>NC_092131.1:29037763-29340794 GCF_043159975.1 Macaca nemestrina | reverse complement strand
ATTATCTTTATACAATAATCCTAAGAGGTAAGTAGGGATGATGTCTGTTTATAGATAGGAAAGCTGAGTTCGACTAAGCAAAATAAACAGCGATGAATAAAGTCTGTGGAAGAAAGGGGCGTCATATTTTCTATTCTTCCTGAATATCCAAGTCACCCAGAAATACACTAAAGAAGCTTTCAGTTTTCACACCTGGCTATATGAAGTTATTCCATCTCAATGAGGGCCAAATGGAAGACTATTTGTACCGGGCTATGTGGATTAAGGGAGTGAAGTGGCAATGAGAAACAGAATTCAAGTAATCTAGAGCTGGATAGAAACTACTTATTTAAGAGAGCACTTGGATTCCAGAGTTTGAGTAAAGGCTTTATTGACTAACTTCCTCAAGTTACAAAGAATATAATTATAAATTTAGTATTTATATAATTATATAATTTATATAAGTTTATGTAATTATAAACTAAATTATAATTAACTAAATTTATCCCTTTATTTATCCTTACACCTTTGTATTAGTCCATTCTCACATTGCTACAGATAAATACCTGAGACTGGGTAATTTCTAAAGAATTTCTAAAGAAAGAAGGTTTAATTGACTCATGGTTCTGCAGGCTGTACAGGAAGCACAGCAGCATCTGCTCTGATTCTGGGGAGACCTTGGGAAACTTATAATCATGGCAGAAGGAAAGGGAGAAGCAGGCACATCTTACATGGCTGGAGCAGGATGAAGAAATGAGGTGAGAAGGTGATACACACTTCTAGACAACCAGATCTCGTGAGAGCTCACTTGCTATACAGTACCAAGGAGGATGGTGTTAAACCATTCATGAGAACTCCACTCCCATGATCCAAGCACCTCCCACCAGGCCCCACCTCCAACACTGGGAATTACAATTGAGCATGACATTTGGGTGGGGACACAGATCCAAGCCTTATCAACTTTCTTTTCTGTGTTATTTTTATGTCAAACCTTACTAACTTTGTAAGCTCCAATTTTTTATGATCTGAAAAATGGGGCTAGTAGTAGCTTTAACTGGCTAGTGGTGGTGAGCGGGGGGTAATTATGAGAATTAAATAATATATCAGACATTAAAATATTTTGTCAGTGGCAAACTAATATGGATAGCTATTAGGCCTAATAGTGACTGTGTTGATGGCTGATTTATTATTTGTCACTGATGACAGGACAACATCTCTCTTATTTAGAAGAAATGCCTTCTTTATTTTCTTCTTTAAAAGATTATCATTTGCTTATTTTTTTCCTCCTCTGTGAAGTAAAACTATATCAAGAAGAATTAAAAATTTAAAAAAGATGTGCAGTAATTGGTAGGGAAGGATAACGAGAAGAAAAGCAGACAACTGTCTGCTGCTTAGCATATCCATGAGTGTGTTAATTTAATTAGAACTGCCCTGTATAAATATTAAACTCAATTCACTTTCATTATGATCCTTTGCTTTTCAAAGTATTCCCAGTTACAGATTATCTTTTTCAAATTATTCTGTGAGTTTGAGGGAGTTAATGGAAGTAAAACAACCCAAATTGGGATGAACCGAGAGAAGTTTTCGTCTTATCACACTTTGCTTCTTTCTGTTATTTTCCTTTGCCTAGTTCCTGGCCCAGCGGCAAAGGAGGCGATTGATTTTCAGCAGTTTTGCCTTTCAAGATGTTGGCAATGCAACAACTTCCCTTCAGTGGAATTCCAATTTTATGTAGTATTTTGGGGTAGAGGATTGAATTGCTTTACATCTCCACACTCCTGATTAAATGTGAACCCTCACGTGACTTTTCCAGGTCAGTAGCCAGGATGTGGGATGTAGTGTGGGGTGGTTGTTTCATTTGATTTTCCCCATAACTATGTGAGGGCAGGATATCATTGTCCCCATTTTACAGTTAAGAGTAGAGTCAGTAAGTCACAGAACCAAGCATGTTTGGATGCAAGTATAATTTCTAACGTTAGAAATTATGGGTTTAGTACCTAGATTCAGATTTTGATAGATTCAAGATAAAGGTTGTGAAACAGTTGCCCATGGAATTGACTTGAATTGAATTAATGGGAATTATAGACTTCTATAGGCAGAAGGGATCGCTCTTAGAGTCTTTTTTCTTTTTTTGGTAAACATCTTTGTAGACAAATTTTAAAAGAATCATAGTTTGTCATGGTTTTATGTATCACAAGCATTACCATTTCAGATGCTTCTCAATATTCTCTGTAACTTACTCATATTCTTTCATTTTTTATTTATTTATTTATTTTTTATTATTATACTTTAAGTTCTAGGGTACATGTGCATAATGTGCAGGTTTGTTACATATGTATACTTGTGCCATGTTGGCGTGCTGCACCATTAACTCATCAGCACCCATCATCTCGTCATTTACATCAGGTATAACTCCCAATGCAATCCCTCCCCCGTCGCCCCTCCCCATGATAGGCCCCAGTGTATGATGTTCCCCTTCCCGACTCCAAGTGATCTCATTGTTCAGTTCCCACTAAGAGTCAGAACATGTGGTATTTGGTTTTCTGTCCTTGCGATAGTTTGCTGAGAATGATGGTTTCCAGCTGCATCCATGTCCCTACAAAGGACACAAACTCATCCTTTTTTATGGCTGCATAGTATTCCATGGTGTATATGTGCCACATTTTCTTAATCCAGTCTGTTCACTGATGGACATTTGGGTTGATTCCAAGTCTTTGCTATTGTGAATAATGCCGCAATAAACATACGTGTGCATGTGTCTTTATAGCAGCATGATTTATAATCCTTTGGGTATATGCCCAGTAATGGGATGGCTGGGTCATATGGTACTTCTAGTTCTAGATCCTTGAGGAATCGCCATACTGTTTTCCATAATGGTTGAGCTAGTTTACAATCCCACCAACAGTGTAAAAGTGTTCCTATTTCTCCACATCCTCTCCAGCACCTGTTGTTTCCTGACTTTTTAATGATTGCCATTCTAACTGGTGTGAGATGGTATCTCATTGTGGTTTTGATTTGCATTTCTCTGATGACCAGTGATGATGAGCATTTTTTCATGTGTCTGTTGGCTGTATGAATGTCTTCTTTTGAGAAGTGTCTGTTCATATCCTTTGCCCACTTTTTGATGGGGTTGTTTGTTTTTTTCTTGTAAATTTGTTTGAGTTCCTTGTAGGTTCTGGATATTAGCCCTTTGTCAGATGAGTAGATTGCAAAAATTTTCTCCCATTCTGTAGGTTGCCTGTTCACTCTGATGGTAGTTTCCTTTGCTGTGCAGAATCTCTTTAGCTTAATTAGATCCCATTTTTCAATTTTGGCTTTTGTTGCCGTTGCTTTTGGTGTTTTAGACATGAAGTCCTTGCCAGTGCCTATGTCCTGAATGGTATTACCTAGGTTTTCTTCTAGGGTTTTTATGGTATTAGGTCTAACATTTAAGTCTCTAATCCATCTTGAATTAATTTTCGTTTAAGGAGTAAGGAAAGGATCCAATTTCAGCTTTCTACTTATGGCTAGTCAATTTTCCCAGCACCATTTATTAAATAGGGAATCCTTTCCCCATTTCTTGTTTTTGTCAGGTTTGTCAAAGATCAGATGGCTGTAGATGTGTGGTATTATTTCTGAGGGCTCTGTTCTGTTCCATTGGTCTATATCTCTGTTTTGGTACCAGTACCATGCTGTTTTGGTTACTATAGCCTTGTAGTATAGTTTGAAGTCAGGTAGCATGATGCCTCCAGCTTTGTTCTTTTGACTTAGTATTGTCTTGGCAATGTGGGCTCTTTTTTGGTTCCATATGAGCTTTAAAGCAGTTTTTTCCAATTCTGTGAAGAAACTCATTGGTAGCTTGATGGGGATGGCATTGAATCTATAAATTACCTTGGGCAGTATGGCCATTTTCATGATATTGATTCTTCCTATCCATGAGCATGATATGTTCTTCCATTTGTTTGTGTCCTCTTTTATTTCACTGAGCAGTGGTTTGTAGTTCTCCTTGAAGAGGTCCTTTACATCCCTTGTAAGTTGGATTTCTAGGTATTTTATTCTCTTTGAAGCAATTGTGAATGGAAGTTCATTCATGATTTGGCTCTCTGTCTGCTACTGGTGTATAAGAATGCTTGTGATTTTTGCACATTAATTTTGTATCCTGAGACTTTGCTGAAGTTGCTTATCAGCTTAAGGAGATTTTGGGCTGAGACAATGGGGTTTTCTAAATATACAATCATGTCATCTGCAAACAGGGAAAATTTGACTTCTTCTTTTCCTAACTGAATACCCTTGATTTCTTTCTCTTGCCTAATTGCCCTAGCCAGAACTTCCAACACTATGTTGAATAGGAGTGGTGAGAGAGGGCATCCCTGTCTTGTGCCAGTTTTCAAAGGGAATTTTTCCAGATTTTGCCCATTCAGTATGATATTGGCTATGGGTTTGTCATAAATAGCTCTTATGATTTTAAGATACGTTCCATCAATACCAAATTTATTGAGCGTTTTTAGCATGAAGTGCCATTGAATTTTGTCAAAGGCCTTTTCTGCATCTATTGAGATAATCATGTGGTTTTTGTCTTTGGTTCTGTTTATATGCTGGATTACGTTTATTGATTTGCAAATGGTGAACCAGCCTTGCATCCCAGGGATGAAGCCCATTTGATCATGGTGGATAAGCTTTTTGATGTGCTGCTGGATCTGGTTTGCCAGTATTTTATTGAGGATTTTTGCATCAATGTTCATCAGGTGTATTGGTCTAAAATTCTCTTTTTTTGTTGTGTCTCTGCCAGGCTTTGGTATCAGGATGATGTTGGCCTCATAAAATGAGTTAGGGAGGATTCCCTCTTTTCCTATTGATTGGAATAGTTTCAGAAGGAATGGTACCAGCTCCTCCTTGTACCTCTGGTAGAATTCAGCTGTGAATCCATCTGGTCCTGGACTTTTTTTCATTGGTAGGCTATTAATTATTGCCTCAATTTCAGAGCCTGCTATTGGTCTATTCAGGGATTCAATTTTTTCCTGGTTTAGTGTTGGGAGAGTGTAAGTGTCCAGGAAATTATCCATTTCTTCTAGATTTTCTAGTTTATTTGCATAGAGGTGTTTATAGTATTCTCTGATGGTAGTTTGTATTTCTGTGGGGTCAGTGGTGATATCTCCTTTATCATTTTTTATTGCATCTATTTGATTCTTCTCTCTTTTCTTCTTTATTGGTCTTACAAGCAGTCTATCAATTTTGTTGATCTTTTCAAAAAACCAACTCCTGGATTCATTGATTTTTTGGAGGGTTTTTTGTGTCTCTGTCTCCTTCAGTTCTGCTCTGATCTTAGTTATTTCTTGCCTTCTGCTAGCTTTTGAATGTGTTTGCTCTTGCTTCTCTAGTTCTTTTAATTGTGATGTTAGAGTGTCAATTTTAGATCTTTCCAGCTTTCTCTTGTGGGCATTTAGTGCTATAAATTTCCCTCTACACACTGCTTTAAATGTGTCCCAGAGATTCTGGTATGTTGTATCTTTGTTCTCATTGGTTTCAAAGAACATCGTTATTTCTGCCTTCATTTCGTTATGTACCCAGTAGTCAATCAGGAGCAGGTTATTCAGTTTCCATGTAGTTGAGCGGTTTTGATTGAGTTTCTTAGTCCTGAGTTCTAGTTTGATTTCACTGTGGTCTGAGAGACAGTTTGCTATAATTTCTATTCTTGTACATTTGCTGAGGAGTGCTTTACTTCCAATTATGTGGTCAATTTTGGAATAAGTGTGATGTGGTGCTGAGTAGAATGTATGTTCTGTTGAGTTGGGGTGGAGAGTTCTGTAGATATCTATTAGGTCTGCTTGCTGCAGAGATGAGTTCAATTCCTGGATATCCTTGTTAACTTTCTGTCTCGTTGATCTGTCTAATGTTGACAGTGGAGTGTTGAAGTCTCCCATTATTATTGTATGGGAGTCTAAGTCTCTTTGTAAGTCTCTAAGGACTTGCTTTATGAATCTGGGTGCTCCTGTATTAGGTGCATATATATTTAGGATAGTTAGCTCTTCCTGTTGAATTGATCCCTTTACTATTATGTATTGGCCTTCTTTGTCTCTTTTGATCTTTGATGGTTTAAAGTCTGTTTTATCAGAGACTAGTATTGCAACCCCTGCTTTTTTTTGTTCTCCATTTGCTTGGTAGATCTTCCTCCATCCCTTTATTTTGAGTCTATGTATGTCTCTGCATGTGAGATGGGTCTCCTGAATACAGCAAACTGATGGGTCTTGACTCTTTATCCAGTTTGCCAGTCTGTGTCTTTTAATTGGAGTATTTAGTCCATTTACATTTAAGGTTAATATTGTTATGTGTGAACTTGATCCTGCCATTATGATAGTAACTGGTTATTTTGCTTGTTAGTTGATGCAGTTTCTTCCTAGCCTCGATGGTGTTTACATTTTGGCATGTTTTTGCAATGGCTGGTACCGGTTGTTCCTTTTCATGTTTAGTGCTTCCTTCAGGGTCTCTTGTAAGGCAGGCCTAGTGGTGACAAAATCTCTAAGCATTTGCTTATTCGTAAAGGATTTTATTTCTCCTTCACTTATGAAACTTAGTTTGGCTGGATATGAAATTCTGGGTTTAAAATTCTTTTCTTTAAGAATGTTGAATATTGGCCCCCACTCTCTTCTGGCTTGTAGAGTTTCTGCCAAGAGATCTGCTGTTAGTCTGATGGGCTTCCCTTTGTGGGTAACCCGACCTTTCTCTCTGGCTGCCTTTAAGATTTTTTTCCTTCATTTCAACTTTGGTGAATCTGGAAATTATGTGTCTTGGAGTTGCTCTTCTCAAGGAGTATCTTTGTGGCATTCTCTGTATTTCCTGAATTTGAATGTTGGCCTGCCCTACTAGAGTGGGGAAGTTCCCCTGGATGATATTCTGAAGAGTGTTTTCCAACTTGGTTCCATTTTCCCCCTCACTTTCAGGCACCCCAATCAGATGTAGATTTGGTCTTTTTACATAATCCCATACTTCTTGCAGGCTTTGTTCATTTCTTTTTCTTCTTTTTTCTTTAGGTTTCTCTTCTCACTTCATTTCATTCATTTGATCCTCAATCGCTGATACTCTTTCTTCCAGTTGATCGAGTCGGTTACTGAAGCTTGTGCATTTGTCACGTATTTCTCGTGTCATGGTTTTCATCTCTGTCAATTCGTTTATGGCCTTCTCTGCATTAATTATTCTAGTTATCAATTCTTCCACTCTTTTTTCAAGATTTTTAGTTTCTTTGCGCTGGGTATGTAATTCCTCCTTTAGCTCTGAGAAGTTTGATGGACTGGAGCCTTCTTCTCTCATCTCGTCAAAGTCATTCTCCGTCCAGCTTTGATCCGTTGCTGGCAATGAGCTGCGTTCCTTTGCAGGGGGCGATGCACTCTTATTTTTTGAATTTCCAGCTTTTCTGCCCTGCTTTTTCCCCATCTTTGTGGTTTTATCTGCCTCTGGTCTTTGATGATGGTGACGTACTGATGGGGTTTTGGTGTGGGTGTCCTTCCTGTTTGATAGTTTTCCTTCTAACAGTCAGGACCCTCAGCTGTAGGTCTGTTGGAGATTGCTTGAGGTCCACTCCAGACCCTGTTTGCCTGGGTATCAGCAGCAGAGGCTTCAGAAGATAGAATATTGCTGAACAGCGAGTGTACCTGTCTGATTCTTGCTTTGGAAGCCTCCTCTCAGGGGTGTACTCCACCGTGTGAGGTGTGGGGTGTCGGTCTGCCCCTAGTGGGGGATGTCTCCCAGTTAGGCTACTGAGGGGTCAGGGACCCACTTGAGCAGGCAGTCTGTCCGTTCTCAGATCTCAACCTCTGTGTTGGGAGATCCACTGCTCTCTTCAAAGCTGTCAGACAGAGTCGTTTGCGTCTGCAGAGGTTTCAGCTGCTTTTTGTTGTTGTTGTTGTTTAGCTGTGCCCTGTCCCCAGAGGTGGAGTCTACAGAGACAGGCAGGACTCCTTGAGCTGCTGTGAGCTCCACCCAGTTCGAGCTTCCCAGCCACTTTGTTTATCTACTTAAGCCTCAGCAATGGTGGGCGCCCCTCCCCCAGCCTCGCTGCTGCCTTGCCGCGAGATCGCAGACTGCTGTGCTAGCAATGAGGGAGGCTCTGTGGGCATGGAACCCTCCCGGCCAGGTGTGGGATATAATCTTCTGTTGTGTCCGTTTGCTAAGATCCTTGTTAGAGCGCAGTATTGGGGTGGAAGTTACCCGATTTTCCAGGTGTTGTGTGTCTCAGTTCCCCTGGCTAGGAAAAGGGATTCCCTTCCCCCTTGCGCTTCCCAGGTGAGGCCATGCCTCGCCCTGCTTCAGCTCTCGCTGGTCAGGCTGCAGCAGCTGACCAGCACTGATTGTCCCGCACTCCCTAGTGAGATGAACCCAGCACCTCAGTTGAAAATGCAGAAATCACCTGTCTTCTGTGTCGCTTGCGCTGGGAGTTGGAGGCTGGAGCTGTTCCTATTTGGCCATCTTGCTCCCTAGAGTGTTTTCTTAAGAATGAGGTGAGTGAGGCAGAGTCACGCAAGTACAGATTTGGGGTCCTGTCTTTATTTAAATTTTTGATACTTTGTTTAGCATGGATATGTCCATTCATTTTTATGCTTTCAATGTTGCATTAAAATTATGTATCTAGATTACCAATTCTCTTGGTACCCCCTTAAATTTTATGCCTGATGCAAGAGAGGCACTTCCCTCACCCTATTCCCAGCCCTGTATAGCAGGCACAATGCTAGGTTGTTTACCAGTCATAGCCCCTTATTTTTCACATGAAGAAACTGGGGCCTGAGATCACAAAGCCAGCACCAATAACACATGGCTCTTGACTCACAGTACCGTTCTCTTCTTGCTAGTGGAGCTAAAATAATAGGAGAGACAAACATCAGGAGATTGTAACCTCATAATAGAGTCTGACTAAATGTGCCAGGGAAAAAAGTGTAATGTCCTCAAACTGTACAAGTCAGTTTAGCACCAAATCTTTCACTCACCCAGCAAGTAGAAATAGCTGCACGTTGCAGAAGGTGGAATTTAGATTCAGTTCAAAGAAGAATTACTTGACAACGTGGGAAGTGACGTGCTACATTGGTTCCTAGAAAATGGCGTGAAATAAGAGTGGGAAATTCAAATGCCTTGAGTTGGGTGTAAATGGTGGCAACTGTGACAAACTGGAGAGAGAGATCATAGTAGAAACTAAGTTCTGTACTTAACTTGATTACTAGAGAAGCAATGTCTTTTCTTTCTTTCTGGGTCTCAGACATTCCTTTGATTTCGGGTAAAAATCATTTTCTTGAAGCAACATGAACCCCAACATGGCATCATCCTCTTCTCCCTCTCCATAGAACCTCCTTGATTCTACTTCTTTGTTTTGTTTTTGCAGCTTTAGTCAACAGAGGCTGTTCCCACAGTTCCTCATCCTTCCCTCAGTTATCTGTTTCTGTAGCTCTGGGTCCTGAATTACAGCATTTTCTAACCGTTTGATTTGGCTCTCTTCAGCTCTGAAAAGCATTGGCTCTTTCACAGTTACTGTACAGTATCCCCACTGTGGCATTTTCTGACTCCCATACTGGGCCATCTCATCCCCCATCAACAAATCACCTTACTACCACATGGCCTTTTGTTAACTGGCTTTTATATAGAATAACATACATGTAGAATGTGTGAGAGAATCATGTAGGCAGGAGCTTGGCATTGCTCTGCACTAAATACTTAGCACTAGCATAGTTCTCTGCTGTACAAGTAGGAAGTCAATAATACTTGTTGAATTAATAAATATTTACACAGTGCAATTTAATTAATTCCAAGTTTGGCATCTTCTAAAATTCGTATAGGAATTTTCAACGTGGCCAAAAACCCCACATTTCATAGCAAAATCATGACTTGGCTAATCAAAGAGATAAAAGAAAGAAAGAGTAAAAAAGCTCTACTCTTTGCATGTGGCCTGATAAACAATTATGCTCTCCAGACACCAGGGCTGTGAATTCCATCTTTTTAAACATGCCCAGAGTCTGCTTATATGGAGATTTTCAGCACCGTGGACAGAGGTGTCAGGTTACTTTTTATCTGTCACTCCCTGAACAGCAGGATGAAGAAATATTCAGTTTGGGACAGGGTTCTCAGCCACTGTGGTGAAAATCACCCCCTTTAGCAGAAGAAAATTTACTTAGAACCTTTTTATTTTCTCTTTCCCTTGGAAAAATTACATTTTCAGTTGTCAAGGCACTTAGGCTTCTACAAGTTATTTTTCAGGTACTTGGAGGATGGAGAAGGGTTGCCCTGGAAACTGATATCTTCTTCTGAGTTTGACTTAACAGGAGAACCACCAGTGCTCTTGCTGATGGCTGAGGTGTCTTTTATGCTAAGTGTGGCTCTCTTCCAAGTAACCAAGTGTAGACAGGAGTAGGCCCAGTTGTTCATGGAGCATTGGTTTTAGGACTTGACCTAAAACCTGGGTCATACTATTGCCAGGGCAAGAATTACAAAAGCAGGTAAACTCTTCCAAGATTTAACTAGTGGAACATACACATTCATGGGGATGAATCCTTCCCAAACTTTCAGGTTTTACTGTATTTGGCTGTAACATTCAAAAACCAGATTGACTAATTCTCAGTGTTAAATTCTTTTAATTTAACAGGCACTGTCCCCACCTCTGCCTTTCCTAAGAACTCATTTTTCCCCTTCTCATTAGCTGTATTCAAATGCAGAGCTTTACTAATGAACAGCAAAATGGCTTCTTGACCACTGGGTCTCTCACTTTGTCTTCTCCTGGACTCTGTAAGTAGCTCTACTTTCATTTATTTTCTAACCTTTGATGCCTTTCCTTCATTTTCTTGAAGCACCTTTACTTTTCATAGTCTGTCTCTTTCTTTTTGCCCCTTTTATGGCCATCACACACAAATCTGAGCCAGCCCTCTTCTCATGGCAATAGACATCCTGGGCTACTTTCACTAGGAAGCTTAGGACAGGAGCTGATGGAGATTAGCCAAAATGTCAGAGTTAGCCTACCCTTTGACCTGGGCCTGGAGGTGAGGTTTTCTTCCTACACTTACTTGGAATGAGAAATGAGAGAGTGAAGTTTTCTTCCTACACTTACTTTATGTCAATCTCCTTCTCAGTGTCTAATTGCTATGATCAGAATTTCAGAGTTATCCCAGGCTGGGTATTTGCATATACAGTGAGAATCACTACAACTAAGGTTGCTTGATGGAAGGGCGGGAGCTGAAATTTTACCTGAGCCACCAATTTTCTCAAAACCTTGGCTTGAGAGAGAATTCAAGTTTTACCCAGAAGCATCTACATTTTGTTTTTTACAAAAGGGCTCATGATAGAACTCAGATACCTTCTGCTATCCATCTGTGCCAATCTGAACTGAATCAGAGTATCATTTCCTTTTTTGCATGTGCTGGTGTCTCCTGTGTTGACGTTTTAGAGTCTGACATGGTATTTGAGACTCTCCATGAGATTGGAAGGAGTTCTATTAAGTGGTAGATAAAGATGTAGCTGGTAGAGGCCAAAGGTACTCAAATACTTTTTATTTAACCTTCTTACTATCTTTCTGTCCTTAGGGAAACTGTAGACACTTTGAGACTAAGTTTATTTTATGCTTCTTTTCTAGGAGGTAAACCTTTTGGGGGAAGGTTTTATGCTTTCAGAATTTTCAGTTAACGTTTCTACTTTGTGGTGGTCTCCCAGTCCCATCTCCTTCAATGACGGCTCCAAAATATCACCACTTTTGTATTTTTCTTATTCAACTCTCAGTTTTATTGAAGAACCTTATTCCTGCTTCAGGGAGAAAATTGGCTGGGCATGGTGGCTCACGCCTGTAATCCCAGCACTTTGAGAGGCTGAGGCAGGTGGATCACCTGAGGTCGGAAGTTCAAGACCAGCCTGACCAACATGGAGAAACCCCATCTCCACTAAAAATACAAAAAAAAAAAAAAAATAGCCAAGTGTGGTGGCACATGGCTTTAATCCCAGCTACTTGGGAGACTGAGGCAGGAGAATCGCTTGAACCCAGGAGGCGGAGGTTGTGGTGAGCCAAGATCACACCATTGCACTCCAGCCTGGGCAACAAGAGCGAAACTCCCTCTTAAAAAATAAAAAATAAAAAATTTTAAAATAAGAAAGAAAGAAAAGAAAAAGAAAATTGATGATATTTTGTGTGTGTGTGTGTGTGTGTGTTTTTTTGTTTTTTGTTTTTTGTTTTTTGTTTTTTGTTTTTTTTTAGTTCTCCAGCCCCCTTCGAAAGATTCTTTCTTCTATATCAATTCTCATTTCCTTTTCTGCAGGCTTAGAGATGACTTCTCTCATTCAAGACCAGTTCCTTCTCTCCTATCTTTCAGGAGATTTCTCTATAATTCATTCTCTCTCTCCATATTCACCCCACCCCACTACATGATCTTCAGCCTCTCTCTCTCTCTCTCTCTCTCTCTCCTTGTCTTAATTCTGTCAGCTTAGAATCACCTTTCCTGTTTTCCACCAGACTTGCTATTCTTCGAGTATTTGCCATTTCTGAATGTGACACTCCTGTCTGTCTCAGCTAGCTGTCTCAGAAACTTCACATCTTCCACACCCATCAAGCTCTATTTACTTTCTTCCTCAACAGGTCTCAATTCCCTGTCTCCTCTATTTCTGCTACCACTGCCTATATTCTGAGCTTTGTTGTTTCTTACTATGCCACTATATCAGCCTTCCAACTGATATCTCTCCCTCCAGCCACTTTTTTTTTTTTTTTTTTTTGAGATGGAGTCTTGCTCTGTCGCCCAGGCTCGAGAGCAGTGGCGCGATCTTGGCTCGCTGCAATCTCCGCCTCCAAGTGATTCTCCTGCCTCCACCTCCCAAGTAGCTGGGACTACAGCCACCATGCCCAGCTAATTTTTGTATTTTTAGTAGAGATGGGGTTTTGCCATATTGGTCAGGCTGGTCTCAAACTCCTGACCTCTGGTGATCTGCCTGCCTCGGCCTCCCCACCTCCAACTCTCTTCTAGTTGTTTTTCCTCCCATATCACTAGTGTACACCCTCACTCATATTCACTGTGTAAAATGCAAAGCTGACCTGATTAAAATCTTTGTTACCTTCCTAGTTCCTGTAGGGTAATAGTCCAATTTTCTATGTAAGACTGTCCACAATCCAGCTCCTTCCATTTTTCCTGTGTTTTGTTCCAACCATCATTTACCTTGCTGTTCACCCTCCACAACACCCAGTTGCTAGTGGTTCCCTGTGTTTGATCCGTTTTTTCTCAGAAAGTTTGTGGTTTGTGGGAGCTTTCCCCTTTGCTAATATTGGCATTTGCCTATTTTCTTAGTTAACTCCTGATCATCTGTTGAAAATCGGCTCGGTATCATCTCTCCAGGAAGCCCTCCCCAATATTTCTGCACCCACTTTCTCCATCCCTTACCAAGGTTGAAGCACCTTCCCTTCTGTTGGTATAAAGTACCATGCATATGGCCACTATAGCCATTGCACTCATGGTACTGAGTTATGATCTGTTTTTGTATTTGTTTTCCTCAATGTGCCTCCATACTCTTTCAGTACATCATTTGTATCTGTAGTACTGAGCAAGGTTCTTGACACACAGGAACTGCTCAATTAGGTTTAATGAATTTATGACAAATTTAGAGCAGGTTTGAAGAAATCCAGGCTTTCCCCCATTAAGTAATGGTGTACCCCATTAAGTAACAGTGCACTGTGGGAGAAATGGGCTGAAAAAGTTTTAATGATAGCTTTTGCAGCCTATTTGCCCCAATTATGTAAATACTAATTTAAAACCAAATGACTTCTGGAAAGTCTGTAGTCAGTCTTCGCCATTGGGAGATAATGAGTCAACATGTATTTTGCTGTCTGTCTCTTAAATAACATGAATCTACTGTGGAGACTTTTAAGCCTATGATGATATTTTGTATCAAAACTGAGATAAATAAAAAATGTTCACTGACAATAATGACTATAGATAAATGCTGTCAGCTGTAAGGAAGTGTCAATCACAGACAGACGTCAGTGGATCTGTGAGGGCCACACTGAATTTTTGCATGTGTAAACTGTATAAAATAAGATTTTAAAGAATGTCATAATCATATTCAGAAAGTGGAATAAGCATGAGTGTGCATCTGAATGGCTGCCCAATCTATAATGAATATTCTCTCTACAGGGTAATAAGCAGAAAAGGTGATGCAGAGCAGCCAGCCAAATACCATCATCCTCATTTCTTTAACCTGTATTTCTAGATCCTATTTTGCTCAGAACATTATTATGGCATTCCTCAGAACCCTTTTAGTCTCTCCCTTTCTCTTTTATACTTAAAATTCTAAACCAGATTCTGGTGTAGAGTTCTGAGATGATCACTGTGCCACAGTGCCATTCAACATTCCTGGGATTACATTTTTCTTTACAAAAGGTAGCACTTTGGTATTCCCCTAGGACCCTCAGATTCTCCTTTTTTTCCCCCGTTGCTACTTACCAGAAACAGGTGCTCCTTAACCTGTATTTGTGCAGTATTTTTTGCAATAGGCAATTATATGTACTTTTAGTGGTAATAGTTGTTTGTACATTAACAATAGTTTCACTTTTAAAATTGGTGTATTTTCCCCTCCCATATATGTGTATGTACACAAATGAATACAAACAAGGACAGACATGATTGTTCCTTTGTTATAAGTAAAGACCATCTAATTATAATGAAGCACAATTAATAATTGTGTATAATGAGCAAATTAGAGCAATAATACAAGAAAATGAGAGGCAATTCATTGAAATGTTTCTGTCTTATCTTTTAATTGAAAAAAAAAGCCTTCCATTTCCCTCAGGTAGCGTGAGACTGACAACTGAGCTGCCCTGCTTCTGCCAAATATGAAGATATCTAAGATTCTGCTTCTCTGTTTACTGGGCAAAATCCTGGAGGGAGGGTGGGGAGGGGAAAGGAAGAAGTCTGTTGAATTTGGAGCTTAGTTTCACTCTGGATTATGTGGCAAATTGATTTTGATAACAGGCACCTACCCATTCATACCTGTGTTGTTTTTAGGATTATGCAGTAAAATAATTTAATAATAAAAGGACAGAGCTTTGGTGTTAGGAAGGCCTAATTTCTGTTCCTGACTTTGCCACTTTACTAATTTGTGGTTTTAAGAAGCTACTTAAGTATTCCAACATTTAGTTATCTCAACTGTAGAAGGCGATCAATGATAGTGGCCAGGTCACATGGTTTTTGTGACACTTAATGGGATAGTGCTTACTTCAATGCCTAGCATGTAGTCAGAGCTCAGTCAATATTCTCTATGAGAGAAAGAGGAGGAGGAAGAGACTAAAAAGTCCAAAGGATGATATGATGTAGTTGAAAGAGGAGGCATTTAGACATTTAAATCCTGTATTCGTTTCTTACCATCTGTATTGTGTTGGTAAAGCAACTTGAACTTTCAGACTCATCATTTTCCAAACCTATAAAAAAATGGATAATCATGCTTAGTATAGAACAGTTCTGAGGATTAGGTAAGAAAATGTAAGTGCCTAGTGCCACATCTTGCTGTTAGTAAGAACCAAATAAATGCTATTTGTGGTGGGATGCCATTGATGTTGGGTAGAGCTTAGCTGTGATTTATGATACTCTCAAGTGACTTTTTTTTTTTTTTACTTGTGTGAAGCCATGTGTTCTATTCTGCTCAACTTTCTCATCAGACTCATGATTACTAATTCTTAAAGCAAAGAATAGTGCCTGAGAGTATTCCATGGTATGGCAGTTGCTGTCAGAACCCCTCCCATATTCCCTTATCCTCACCATGTCAATGCAACTTCAATCAGGCATGCATTTTTCTCTCTGGGGGCTTACTCTTTGCTAATAGATCCACTTTGTATCCTGTGCTATAGGCCAAAAGTGTAGAGAAATTAATGTTCCCTTTCCTCAGTATTCATCAAACAATGGCTGGTGGTGTTTTCTACTGGCTCCTAGACCTTCTTCAGTGAGCTAAAATTCTATTTTCCCTTGATAGTAGCTGGCTTTTGCCCCATCTGTAGGTCACATCCCCACATCATGTTTCAGATAATCTACCTGCACTTTACTCTTGGTCTGAAGGTTTGCTTCTGAGGAAACCCAAAGTAGGCATAGGGCTACTCTAGTAAGGCAGCCTGGTGATGTTTATGGTGAATTATCATAAGTAGATCTCAATACCAGGATTTTTATTATATTATACAGAACTGGTTGTAATAGAACTAGCCGTAGCTGGTCTGAGGCTTAATATGTAGGTTGAATATGCCTGAGACCTACAGATTTTTTTTTCTTTTTAAAATTATACTTTAAGTTCTAGGGTACATGTGCACAACGTGCAGGTTTGATACATAAGTATACTGTGCCATGTTGGTTTGCTGCACCCATCAACTCGTCATGTACATTAGGTATTTCTCCTAATGCTATCCCTCCCCCAGCTCCCCACCCCTTGACAGGCCCCAGTGTGTGATGTTCCCCGACGTGTGTCCAAGTTATCTCAGTGTTCAATTCCCACCTATGAGTGAGAACATGCTGCGTTTGGTTTTCTGTCCTTGTGATAGTTTACTGAGAATGATGGTTTCCAGCTTCATCCATGTTCCTGCAAAGGACATAAACTTATCCTTTGTTATGGATGTATAGTATTCCATGGTGTATATGTGCCACATTTTCTTAATCCAGTCTATCATTGATGGACATTTGGGTTGGTTCCAAGTCTTTGATATTGTGAATAGTGCCACAATAAACATAAGTGTGCATATGTCTTTATAGTAGCATGATTTATAACCCTTTGGGTATATACCCAGTAATGGGATCACTGGGTCCAATGGTAATTCTAGTTCTAGATCCTTGAGGAATCACCACACTGTCTTCCACAATGGTTGAACTAACTTACACTCCCACCAACAGTGTAAAAGCA
The DNA here is from genome assembly GCF_043159975.1 of Macaca nemestrina. Lineage (NCBI taxonomy): Eukaryota > Metazoa > Chordata > Mammalia > Primates > Cercopithecidae > Macaca > Macaca nemestrina. The sequence goes on along the minus strand of NC_092131.1, from coordinate 29,323,961 downwards.
TTCCTATTTCTCCACATCTTCTCCAGCATATGTTGTTTCCTGACTTTTTAATGATGACCATTGTAACTGGTATGAGATGGTATCTCATTGTGGTTTTGATTTGCATTTCTCTGATGACCAGTGATGATGAGCATTTTTTCATGTGTCTGTTGGCTGCATAGATGTCTTCTTTTGAGAAGTGTCTGTTCATATCCTTTGCCCACTTTTAATGGGGTTGTTTGCTTTTTTTCTTGTAAATTTGTTTGAGTTCTTTGTAGATTCTGGATATTAGCCCTTTGTCAGATGGGTAGATTGCAAAAATTTTCTCCTATTCTGTAGGTTGTGTGTTCACTCTGATGGTAGTTTCTTTTGCCATGCAGAAGCTCGTTAGTTTAATTAGATCCCATTTGTCTATTTTGGCTTTTGTTGCCATTGCTTTTGGTGTTTTAGACATGAAGCCCTTGTCCATGCCTATGTCCTGAATGGTATTGCCTAGGTTGTCTTCTAGGGTTTTTATGGTTTTAGGTCTAACATTTAAGTCTTTAATCCATCTTGAATTGATTTTTGTTATAAGGTGTAAGGAAGGGATCCAGTTTCAGCTTTCTACATATGGCTAGCCAGTTTTCCCAGCACCGTTTATTAAATAGGGAATCCTTTCCACATTTCTTGTTTTTGTCAGGTTTGTCAAAGATCAGATGGTTGTAGATGTGTGGTGTTACTTCTGAGGCCTCTGTTCTGTTCCATTGGTCTATATATCTGTTTTGGTACCAGTACCATGCTGTTTTGGTTACTGTAGCCTTGTAATATAGTTTGAAGTCAGGTAGCATGATGCCGCCAGCTTTGTTCTTTTGGCTTAGAATTGTCTTGGCATTGTGGACTCTGTTTTGATTCCATATGAACTCTAAAGTAGTTTTTTCCAATTCTGTGAAGAAAGTCATTGGTAGCTTGATGGGGATGGAATTTAATCTATGAATTACTTTGGGCAGTTTGGCCATTTTCACGATATTGATTCTTCCTATCCATGAGCATGGAATATTCTTCCATTTGTTTGTGTCCTTTTTATTTCATTGAGCAGTGGTTTGTAGTTCTCCTTGAAGAGGTCCTTCACATCCCTTGTAAGTTGGATTCCTAGTTATTTTATTCTCTTTGCAGCAATTGTGAATGGAAGTTCATTCATGATTTGGCTCTCTGTTTGTCTGTTAATGATGTATAGGAATGCTTGTGATTTTTGCACGTTGATTTTGTATCCTGAGACTTTGCTGAAGTTGCTTATCAGCTTAAGGAGATTTGAGGCTGAGGTGATGGGGTTTTCTAAAGATACAGTCATATCATCTGCAAACAGGGACAATTTGACTTCCTCATTTCCTAATTGAATACCTTTCATTTATTTCTCTTGCCTGATTGCCCTGGCCAGAACTTCCCACATTATGTTGAATAGGAGTGGTGACAGAGGGCATCTTGTCTTGTGCCAGTTTTCAAAGGGAATGCTTCCAGTTTTTGCCCATTCAGTATGATATTGGCTGTGGGTTTGTCATAAATAGCTCTTATTATTTTGAGGTAATGTTCCATCAATACCTAGTTTATTGAGAGTTTTTAGCATGAAGTGCCATTGAATTTTGTCAAAGGACTTTTCTGCATCTATTGGGATAATCATGTGATTTTTTTCGTTGGTTCTGTTTATGTGATGGATTACGTTTATTGATTTGTGCATGTTGAACCAGGCTTGCATCCCAGGGATGCAGCCGACTTGATTGTGGTGGATAAACTTTGTGATGTGCAGCTGGATTCAGTTTGCCAGTATTTTGTTGAGGATTTTTGCATTGATGTTCATCAGGGATATTAGTCTGAAATTCTCTTTTTCTGTTATGTCTCTGTCAGGCTTTGATATCACGATGATATTGGCCTCATAAAATGAGTTAGGGAGGATTCCCTCTTTTTCTATTGAATGGAATAGTTTCAGAAGGAATGGTACCAGCTCTTCCTTGTACCTCTGGTAGAATTCAGCTGTGAATCCATCTGGTCCTGGACTTTTTTTGGTTGTTAGGCTATAGTTACTGTCTCAATTTCAGAGCCTGTTGTTGGTCTCTTCAGAGGTTCAACTTCTTCGTGGTTTAGTCTTGGAAGGGTGTATGTTTCCAAGAATTTATCAATTTCTTCTAGATTTTCCAGTTTATTTGTGTGGAGGTTTTTACAGTATTCTCTGAAGGCGGTTTGTATTTCTGTGGGATCAGTGGTGATATCCCCTTTATCATTTTTTATTGTGTCTATTTGATTCTTCTCTCTTTTCTTCTTTATTAGTCTTACAAGCAGTCTATCAATTTTGTTGATCTTTTCAAAAAACCAACTCCTGGATTCATTGATTTTTTGGAGGGTTTTTTGTGTCTCTATCTCCTTCAGTTCTGCTCTGATCTTAGTTATTTCTTGCCTTCTGCTAGCTTTTGAATGTGTTTGCTCTTGCTTCTCTAGTTCTTTTAATTGTGATGTTAGGGTGTCGATTATACATCTTTCCTGCTTTCTCTTGTGGGCATTTAGTGCTATAAATTTCCCTATACACACTACTTTAAATGTGTCCCAGAAATTCTGGTGTGTTGTGTCTTTGTTCTCATTGGTTTCAAAGAAAATCTTTATTTCTTCCTTCATTTTGTTATGTACCCAATAGTTATTCAGGAGCAGGTTGTTCTGTTTCCATGTAGTTGTGCAGTTTTGAGTGTGTTTCTTAATCATGAGTTCTCATTTGATTGCACTGTGGTCTGAGAGACAGTATTTTTGTGATTTCTATTCTTTTACATTTACTGAGTGCTTTACTTGCAATTATATGGTCAATTTTAGGATAAGTGAGATGTGTTGCTGAGAACAACATATTTTCTGTTGATTTGGGGTAGAGTTCTGTAGATGTCTATTAGGTCTGGTTGTTGCAGAGCTGAGTTCAAGTCCTGGATATCCTTGTTAACTTTCTGTCTCGTTGATCTGTCTGATATTGACAGTGGGGTGTTAAAGTCTCCCACAATTATCGTGTGGGAGTCTAAGTCTCTTTGTAGGTCTCTAAGGACTTGCTTTGTGAATCTGGGTGCTGCTGTATTGGGCACATATATATTTAGGATAGTTAGCTCTTATTGAATTGATCCCTTTGCCATTAGGTAATGGCCTTCTTTGTCTCTTTTGATCTTTGTTGGTTTAAAGTCTGTTTTATCAGAGACTAGGGTTGCAACCCCTGCTTTTATTTTTTTCTTTCCATTTGCTTGGTAGATCTTTCTCCATTCCTTTATTTTGAGCCTGTGTGCATCCTTACACATGAGATTGGTCTCCTGAATACAGCACACTGATGGGTCTTGACTCTTTATCCAGTTTTGTAGTCTGTGTCTTTTAATCGGGGCACTTAGACCATTTACATTTAAGGTTAATATTGTTATTTGTGAATTTGATCCTGTCATTATGATGTTCACTGGTTATTTTGCCCATTAATTGATGCAGTTTCTTCATAGCATCGATGTTCTTTACAATTTGGCATGTTTTTGCAGTGGCTGGTATCGGTCGTTCCTTTACATGTTTAGTGCTTCCTTCAGGAGCTCTTGTAAGGCAGGCCTGGGGGTGACAAAATCTCTCAGCATTTGCTTGTGTGTAAAATATTTTATTTCTCCTTCACTTATGAAGCTTAGTTTGGCTGCATATGAAATTCTGGGTTGAATATTCTTTTCTTTGAGAATGTTGAATATTGGCCCCCACTCTCTTCTGACTTGTAGGGTTTCTGCCGAGAGATCCACTGTTAGTCTGATAGGCTTCCCTTTGTGGGTAACTCGACCTTTCTCTCTGGCTGCCCTTAACTTCATTTCAACCTTGGTGAATCTGACAATTATGTGTCTTGGGGTTGCTCTTCTCTAGTAGTGTCTTTGCGGTGTTCTCTGTATTTCCTGAATTTGAATGTTGGCCTACCTTGCTAGGTTGGGGAAGTTATCCTGGATAATATCCTGAAAAGTGTTTTCCAACTTGGTTCCATTCACCCCATCAGTTTCAGGTACCCCGATCAGGCATAGATTTTCACGTAGTCCCAAATGTCTTGGAGGCTTTGTTCATTGCTTTTTACTCCTTTTTCTCTAACCTTGTCTTCTCACTTTATTTCATTAATTTGATCTTCAGTCACGTATACCCTTTCTTCCACTTGATCCAATTGGCTATTGAAACTTGTGGGTGTGTCATGAAGTTCTCATGCCATGGTTTTCAGCTCCATCAGGTCATTTAAGGTCTTCTCTACACTGTTTATTCTAGTTAGCCATTCGTCTAATCTTTTTTCAAGGTTTTTACCTTCCTTGTGATGGGTTTGAACATCTTCCTTTAGCTTGTAAAAGTTTGTTATTACCAACCTTCTGAAACCTACTTCTGTCAACTCATCAAAGTCATTCTCCATCCAGCTTTGTTCTGTTGCTGGCGAGGAGCTGCAATCCTTTGCAGAAGAAGAGGTGCTCTGGTTTTTAGAATTTTCAGCTTTTCTGCTCTGATTTCTCCCCATCTTTGTGGTTTTATCTACCTTTGGTCTTTAATGTTGGTGACCTACAGATGGGGTTTTGGTGTAGATGACCTTTTTGTTGATGTTGATGCTATTCTTTTCTGTTTGTTAGTTTTCCTTGTAACAGTCAGGTCCCTCAGCTGCAGGTCTGTTGGAATTTGCTGGAGGTCCACTCCAGACCCTGATTGCCTGGGTATCACCAGTGGAGGCTGCAGAACAGCAAATATTGCAGAACAGCAAATATTGCTGCCTGTTCCTTCCTCTGGAAGCTTTGTCCCAGAGGGGCAGCCACCTACATGAGGTGTCTGTTGGCTCCTACTAGGAGGTGTCCCCCAGTTAGGCTACACGGGGGTGAGGGACCCACTTGAGGAGGCAGTCTGTCCATTCTCAGAGCTCAAACACCATGCTGGGAGAACCACTGCTCTCTGCAGAAGTTGTCTGCTGCCCTTTGCTCAGCTATGCCCTGCCCACAGAAGTGGAGTCTGGAGGCAGTAGAGTTGTGGTGGGCTCCCCCCAGTTTGAGCTTCCTGGCCACTTTGTTTACCTACTGAAACTTCAACAATGATGGACGCCCCTTCCACAGACAGGCTGTCACCTCGCAGTTTGATCTCAGACTGCTGCGCTAGCAGTGAGCAAGGCTCCGTGGGCATGGGACCCACCAAGCCAGGCATGAGAGAGAATCTCCTTGTCTGCCAGTTGCTGAGACCTTGGGAAAAGTGCAGTATTTGGGTGGGACTGTCCTGTTTTTCCAGGTAGTCTGTCATGACTTCCCTTGGCTAGGAAAGGGAAATCCCCCATCCCCTTGTGCTTCCCAGGTGAGGTGATGCCCTGCCCTGCTTCAGCTCATCCTCTATGGGCTGCACCCACTGTCCTACCAGTCCCAGTAAGATGAACCAAGTACCTCAGTTGGAAATGCAGAAGTCACCCATCTTCTGCATTGATCATCCTGGGAGCTGCAGACTGGAGCTGTTCCTATTCAACCATCTTGGAACACCCCCTCCAGATTTTTTTCCTGAAAAGAATACCTTTCTAAATACCTGTTCGAGTGCTTGAGTTGGTAGGGGCTATGGGAATGTTATCTGACTGATTTTGTCAGAAGGCATTGTGGATTTGACGCAGGGTGGGTAGGAGAGGATTATCACATTGATTCCAGAACTAAACTTACGGCTTGAGTCACTTTAGGTGGGGCAGAAGTGGGGATATCTGGCATACAATGAGATTTAGAGGGCCACTGTAGCCCCATAGGTACCCAGACTTTATAGTGTTGGTCCAATTAGGGATTTTCTTAAGCTGGCTGCCCTGATTTAAGGCGATGGTTATCTGAGGACCAGGTAAGGCCTGGGAAGGGTGGAGGCAATATGGCTAGATGTCCATTTCCTATAATCTCTAAATTTGGCCAGTCTCTACATTTGTATGAATTGATACATTCATGACCTGAGATTATGAATGGAGTCCACAGAGTCCATAAACCTCCTGATATTTTATGTAAAACTTAATGTATATGTACACTTTTCTAGAGAAGTCACGAGCTTTTGGATTTTAATAGGTGTCCTCAACATATTGAAAACTACTTCAGCTTGATGTCCAATTTCAGTGCTAACAATTGTTGCAGAAGTGTTTTTGAGCACTAATCATATCAATTCCAATAATGGAGCTCCTTGGGGTCTCAGGTGAGCTGAGACTTGGAGCCTTGGGATCCAGAACTCACCTTTAAATAAGCATAGCGTCTCTCTTGGTGGGGGTCTGTGGAGGTACAGAAAGGTTGGGGAGAGTTGGCATTACCCAATTTAGTGAGGTTAAGATAAACACTGCAGAGTAATCCATAGCTGACCTCAGTGATGAGGTATCCATTCTGCAATCTGGTCTTTTATTAGATTGCTGTTGACTTTGTTGTTGTTACTGTTACATATTTGTTTTTCTTTGGATATCAATGCTTTTATGGGAATTATTTCTCATTTCCTTCAATCCTAGCCTAGTTCCCTTCAAAAGGGTCTTGAATGCAGGTAGCCTATTCAGGGTAGAGTAAAACAACAAAAAAGGCAAAGCCAAAATAAAGGGTGTGTTATCTGTCACACAGAATATTATGATGAACCACTGAGGCTCAGTGCCACTAGGGACTCTCTCAGGAGTTGCATAGAATGAATCTTCAAACTGTCTGCCTGAAAGATGGAATAAGGCACAATGTATTTACTGTTCCCATTTCTGCTTGGCCAAGGGTTATTTCATGGGGCATTAACTGTCTTACATTTCCAGGTTTCCTCAGATGCTCTGCAGGTTCCCACAGGCTTCCCACATATTGATAGCAGAGGAACCCTGGGGCACACCATGAGAGATACATGATGCAGCTCAGGCAAAATGCTATCGAGTTATACCAAAGGCAGCTGTTTGCAGTAGCAATCCCTGGAGTGCAAAAGTGAACAGAGAGGATATGAGGGCACAAGAGGTGTCTCATACACCTTCTCCATTCTGGCGTCTCTCCTCATTGAGACCATGGTAATCTTAACTTGTAGGTATACAGTGTTAATAAATGAAGCCAAAGTGGTGGATCTGATCCCTGTGTAGGTCACTTAGCTGCCCGCAGTGAAAAGTAGCACCATAGACATCAAGTGAACAAATTCCTGCCTGAGTACTTATTTCCACGGATCAAAAGGATGGGGAAATGCGGATGGAGAGTTGAACTTTATAATCAGGAAAAGTCCATTCCCATAGGCTATTTTATTCAATTCCCAAATAGCCCTAGAGTTTATGTAGGTTACATGGTAGAATTCATGCTTTTACTCACAAGTAAGTTAAGGCTCATAGAGGCTGCGTGACTTGACTAGGGTCTCATAGTTAATAGACTGTGGAATATATTCCTTCTTTCTTCAAACTTGTTCACATCATCGAGCTCTCTGGCAACACATTACTGGACAAGAAAAATAGTTCAGAGAAGGATGTACTCATGAGGACTGCATAGAGTTGCAATCTTCTTTGGAGGGTACACATGCATGACCTGCCAAATCTGAAATATTAGGAACTTTTGCTTGCAACTGGTTCCATCTACAGCATGGATAGAGGTGGCAGCAGAGAGGTGATTGGGGAGAGGTTGCCCAAGAGACAGCAGGGAGATTCTGGGAATAAGCAGGAGTTGGGTTCTCAATTTGGCAGCTAAACATTCTTTTGTTATTACACTTTCTCAGGCTGCAGTGGAGCCCGGTTAACTTTAAAATTCATTTCCACTGGTTTCTTCTTTCATGATAGTTTTAGATGTTGTTTTATTGGCATTGCTATAGATGTAATTTAACATTGGTGGTACTGATGAACTGGTTGTTCTCTTGTAAGTTTTAGAAGGAAGGTGGAGAGTCTGGGAGAACCAGGACTGACAGGAGCAACAGGGTGCATTGCTAACTGGCACCCTGTGCTCTGAGGTCAAAAGGAAACAGACAGGAAGGTGGTTTCTGAGGGCAAGACCTAGGCTCCTCTCTCAATTCTCTTTTGATTTCAAATTTTGTTTCTTAATTTACTTTAAACACACACACACACACGCACACACACACACAACTTTACATAAATGTATACATGTGATTTCAGTATATTTTCCTAAGTATTCTTTTCTTTCCATTTTTGTTTGATGTCTTCCCTCTTCTCCTTTATGTCTATGTTGGTACCCTAACTCTACTCCAAGATAGTTCATGTTAATAACCTAGTATAAATCATGGCACATTTTTCTCTATGCACATATAATTTATACATATAGAAATATGTACAAGTTTTTCAGATCATTGTTTTATAAAATGGGATGTTATATACTTATTTTGCATCTTGATTTTCTTTTTAGAAAAACACTATTGTGTAGCATAGAATAAATACAAAAAAGTTTAAAACATATTTAGGTAATTTAAATAATAATAAAGCAAACATTCGTAGTATATCTATCTACCCACTGTATTAAAGAAATAGGGAATTACCAGTGCCTTATAACCTGCTGTGTGCCACTTTGCAATCTCTTTTTCTTCTTTCCCTCAGGAACTCTACTTTCTGGAATTGGTCCTGTGTTTCTCTTTCTGAATTTTGCTTCTGTTGCTCAACATTACATTATAAAAATCTTGACTCTTTTTAATGGGTGCGTAATGTTCCAACGTGATGATATGTTATATATGTGGTATTCTCCTTCCTGTAAATTATAATTTTATTTCCATCTTACTTTTTTCTACCATGCACAATGTTGCAATAAATGTCATTGTGTATTTGCACTGGTGCTTTTATATCTGGTGCAGTCCAGATGTGGGGTTGATAAATAGAAGAGGATATGTATTTTAAATATGAACAAATACTATATGGCTTTTCAAAACATTGTAACACTTTACATACTCAAGCAATGTATGAGCATACCCTTTTCACACATCCCCGACAGTGATACAAATTATTGCTTTTTTAAATTGTGCCAGCTGAGAAGTGTAAAGTGATATCTCATTGTTATTTTAATTTGCATTTCTCAGACTATTAGTGAATCTGAGCATCTTTGCATGTGTTCGTAGGCCATTTAGCTGAGCACTTCTGCAAATGGGCTGCTCATGACTTCTTGTTTCTACAATGGAGATACTGTCTTTTTCTTGTCTTTCCAAAGTATTATTTGTTTACCTTGTTTAGGGTATATTTTGCCATCAGATATGTTACTTTTTAATGTACTTAGATGTCTGTTTTTAACTTTCACATCTTCTAATTTCCAGTCTTGGTAGAGAATGTTTTCCCTGTCCCCACCTTTAAAAATTGTGTTTAGTTTTTTAGATTCTTTTAAAATCTTCGTTTTCATTTTTTATATTTAAATCTTAATTCATTTAGAAATATTTTTTTGTGTATAGATGCTAGAGGTCCATGTTTACTTTGTTCCTGATGATAATGATAATAACAATAGCTAACACTTTACTGCTGCTATGTGGTAAGCACTGTTATATAGGCACTTTCCACGTATTAGATTGCTGACTTGGCCCTGGTCCCTCACAACTCTAAGACATAGATTTTCCTACCATATCCATTTTACACTTAAGGAAAATGAGGCACAAAAATATTGAGTAATTAGCCCAAAGGTCACAGAGAGGAGGTCAAGTGGTGAATGTGGGATTTGAACTCTGGGAATCTGGCACTGAAATCCACTCTTATTATAGTTGCTCTTATTTGTTAGGCCAGGACTATTTATGAAAAAAACCATTCTTTTCTCACTGAATAACATTAATTTTCTTGTCATTTATTCTCACATATACCAGAGTTTATTTCTAGATTCTCTATCTGCTCCCTGATCTTTTCATCTATTCCTAGCATTTTTTGTTGAGTTGATGATCATGGTCTTATAATGTCTGTTATCTATGAAGTCCAGTCTTCTGTCATGGCTCTTCCTTTTTCATTTCTTTTTTTTTGAGACAGAGTCTTGCTCTGTCACCCAGGCTGGTGTGCAGTAGTGAGATCTCGGCTCACTACAAGCTCCCCCGCCGGGTTCATGCCATTCTCCTGCCTCAGCCTCACGAGTAGCTGGGATTACAGGCGCCCATAACCATGCCCGCTAATTTTTTTGTATTTTTAGTAGAGATGGGTTTTTACCGTGTTAGCCAGGATGGTCTCGATTTCCTGACCTCGTGATCCACCCTCCTCAGCTTCCCAATTTCCAGGCATTCATACTTTCATGTAGAATTTATGTTTATTTTATTCATTTAAAGTAGCCAATGGGATTCTAATTGAAATTGTATTAAATCAATATATTAATTTTGGGACAATTGCCATGTTCATACTAATTACTCCATAAATTTAAAATATAGTATGTTTTCTCTTCATTCAGAAATTAATTTATATCTTTTATATATTTATATTTTGTTGTCTTTTAAATTTTTTGGTGAGATGTATTTATAAATATTTTAAAGTTTTTGCTGATATAAATAAAAATATTTTTCTCATTTCTATTCTTTAGTGGTTGTTACTAGAGTAGAGAAAAGGTATTGATTTTGTATATTTTATATATAATCAATAGGAAGAAAACTATCAATATAATCTTTTTAATTAATTAAACAAGACAAATACATTCATGTCAACATGGGCTGACAGCTTTTTATAAACTTCAGCAGCTATTATTAACACAATTCAGGTAATATTGGAATAAAAGATGATTGCTTAGATATGTAAAGATTATTTACTAAAAACAGCAAAAGATTTAACAAACGTGGAGATCATTTCAGTTAAAATTAGAATGCATTTAGGGATGTCCATTATTACCTATATTAAACGTTGCTTTTGCAATAGCCTCCAAGGCCATAAAACCCAAAAATAAAATAGTTGGTGTAAATATCAGAAGAGGTAAAACTATCTTTTTTGCTAATGCTATAATTCCTTATCAAGAAATTTAAACAACTCTAGTTAAAAACTTACAGAATGAATAAGATAATTTGATAAACTGTCTGGATATAAGTATATAATATCAATCACTTCTTTATTCTATCAATAATTAACAATTTTTAGTTCTCAACGTTCAAATTTCAGAGAAGGTGGCTTTGAGCTATATGTTGGATCATTTTCCACGACTTGGACAGGGAGAGAAAAGCTTCTTAGGACGGCCCCACTAGACGCTACCCAGTGGGACAAGGGCGATTGCTCAAATTTGAGCTGGAAAGGGAAATGGATGATAGACAAAAGTTTTTTTAAAAAAAATAAACTCCACATACTGTATGTAACTGCACTTCAGAAGTCAGGTGCCTAGCTTTTAAGAGGATAAATCTAAATTCTTTGCCTGCTTCTTCTCAACTCCTTCCCAAATGCGTTTCCATTGCCCCCTCCCTGTTTACCTTTTCTACACTGCATCCCAACTGGTTGTTACATTGTCTCCTGCTCACATTTTGCCCATCCCTCTGTTGTTTGCCCATCCATTCCCCTCACTAGATATATTCTATTCCTTTTTCTTTCATGTAATTCTGATTCATCCTGTAGGGATCTCTGCACGATCCCATCAAATGCTTGTTCCATTACCCAAGCCCAGGTCCCTTCTCCCAAACCACAGGGGTTCTAGGAGCCCACTCTACCAAAGACCTGAAGTCCCTCCAGCTGTCACAGTCTCTTCACTCCTAGGACTGAGGAACCCATTCTTTTCTCCACATCTGATCCTGCATCCTTGTGACATCTGCCCCTACAATCAGACCAGGACTCTCACCTCCCAGACTATGCATTGTTCAGCTTCTTCTTTCCCCCTTTCTGACATGGAAATAGCGAGCGAAGATTTGAGGGCCAGTTTTTTTCTGTTGTTGTTTTGGGGTGTTTTTTGGTGTGCTGTCAAAGATTTTATTTTTTCATTCAGAGAAGCCAGGTCCAACCTAAACAGTTTCATACTCTAACCAAAAGGATGCTTTGTGTCCTTCACTGTTTCAAGTTTGTACAGGATTCAGGACCGTGTTTTGCACCTAATAAATGAGTCTTCGTTTATCCAAACTATTTTGAGTTCTCACCTTTATGCCTTTGCTGTTGCTATGTCATTTCTCCTGAAGGCCCTTACCCCCTCTTTGTTCACTTGATTACTCTTAGTTTTTACGTTTCAACTCAGGTGTCAACTGCTCCAAGAAGCGTTTCCTGAGCCTATGCTCCCCTTCACCAAACTGCCACAACAACCGGTGTGCATCTTGTTCACCAAGCTTACAGCGCTGTTTGAGATAATGATCTGTTCAAGTTTCTGTTGTTTCCATTAGACTGTCAGTGCCTCATCAATGTGCTCAGCCTCTAGCTGTGAATGGTGCACAGGTGACCCCAGTGAATATTTTTTGAGTAAAAAAATAAGTGTATGAATGAACTGAGCAATGTTTTGTTAGCATGGATGTTGGTCATATCATTTCATAATTTGCTCTCTAATTTTGCTGTTTCTCCTCTAATTCCATTACCCTCCCAACTCTTGTCTCTCTATGTGAGCATGTTGTGTGAATGCCGAGTGAACTTTTAGTTTACTATGCCTTCATAGTACATTCATTCCAGTATGCATTTCTTCCTTGCGTCCTGGCCTACTCCTTCGTTTTCTCTCATCTATTCATTCTAATCTTGTTGGAACATCAGGCTCCTCCCACTGTCCATACTTTATCATCATTACTCTCCCTGTTAGTAACTTAGTAAAAAAGCACCTCTAGGATCTTTCAACTTACTAAAGACTTTTCCTAGAGGAAGAGACAAAGCTGATTCTGCAAACTTTTTTTTTTTTTTTTTTTTTTTTTGAGACAGGATCTCACTTTGTCACCCAGGTTGGAGTGGAGTAGTGTGATCACAGCACACTGCAGCCTCAACCTCCTCAGGCTCAGGTGATCCTCCCACCTCAGCCTCCTGAGTAGCTGGAACAACAGTCATAGGCCACCATGCCTGGCTACATTTTGTATTTTTTGTAGAGATAGGGATTCAGCATAATTCCCAGGCTGGTCGTGATCCACCTGCTTCTGCCTCCCAAAGTGCTGGGACGATATGCTCCAAGCCACTATGCCTGGCTGGCTCTGCAAACTTTTACTTCTATGACCCTTTCTTTCTCTTGGTTTCTCCTCGATGCTTCTCCCCAATGAACCCATGGTGCAATATAGGAGTTGATGCCCCAAAAGTGACTACCTCCTCAACACTCACATCAATTATTAGGAAAATTCAAATGACAACTTTTTTATGGTAATTGTGTTTTAAAAGAAAACCTGAGGGATAGTAAAAAAAAAAAAAAAGTCACGCCAAAATTTCAGGCAAGCACCAGTTGAGAATGTATTTTTGTGTGAGCAGGGTATTATCAGTAAGATTCAACATGCTCTGTAAAAGGGATTGGAGATTTAGGGGATAAGTCTAGGCTTCACCCAAATACCAATGATAAGAACTTGAGTAGTTCCTGGGACCTCTCTGAGCCTAAGTGTAAAATGAGGACAGCAACACATATCTGTACTGCCATGCTGTTATAAGAAATAAATGAGATAAGAAATATAAAGCCTTAGGAGTCAACATAGTGCCATGGTGGAGCATGAGTACGGCAGAGTCCGATTGGTCGGGTTCAAACTCTGGGCCGGACACTAATTAAGGGTTAATGACCTTGTGCAAGCTTTTAATATCCGTGTGCCTCAGTCTCTCTATCCATATGATAAGGGATACAAGACCTTTCTCATACAGTGGTTTAAAGGTGAGATTAAATAATATATGTGAGAACACACATAGAAGAGCATACATATGAATAGCATTTAATGCTCAGTTAATGAGGCTCTTATCAAAGACACAGAGGAATATATGTCAATGTAGGGGCCTCCATGTAATCAGGGAGGGTCTGCTTAAGGCTCTATTGGCATTTGCTGAAGGATCAAGGCTTGCTATATTCCTATCTATGAATAGACCTATGGAATTAAAACCCAGTACAAGGGTTTGTTTTTCTATTTATACTTATGTATGTTCTTTCTCTTTTGCCTTCTTGCTAATTCAGAAGCAGAACTTGGTTTTATTACTGACTTCCAGAAGAAATTTCACAACTATCATAAAGCTTGTGATTTCTGTAAACTATACTGAACATTTAGGGACTCCCAGGGAGGATCATTTTAGTCAGCATACAGTAGTTTGCTCTTCCTCTTCCCTCCCATTTTCTTCTTTCCCTTTCTCCCCCTTCTCTACTTTCTTTATCTCACCTCCTCTCCCTGCCCCTTTCTATCCTTCTCCCCTCTCATTTCCCTTCCTATCTTCCTTCTCTTATTTCTACTTTCCCCCTTTCTCCTTCCTTCTCTCCTGCCCTCCCCCGCTCTCTCCTCGTCTCCTCCCCTTTCTCCTTGCCCTTCCCCTTTTCCCATCCCTCCTTCCCTCCTTCCACTTCTCTCTCCTCTTTCATCTCCCTTTCTAATCCTCCCTCCTCTCCCCCTTCCACACTCTACCTCCCCTGATTCCTCCCTGGAATTCTCCCTTTTTACTTTTCTTCAAGTGGGCTTATCAAAGTATTTTCTTTTTTAATAAAGGCAAGTCTTTCTGTAAGAAAAAAAGTCAGAAAAATATTTTCTTCTCATTATAGGACCAAAAGTGCCCTTAGAGATCAAGTATCCCAGTGATCTCCAGACTTGACTTGTTGGTCACGATACCCTGGGCAGCATTTGAAAGCCAGGCCCTGCCTCCAGTAGTGGTTCTGAATCAAAAGATCAGCATAGAGGCTTGGAGTGGCATTTGTGTGGGGTGTGCCAGAATGTATTTATTTTAATTCAGGAAGATTTGGATTTCATTCCTAATTCCATCACTTGCTAATGGAACTATCTTGGCTGAGCTATTAAAACTTCCAGGGCCTCAGTAACATTTGTAAGAGTATGGAAAATAATATCTTCCTCAAATAACTGCAGTGATCAGCAAATTGGCTGGCACATAGTAGGTGTTAAAAATTGTTTCTTTTCTTCCTTCCTTTTGGGTATGGTACAGAACCTTGGTTATCTCTCTTAACACACAGGTTGGTGATAAAGGAAAGCCTGCGTATTTTTGTGCCTTGTAGCATGTCTCAGAAAGGGAGAAGGGCTATTCAGCAGCACTGTTCATGCTCAGACCCCTGCCCAGCTGCCTCTAAATTTGGTCATGAGAAGTCTCAGACACTGGCATGAAGTCAGCAAATAAAAATAAACAACATAGCCAAGCATGGTGGTACATGCCTGTAGCCCCAGCTACCCAGGAGGCTGAAGCAGGACGATTGCTGGAGCCCAGGAGTTTGAGGCTGCAGTGACCTATGATCACACCACTGCACTCCAGTGTGGGCGACAGGGAAAGATCTCTGTCTCCAGTAAATAAATAATAAATAAATAAATAATAATTAGAAATAAATAAACAACATTTTTGAGGAGAAGGGATGAAGTTGATTAATGGGTTCAAATACACTGTTTGATAGAAAAAATAAGAACCTAGTGTTAGAGAGATCAGTAAAGTGACTATAGCCTATAATAATGTATTGCACACTTCAAAATAGCTAGAAGAGAATAATTTATTTCTAGCATTAAGAAAATATTAAGATAAATATTTAAGTGATGGATATCCTAAGTATACTGATTTGATCTTTACAAATTATATCAATGTATTAAATTATCACATATATCTTGAAACTATGTATATCTATTATACATCAATAAAAACTAATTTTAAATCCCACTTATTGTGAATTCACTTTCCTGGTACTATTTAATCATCATAACAACCTTATGAAATAAATGCTATGATTATCTTTAACCACACTGACTTGGTAAAATGTCTGTAGGCAGTTTTTTGATTTTTTTAAATTTTGGCTACTATTTGCAAGTCTGTATCATTTATGCCATCCTTTGTCTATGTTTCTTAGATCCGAAATAAGTACTGAGGGGTTTTGTATTCATTTCAACCATACTGTATTGAGTACCTAATATGAAAAATCCAGCCTCTAGTTTGAGGAGCTGAGAGAATGAAGCCTGTGCAGTCCTGATGATCTGGGCTTATCTTCATTTGCTCTGTGAGGCACCCGAGCCCTGGTTGGTAAGCCCTGCTACAGTCCCCACTGAGTTCAAGACCCACTCTTTTCAAGGGTCCCCATGTTAGGTTTGCCTCCACACCTTAGCTCCCAAAGCTTTGTTCCCCCATGCCAGTGGGGCACTCTAGCCCCATCCACCCGTCCTCTCTCAGAGTTGTAGAAAAGGCTTCTATCAGCAAGAATCCAGAGAGGTTATTCATACATGGGACACTTGATAGTGGTTCTCATTCTTTGAGGAGGAGGAATACTTGTGATTTAATGGTAACAAAGTTCTAATTTTGGTAAGTCCAGGGATCTGAGGCTAGAGCTGCTTTGTCACAAATCTTGTTTGCATATGTTCTGTATTTCTACCCATACCCTAAGTCAACTTATCTAAATCTTGCTCCTTTTCTTCCATTCTTGCTAATTTAATTTTATCCCTCAACTCATAGTTCCAAATAATCCCGTGTTAGTTGTGCCTACAGCAACTGGTTTAACTCTCTCTAAAAGGCAATAAGGTGGAGGGGCAGGGGAGGGATAAATGCAACCTACTTGTGATTTATCACAGTTGGAAAGAAAAGGGAAAAGACATGCATAACACTTTTTAAAAAAGAACCAGAGAGGCAGAGAGAGAATAGTGTGTGGAGGGAGATGAAGGGTGCACTCTGATGGGAACAGATGGCCCAAAAGGTAAGTGGGTGGCAGAGAGTAAAAATAACCAGGGAGTGACCAAGGCTTCATTTGCTTTGAAACACTCACACTTTAGGGATATATTGAAACTGCTAATTTTGTTGGCACTTTGACACCTCCTCCTAATTAATAAGAAATTTATTAGGAGGATGACTGAGGTGAGCAAGCTGCTTACAGACAGAGAAGGGAGAGAATAAATTGAACCTATTCAGCTTGGCGGTCACGACCAAGTGAGGTGCCATTGGGTGTGTGGTTACTTGTGGGCGAGCTCAGGCAGAAGCCTGGGCTGGTCTCCTCTCCTGGGATGGAACCCTTCTACTGGTGGGCTCCTTTCCTCCTGGCTGCATGTACTCACTGCTGCCCTCTGGTTTACCAGCATAGCGGCACAACCCTAAAACAGGCTGCTTGGGGACCAAATTGGCTTTTGGATCTCAAGTGTGTCTCTGAGTCACTCCAGTGAGCACATTACAGGGCACTCTGTGCAGGTTAGTGGCCCCCAAATCTGACCTTCAAAGGAAAAGTGAAATTCTCATGACTTTTACACTCTGTCCAAACTTCTGCATAGAGACCTTCTGAATTGGCTACATCTAGTCTGTGATTCAAAATCTCAAGCATCACCTGCAATTGCCCACATTTTTCACCCACAGGATGCTCAAGTTACCAGGAACTTAACAGAGTAAACTTGGGTGCTGACATTTTAGCGTTTGTGGGCCAGTTTTCTGAGATCAACATGGCGGGAGGTACCAGGGAGTGTCTTCCAACACTTTTCAGACTTTGAACAACTAACTCCATTTTCTGGGAGCGCAGGGTTACTTGACAAGTGTCTAAATCCCCTGTGCCAGCCATCCACCAAGCCACCTGTTTGCCCTTCCAAATCCCTTATGCAGTTCATTATCTGTGCAACATAGAACACTCAAGAGCGTGGGCTCTGGAGGCCTATTGGGAGCTTATTCACTCCTCTGCTCTGCCATTCATCAGCTTGGGTTTTCTTAGGCAAGTCACATACCATCCTCTGTGTCTCTATTTCTCCTTCTGTAAAATGAGATCATGAATGGCATTCACTAATGGATGGTTGTGAGAGTTACTGAGGTAACAGTTATAAAGACGTTATTACTATACTTGGTATAAACTAAGCACAAAATAACCAGCACTATAACAACTAACTTTCAAAATGATTTCATTAGCAATTTTGTGGCAGTGTCTTCATACATTGGGTAGTACAAAGTTTTAAAGAATATCCTTTAATAAATGGAAAATTGAGTCATGCAATGGATTGGTGACTTTCCCAAGGTTTAGAACTACAGAGGGATAGCATTGACTCTAGAGCTAGGTCTTCTGGTTCTAGTTTAATTGTTTATTCATTTGTTTCTATGCAAACATGTTCATACTCTTCCTGAGCATCTTCCATCCTATCTCTACTAGTGCAACAAGATGCTGAGAAGAGGGAAGAATGCCACAAAGCTGCATACACCAAAGATGTGTGGCTCAGAGGATACAACTTTTGACTCGGACAGTCACCATGCCTTGTGATCTTGGACAAATCATTCTACCTGCCTAAACATTAATTAATTCCTCAACTTTTAAACGGGGCATGATGATTATTTCCCTTTGTATGTGTATCTTAGATGTAGGCATGGAGCTAAAATAGAAACTCAAAATGAAATAACAGGGCTGACAATGGAATATTATTGATCTCAGAGAAAAAGAAAAATTTTCTTTCCAACATTGTGCTAAGATGGTGGCAAGGGTGGGGAAACCATGTGTTCTAGAAGAAGAAAACAGAAGAGGTTAAGTTGCCTCTTTATTCTTTTGTTGTTTCAGATTCAAAGGTTGTCTTTTTAACAAAATGAATAATGCAGTGGTGATTATGGAAAGATGTTAAATTTTGATGATGTTGAAATGTGAGATTGGGATCCTCTGAGTAAGAAGCTCTTGTCTCCTTTTTTCAAAGGCAAGGTTCCTATGTATGCACTTACACAGACCAGCCCTGCCTCTGTTGCCTGGAATCTCCCTTCTAGCACAGGCTGTTGCTGAAGAGGTGGTTCAGACCATTTTCCAAGGCAAATCCAAAGAAAATGATGGTTTCCGTTGGCTCTTCTTATTCTTCAGCCTTCCCAGCTTCCCGCACCCCCACTCCAGTCTTCATGACGTCACTCATTCATACATCTATTATGCAACTCATGCCAAGAGGCTGGTTAAATTGGAAATTACTTTGTTAAATAATAATAGTATAGATGGCGTTTCCATTTTAATCCAAAGCTCTTGAGATTCCAAAATCCTTCAAAAGTCAACTAAATTTTAAAAGGTATAAATCAAGCACTGCATTTTACTGACGCTAAAGGAAATGTTTATGTGAGAGTGACCTCCCTGGAGCTTCTTAAACTAGCCAGTGTTAATCTTGGTGCTGAGACATATTGATGGTACGTCACATGTAATATGTTACTAAATAATAATTCATATACTAAAATTATGCTAAAGATTTACTAAAAATTTAAATTAAGGCACATCAGGCTTATGGCTAAAATAACATCATTTCCATGCACCTGCATTCTGACATGCTCTCTGGAGATTCTTTGCTATGGGAGTGTGCCTTGTGTATAAATAGCATTTATGATGTTGGTTGCACTACAAAAAAAGAAATTTATCAACTTTAAGCTCCACTGAATTAACAAATACCTGATCTCCATTTTTGTAGACCATCAAGAAATAGTATTGTGGTCACTGGGCTTCTCCCTAGCAGTTGATGGTAAAATAAAAAAGACATCTAGGAGATTTCTTCCCTACCCTCCCCTTTCCTCCCCTCCCCTCTGCTCTCCTGCCCTCCTCTCTCTTCTCTTCTTTACCCTCTCTCCTTCCCTCCCCTCCCTGCCCCTTCCCTCCCCTCTCCTCTCCTCCCCTCTCCTCTCCCTCTTCTCTTTTCTGAGACAGGGACATACTCTGCCACCTAGGCTGCAGTGCATGATTGTGGCTGAATGTAGCCTCAACCTCCCAGGCTCAGGCTCAAGCAATCTTCCTACCTCAGCTTCCTGAGTAGCTGGGACCACAGGTGAAAATGATCACACCTGGCTTTTTTTTTTTTTTTTTTGAGATGGGGGTCTCCCTATGTTGCTCAGGCTGGTCTCGAACTACTGGGCTCAAGCAATCCTCTTGCCTTGGTCTCCCAAAGTGCTGGGATCACAGGTTCAAGCCACTACGCCTGACCGAGATCTTCTATCTTTAATAGTCCTCTTCCCGCCTGCTCAATTGAATGAGGAAGGGGCAGTGTCATACAGTGGAAAGAGCGTAGTAACTCTAACATCGATAGGTTGCGTGGCCGTGAACAAGTCACTCAACTGCTCTGAACTTTAGTGCGTCATCTATAAAATGGAGCTAACTGTAGTGACTAATTTGTTTTGAGGATGAGAACCAAGATGCCTAAAGGTCCTGACACAAAGCCAGGTGCCTAGTGGCCTTTAGTTCTTATGACAGCTACAGGATTACCATTGTCACTGTGATTTTACATCTTCTCCAGTGCCTGGTAAGAAGAGTTTATATATATTTCATCTGTGTAAGAACACAGGCTCAACTTCTAACTGTTAACAAGAGACAACTTTGCCTCCCTCACAGCTGGTACTTAAAGTGTCAAAGAATATCTACACTCCAGATACTTGTTAAGATAATTCAGTGAGAATCGACTGCAATCTAGCACCTGCCAGAGGCTTGCTGAAGGCATGTGATATTTATTTATTGAATACATGATTACATAACTCTTGTAGTGTTTACTGTACACCCAGCACTGTTCTTAAGAATATGAACTTATTTAATTCTCACAACAAACCTGTGAGATAGGCACTATCATCCCCATTTTACAGTTGAGAGAACTGAGGCACAGAGAGGGTAAGTAACTTCCCCAAGATGACAGAGCTAGTAAGTGGTAGACCAGGATCTGAACCTAGGTGGTTTGGCTCCAGAGTTTGAGACCTTACAACTATACTATGTAAGAAAGACTGTCTAATTGTTATGTTCACCAGCCATTCTTCCAGATTCATCCGGTTCTTTCTCTGAGCTTAGTGAAATTATCAGAAAACAAGAGACCCAAACATGTGACTTCAGCACTCCCTTCCCCCTTCCAACAGCTTCATAACCATCCTTCAGTTCCTGAGTCACCTTTCTAGAAGGATATTCTGTGTCTTCGCCAAACTCCTGGTAGGCATTGTCTTCCATGTTATCCAACAGTTCTAACATGAAAACCCATGTGTTAAAGTATCTAAACAAACTGTGTTTCTGCAAAGGACTTTTCCAGCTTTATTCGCTATGAAATGAAAATGTTGAAGTCCGTATAGTTTATTTTCTATGAATATTTCCATTGATATGACTCTGGCTAACTTCTGTGCTCAGGTGTAGTCTCCATTTCTGCCCAGATACTTACTGATATTTACTTTTTCTGCTTCCTTTAGAGGGCATCTTTTCTGTTTTTATCCCTGACGGTTCTGTTTTCTTATTGATTAATCTTATATAATACCTCTGAATCTCTTGGTTGCAGGGAGAGTATAAACCATAAGCCAATAAGCAGCTTATGATGATTTTCTTACCATGTAAAATGTTTCAAGGTGTGTGGACTAAAGTAGAGGGAGATGAAAAAAATAATGATAAATTATATTATCTATTATGGATAGCTACCATTTGCTCATTGCTTACTTTGCACTGGCACTGTGCTAAGTGCTTTACATACATTATTGTTTCTTAATCCTTGCAGACGTGGCTAATAAACGACAGGGCTCTAATTCAAAACCAGGTCTTTCTGATATCAGTGCCTGTCCTTGTAAACTACACTGTATATGAATTTGGCTCAGACACATATCTCACATTTTGCCCCAGTGAAACGAAGTGCATTTTCTCCTTTTGACCTCGGGTGAAGAGAGTTGAATATGAGTCTTTCTGTTTGTAACACACTATCATCAGTAGTGCAAGGCCTCCCTGGTTTTATTTATTTTTTCCTTCATCCCTGATTATATCTTCAATGGCCCTTCCCTAGAGATACCCATTACAATAACTTTTATATATATATATCTTTAAAAATGCATATACCCTTGTAAGATATGCAGCATGCTTTTCTTGTTAGGCATTTAAAACATATTTTACCGGCAGCATGCTATATATCTTGATGAAGTTTTTTACCTTTTCCATTCAATATTGTGTTTATAAGATCTTTCATGTTGCTATGTTTTCATTTAGTTGGTTCTCTGTAACTTCAGCACAGCATTTCTCTGTATACATTCACCACATCTTTGCCTCTGTTCCTCTAGTGCTAAAACTCTGCTTCAATTCCACAATTACCCAGAGTGTGGTATGTGGCCCTGAGCAAAAATTGCTGGGGGATATATTCCCAAAAGTGGTGTTCCTGAGTTGTAGGGCAAATAATGCTTAATCATACCAAATACTTTCAGATTGTTTTCCAGAAGGGCTGTACCAGTTCAGATTACCACCAGCCATGCACAAGAATAGGTTCCAAACTGTCCCTATTTTTGACAATACTCGGCATTATCACCTTTGTACTCATTGCCATTTGACAAGTATAAAATTGTATTTCATAAGTAAAGTTCTTCTGCAAGTTTGGAAAAAGTTGATTTGAACTTGAACATTCCACTAAGGCCGCCTAAAATGTCTTAGATGGGATGCTCATTGAGTGAATGCAGGTGCAGGGGAGGAGTAGGCTCTCATTTGAGCCCTCCTTGCAATTGATTTATGTGTCTCTTACGACAACTAACATTGTTTTGCAATATGCAATGATTATTTGTGTCCTTGTCTCCAGTGAGCACCGTATGGACTGTAAATTGCCTCTTTCTTCCTTACCTGTGTATGCCCTGCAATGCTTTGCTTTTAGCAAGACTCCAGTAAGTGTTTTCTGAAATAAATTGTCTGATATCTGGAAGGTCCTGCCTGACAATAAGGGACCATTGGCTGGGAAAGGGTGGGTAGGATCCAGGAGTAGAAAGTCACAGATGATTATTTTCTATTCTAATAGGGTGATCGGTTTATTTTTTTTTCTTGACTGTTTTCCTCCCTACTTTAACCAGACGTGCTTGCATTAGGATAGATGAACTATATGAAACTGCTCTAGTAAAACCAAACTTTTGAACATACAGGATTTTTCCCCCTAAATTGACAATTAAAAATCATGCCGTGCTAGTGACTCATTGTCCTCTTCAGTAATCTTCTGGTTGGGATTGGGAAGGGAAATTTCCAGAAGTACAAACACTTCTCTTAGGGACTCAGGTTCCAGCCTTGCTGGGCAGAGTGGATGATGTGTTTCATAATGCATGAGTGTTTATTTAACAAGTAGCAACACTTTTTAATTAAATTGTTGTTGTTGAAGATACAGACTGTATAACCTTTCTCCAAGGCCTGGATGCTCACTGGCTCTTCCAAGATGCTGACCCCTCACTAGCCACAGGCCTCTGGGGCAGTACATGCTGTGAGAGTTATTAAAAGCCAGCTGGATTACAGGGCCACCTCTGTTGAATCATTCAGAAGCTGAAGTGTAGGCTCTGGGATGGAGAGTTTCTCAATATGCCAAAGCTATTGGAATGCAGGCAGGTCTGGAGACACTTAACTGGAACCTGGGGGAAAAGAGTGTTCAAGATAACTTCATAGAGGAAACTCCCTACCACTTTTGGCTTTAAAGGATAATCATTGGTTATTGCTGGTCTTGTCCTACCACTTCCTGAGCTACTCTGAAATAGAATTGCTTTTAGGTTTCAGGTCTTCATTTATAAATATATATCCCTAAAAGATTAGATACGTTTCAAGGGTATGTTTTTCAGGATGATTTTTCGCATCATGGTGATTGTATTAGTCAGGTTAGACTTAATTATACTGCAGTAATACATTACTTCCCAAATTTTAGTGACTTAGAACAGCATAACTTTATTTCTTACTCATTCTACACGTTTAACACTGGTAACAGTGGGGCTCTGCTTGTCACGGACGTTTAGGGACCTATACTCTCAGAAGATTGGCTGCTTTTTGATGTACCATCTCAACATGAGTCTTTAGGGTTTTCTACAGCAGAGAAAGAACAGGAAATAAATTGTCTCTTAAATGTTCTTACCACTTTCATTGGCCAAAGCAGGTCACATGACCATGCTTACCTATAAAGTTCTAGAGAACTGTAATTTTTCTGTCTTCCCAGAGAGAAGGAGGACTGGAAATGACAG
Source organism: Macaca nemestrina (assembly GCF_043159975.1). Lineage (NCBI taxonomy): Eukaryota > Metazoa > Chordata > Mammalia > Primates > Cercopithecidae > Macaca > Macaca nemestrina. The sequence goes on along the minus strand of NC_092131.1, from coordinate 29,300,152 downwards.
ATAATATTAATAATATCTACCACAGTGACATTGGGCATGAAACAATGGTGACACTTTGATAGATCTCAGAAAATTATATACAATGAGCACCATATACATGCCCTTGAAGAGAAGAGAGCTATAGACTCTTAAAAACGTAAGTATCTCAGAGGAGATTTTGGCCAGTGAATCCGAATTATACAACTTGGAAGTCTACAGGTTTATGCCATAGGGGATACAGAGGGGAACAAGTGAGGAGCTGAGATGGGAATTTTTTTTTTTTTTTTTGAGATGGAGTCTCTGTCACCCAGGCTGGAGTGCAGTGGCACAATCTCGGCTCACTGCAACCTCCGCCGCCCAGGTTCAAGCAATTCTCTTGCCTCAGCCTCCCAAGCGGCTGGGACTACAGGCATCCGCCACCATGCCCGGCTAATTTATATATATATATATATATATATATATATATATATATATATTTTTTTTTTTTTTTTTTTTTTTTTTTTTTTTTTGAGACGGAGTCTCGCTCTGTCGCCGGGCTGGAGTGCAGTGGCCGGACCTCAGCTCACTGCAAGCTCCGCCTCCCGGGTTCCCGCCATTCTCCTGCCTCAGCCTCCCGAGTAGCTGGGACCACAGGCGCCCGCCACCTCGCCCGGCTAGTTTTTTTTTTTTTTGTATTTTTAGTAGAGACGGGGTTTCACCGTATTAGCCAGGATGGTCTCGATCTCCTGACCTCGTGATCCGCCCGTCTTGGCCTCCCAAAGTGCTGGGATTACAGGCTTGAGCCACCGCGCCTGGCTAATTTTTATATTTTTACTAGATACAGAGTTTCACCATGTTTGCCAGGATGGTCTTGATCACCTGACCTCACGATCCGCCCGCCTCGGCCTCCCAAAGTGCTGGGATTACAGGCGTGAGCCACCGTGCGCGGCCTGAGATGGGAATCTTGCCCACACAGCTCCTTCAAATAGAGCAGCATAGGAAAGCATATACTTCCAAAATGATATGATTTTCAGTCCAACACTACCTTGAACACTCTTCCTGGAACATAACTCCAATTTGTCATTGACTCCTCTTAAATTCAGCACTCAGTCATGAAAATGTTATTTCATACCTGGTCTCATCAGTGTAGAGGCCAGAAGACCTGTTGGTTTTCCTTGCTTTGGATTTGTTATTTTGGCAATTAACATTTTATTCATATTTCTGATGATCATACTATACCTTTGACTCATTATAATCCTCATATGGGTTTCTCTAATCCAAGGAGGGATAGGAGTTTAAAATAGGAAAACAGTAGTAGGTTGTGATGGATTGTATTTTTCAAAGAAAGTCACAATAATATTTCCTATCCCATGCACTCTTCTGCAATGTATCCTTGACATTCTGTCATCAAGATTAAGAGGTAGACTCTCTGTCTACCCTCTTGAATGTGGATAGGCCCTATGATGGCTTCGATCAATAAAATATGGTGGTTTAATGCTGAGACAGGCGGGGCGCGATGGCTCACGCCTGTAATCCCAGCACTTTGGGAGGCCGAGGTGGGTGGATCACGAAGTCAGGAGATCGAGACCATCCTGGCCAACATGATGGAACCCCGTCTCTTCTAAAAATACAAAAATTAGCCAGGTGTGGTGGCATGCCCCTGTAGTCCCGGCTACTCAGGAGGCTGAGGCAGGAGAATCGCTTGGACCCAGAAGGTGGAGGTTTCAGTGACCGGAGATCATGTCACTGCACTCCAGCCTGGTGACAGAGTGAGACTATATCTCAAAACAAACAAACAAACAAAAAAAGTGCTGAGGCAGTGAGGCAGCTCTGGAAGTAGCCCTTAACTGGCTTGGCAGCTTCTGTTTTCTGACTCTTAGAAGCCAGTTGCCATGTAAGTAATGTGACTACCAAAAAATGACCACACTGTGAGAAGCCCAAACTTGGTGGAGAGGCCTTGGGGAAAGAGATAACCCATGAAGCAAGAAAGAGGCCAAGGAGGTCCCAGGCATGGGAGTGAAGAAACCAGCTTGCACATCCTGCCCAGGCTACAATGCACGATAACCACATGAGAGACCCCGAGATTAAACTACTCAGTTGACCCCAGCAAACTCATAGCACCATGAGAAATAACATTGTTTTAAACCACTATATTTTGGGATAATTTTCTTTAAAATATAAAATAATGGATAACCATAATAGAAATTGGTACCAGAATAAATTCCTTAAGACTCTTGAAAGCCATTTTGTCTAACAAAGAGTGTAAATACCATATGGCCTTAACAATCCTAAGTAATTTTTCTAGTTGAGAAATAACTGTAATCACCTGAGTGTTTTTCTACTCTATGCGACATCACTTGGGGCTGCAATCATTTGGTGTCTTGACGAGATGGGACATTCAAGGTACCTCATTCACATAAATGGCTGGCAGTTGATGAGATAACTCAGTCAGAGAGAACCTATGCGTGATCTCTCCATGTGACCAAGGCTTCCCACAGCATGGTGACTGGGTTCCAGGAAGAGCTATCTAAAGAACAACTATTCTGAGAAAACCAGGCAGAAAAAATAAAATTTCTTATGACCTAGCTTCAGGAGTCATTCAGTGCCACTTTTGCTATATTTTATTGATTAAAAACAAGGCAAAGGGCTCTCCGATATTCACCTTAGGGGACTACACAAAGGCAAATATTAGGAGTCATGGTTTATTGGGGGGCTGTCTTTGGAGACAAGCTACCTCGATGGATAGAAAAATGATAACAGAAATAGGTTTGATGAAAAACGTGGTTAATCTGAGTTGCAGTAGGTCTAATGGTTGGTTGGCAAGTTGTCCTTATTCTGGTGTATGGGTGAAGGGAATAAGCAGTGAATTAGCTCTTACCTAGATCCATGCCCTAGAAAGTAACTATGTCCAGTTATCAATGGGCAGGGCTTGTTGGGCGTTAAGCACAAGTAACCTCTATTTTTTTACTATGTTTCTGTGACAGTGGCATAAAACAGTTTTTTAATGAGACCTATTGAGATGCACTGACAGATCCCTTCCTTTCCTTTTGTGTCTAGCCCATCCACCTTCACGTAAATGATTTATCAAGAAATAAGACCTAGGATTTTGAGATGGGTACATAAGAGCAAAAGAGAACTAGGATGAGATCATTCTCTTTTACCTGCCCTTCAGCATTCTCAATGCAAACAGGTTGGGGTTCTAAAGGCAGAGCAGGGATGACTGGAACCCTACAGCAGCGAGTCTGAGGAATGGGACCATGGGGGACCCAGAAGGAGGAAGCAGAGCTGGAAGATATTTCCATTCTGTGAAAGTGGCTTTTGGCTTTGAGGCAGCAACAGTAATATTTCATGTCTTCCGTGGTGTCTCCTACCTTTAAATGTCAGTCTCTGCAGCTGCCTTATCTCCTGTAGCACATTTCAATTAGGTATTCCAAATCATATTCTTTTCTTCCAGGACAAATATGCCAGAGGTGATATTTACTGTTACAGCAGCATTTAAAATACTTAGGGGGAAAAAGCCTAGTGAATAGCAATTTCTTCCTTATAATAATAATAAAGCACAATAATAATGGAGAGAGGAAGTGAATTCTGGCTTTGATGCCAATAACTGACTGACTTAAGTGAACATCTTTTGTCTCCGCCCTCTTTTGTCCCCCTCCTATTCCTGCCTCAGTGCGAAGGTTATAGTATTTGGCTCTGTCAAGAGCAACCTCACACATCTTCACTGGAGGCTCACAAATGCTTCCCAGAATGTTTATTTAACTAACTAGAGATAGTTAAATAGGGCTGGGCTCTGACTGGGCTCCTACTTCACCTATTACCTGTCTCTTCCTTTGTCTTGAGAATGTTTGCATGAAGCCAGAATCTCTGTTTGTTTAGAAATTTACCAGGCACCACTGCTTACTCCTCACCTGTGGGACACTGCAGCTCCTGATGGAACACCCTAGCCTCCGGTCTAGGAGGTATATGGGTTAGAAACTTATATATTGCAACTTTCCTCCTTGGAATCAAGTCCTTGGCCTGGTATGGAAGGTCCTTCGATCTGGTCTGCATTTACCAGCTCCATCTCCTACTAATCTTTCTATCCTTATCTACTGTTTCCCTAGGCTGTTGTCTTCATGGCCGCCATGGTAAGTTTTGCCTATCATCCCAAACCTTGTGCAGGCCTACCACAGCACTCGACATATGGTGGAGGTGGGGGTCTCAGTCAGTATTCTCTCCCATATTTAGAACGCTTCCACTAGATCTTGTCTTCATATTTTTGATTCCTGCTCAGGGATCAGATTATGTTCCACGTCCTCCACTGAGCCTTCTCTGACCTCCTCAGCACTCAGTGCCATTCCCTCTCTGAATTTCTAAAGTGCTCAGCAGCAACAGCACTCATTTGGCACTTGGTATATACTACCTTATGCTATTTTATATGACCATATGTTGTCTATACAACTAGATTATAAGCACTGGACAGGCAGGGATAACTGCGCCCTGTGTGTTTTTCATACCCCTTTGATTCTAAGATAGTTCCTTGAACATTGAAGATGCTCAGTTAATATTCATTGATTAAGTGGACAAATCAAGGCATAAATGAAAGCAAGGATCCTAAGAAGCCTGCCTTTTGGTGCTAATCTGTTTAATTTGGAATTCACGAACTTGCCTAAAACAAGGCCTTTTATTTTCCTGTTTCCCCTATAAACAGGGCTGTACCGCCAGGATTTCTCAGAAGCTCTTTCTCTAGACTGAACCCTAAAACTGATGGTTTAGGTAGAGAGCTTTTCCAGTGTGAGAGAATTTTTAAAGCATCTGGGGTTTGGCACATCCAGTGCTTTGAAAATCAAGGTGTCTTGATCATTGGGTGAAGGGGATTAGAACAGCAGGCTGTGTTTTCAAGTTCAAGTCCATAAGCAGACAGGAATAGAATCCCACAAGAGTTTGTTCTGTCTCTGCCATTTACTAGTTAGTTAATCTCTCTATCCCTCAATTTCCCCATTTGTAAAATGGATTTAATAATGGCTGTCTACCTTATAAGGTTGCTATGAGGTGCCAATGTGATAATAAATGTAAAAGCACTTTGAATATTGCAAAACACTGTATGAATGTCAGGAATTAGGCAGGCAACAACTATTTCTTTGGGGTTTGTTCTGTATGTAGTCCTGCACTATGTGTAGATAGAGGCCTCTGTACATTCTAATAGACTGGCAGAGGCATTTGAAATTCATTATGGCTGGAATTCTGGCTCTCAGATAGATGAAAGCTGGAAAAAGTATTATAGCCCAGCAATCACATCTGAAAAGTTAGCAGCAACAATTAAGTCAGAGAAGACGGGAGGTGAAGTATTGGCAAAAATTTGACCCTGGTCATTCTTTGAACACTTCGGATTTCCACAGATTCTATCCCTTTGAAGACATTTCTGAACGTTATGATTTTGTTCCCTCCTCACACTGGCAGCTCTGCCTCAATGAAACCGTGTTGCTTTTTTAGTTGATCAATTGTGCCCAACTTCCTGATCATACTTGTCTTGAGAGCCTGTGTTAAGCTCATGCCCCCACTCCCCCACCCCTCTGCCAAAAACAAACAAACAAACAAACAAAAAAACAGACTCTCTAAAAACAGGTGCCCCGATGATCTCACACTGCTGCTGGCGTTGGCAGCAGCCCAGAAGGGCCAAATGGTGACTTCAGGTCCAGGGAGACTACTGTCCTCAGCTCTGTTTTCATGTAAATGTCGCTCCTGCTGAAAGGAAGTGGATGCAGAAAATATCTGCTGTGGAAGCAGAACTACCCCAGACTAAAATGTTGGGCCTTTTTTTTTTTTTTCTCTCTCTCCCTCTTTTCTTTTCCTTCAAGTTTTCCGTGTGGCATCAGCAGCTGAGTAAGGGAAAGCTAAGAGGTTTAAGTGCGCTGGGGCTGGCTGGGCTAGATTAATAACCCAAAGCCTTCCAAGCTGGCGGTGCGGGGTGAGACAGGCCAACCAGAAAGCGTTAGGTTATGGGCGCGCTGGTCATAGAGCCAGACCCTACCAGGGTGGAAAGTGAAGGAGCAGCGAGCCCTGGGTGCTTGCCCCGAGCCCCCACCTTCCTTCCTTCCTTCCTCCTCCCTCCTCCCTCTGCTTTCTTTCCTCCCATTTTATCCCGTCCCTCTGAGATGGCTGCGCACCACTGGCTGTAGCCTCTGACCGCTGCTGCCCTCTGCTGGGAAGAAAGCTTCACTCGGTGTGAAAAGTGCTGAACTCTACCAGGGACCAGCTTAATGCAGACCAAGTCCACTGTCTGAGGCTAGTGTGTGATTTGGCCTGGAGGAAGGTACGACAATTCAGAAAGCCCTTGCACCACTGTGTTTCCTTAGTGGTTTCAGGTGGGGACAGGGCTTTGGAATCTATTAGGGAAGGATTGCTTGAATCCTTAGAGTTCTCTGTTCAAGAGGAACGTCCCTGGGAGAGGAGACTCCTGGCTCCTCTTTACCTGGGTCAGACATGATGTATGGAGACTCCACTGTGGATGACCCTTAAACATGATAGATGACTTTGGTTACTGGACACAATTCTTTCTCAAGGGAAGGTGACCAAAAGAAGTTGAGTCTTGAAAGGGCTGCAGGATGGGCCTGGAAGTCTCTTGGCTCCAAAGGAACCATCATAGAATGGGGATTCTGAGCAACCAGGAAGCAGCAGAAAAATATGCAGAGCCAGATGGGAGTGGGGAATATTGCCCATTAGTGGGGAAGAGTACATAGAAAGGTAGATAATAAACTGGCTTCACCACTTCTCAACTTTCCCCAGAGGTGGCTGTGCCAGTACACTGTGCTCAACTGGCTTTGGAAGAGAGAAGAAGAGGGTGCATATCTCCAGCATGGCTGTGGGGTCACCCTGCTCCATCTCTGTATCTTCAGCCTAGAGTGCAGCCCAGCCAGACAAGAGTGATGACCTCACTGACCACACGTAATGCTACTTGAGGGATTTATTTTCTTCCATGAGCTCCTGCCAAGACTCTTGGTTAGAGCTAATGGGGCTCCCCCAGCCAGTGAGTGTCTCCTAGTGATGTGTGTAAATAGTGCCAGGCAGGAAATAGGTTTCCTGTTCTTAATGGGCTTGTTAAACCTCTTATCGAGTGGGGTTTAAATGGCTTTATTATGAATAATAATAATAGTAAATATGCATTATTATTAGTAGTAGAAAAATTATGATGTCAGCCCTGACTGCCCCTTCTTATTTTAATCTTGCCAACGTGGAGGCCTTTAGCCTCTAAGTGCATGAGAATGATGGTGAGTGACACTGGGACCTATAACTGGAGAAGATGGCAGAATTCATCTTCGTTGCCTGCAGCTTCCCAATCCTGAGCCCTTTTCCACTTTCATCGTGTTTCCTCCTCCATCATTCCTTTCATTCAGGGTTTTCATGCTCTTATTCTAGCCGAGAAGATAGAACTACATATCCCTCTCCTTCTTAGTTTTATTTAGGGTTGAAAGCCATGGACAGAGGTTCTGAGGTTAAATTGAGGTATCGGGTAGAGGGGATTTTGGAGAGAGCAGTGGATGCCGGCAGGGGAGCTCAGTTAGAAGTGGGGTTCATGTTCTCATCTTCAGTGCTGAACGTCCGTGTCCCTCCCTCAGATTTATGTGTTGAAACCTAATCACCAATGATGAACTTTAGGAACAAATAGTTAGCTGTTAGGTATTCATTTCAATATGTAGTCAGTAAAAAACCTGGCTCACACATTGAACCCAGGATTTCAAAGACATTGCTTGTAAGAAGATGTGTTAGGGGGTGTTAGGAGGGGGGCCTTTTGGGAGGTTACTAAGTCATGAGGGCTTTGGGATTAGTGCTCTTATAAAATAGGCCCAAGGGAGCTTGTTGACCCCTTCCACCATGGAAAGACAGAAGAAGAACTAGAAGCCACCATTTATGAACCAGGAGGTAGGCTCTCAGCTGATGCCAAATGTGCCAGCACCTTGATCTTGGACTTCCAAGCCCCCAGAATTGTCAGATATAAATTTTTGTTGTTTATAAGCTACCCAGTTTATGGTATTTTGTTGTAGCTGCCTCAACAGATCAAGATAGCCAGTTTATAGCTGGAACTGGAGGTATACCATGTATCCCAGACTTTAGTAATTTATGTATGAGGTTCACTATTTTCACCATCACTCCCTACAACAGTTTTGGTTTTCTTTATACCAATTCTCTTGTTTGACTTAAGTAGATTTGACATCTTCTTACAAGCAATGTCTTTGAAATCCTGGGTTCAATATGTGAGCCAGGTTTTTTACTGACGACATATTGAAATGAATACCTAACAGCTAACTATTTTTTCCTAAAGTTCATCATGTGGCAAATGTGTCACACCATCCAGGGAAAACATACCACAACATCTGGAGACACTGTTGTGGGGTAGTGGTTCTCAAACTTTAGTGGGCATAAGAAACGCTGGCAGAGCTTCTACCAGAAACACTGGTAGGTGACTGGGCTCTTCCCCAGAGAATCTGATTCAGTGGGTCTGTGGTGGGACATATGACTTTGCAAGTTTATTTTATTTTGTTTTATTTATTTATTTTTGAGATGGAGTCTCGCTCTGTCGCCCAGGCTGGAGTGCAGTGGCGCAATCTCTGCTCACTGCAAGCTCCGCCTCCCGGGTTCACACCATTCTCCTGCTTCAGCCTCCCGAGTAGCTGGGACTACAGGCGCCCGCCACCACGCCCGGCTAATTTTTTGTATTTTCAGTAGAGACAGGGTTTTGCCGTGTTAGCCAGGATGGTGTCAATCTCCTGACCTCAGGTAATCTACCCGCCTCTGCCTCCCGAAATGCTGGGATTACAGGCGTGAGCCACCACGCCCAGCCTTTTTTTTATTTTTTTTATTTTTTTTTTATTTTTTTTTGAGATGGAGTCTCCCTCTGTCACCCAGGCTAGAGTGCAGCAGCGCAATCTCAGCTCACTGCAACCTCCACCTTCTGGGTTCAAGCAATTCTGCTTCAGCCTTCAAGTAGCTGGGACTACAGGCACCCGCCACCACACCCAGCTAATTTTTGTACTTTTAGTAGAGATGGGGTTTGACCATGCTGGCCAGGCTGCTCTCAAACTCTTGATCTCAAGTGATCTACCCGCCTCGGCCTCCCAAAGTGTTGGGATTACAGGCATAAGCCACCATTCCTGGCCAACTTTGCAGTTCTGACCTGGGCCAATTCACCCCTCCTTAGGCAAACCTGGTGGTCCCCTGCTCCCAGGAGGTTATCACATTGATGCCGATCTTAGTGCGTGTGGATACCCGATTGGCATAGCACACCACAGCCCAGAACTCCTGGACTCAAGTGATCCTCCTGCCTCAGCCTCCTGAGTAGCTGGGACTACAGGCCCATACCCAGAAGCTTTGCAGTTCTAACAGTTGCTCAAGAGATGTTGATATCCAGGGGCCACACTGGCAGTGGCACTGGGCCTACAGGATAAGGGCCTGTTCTCCATTTCCACATGTTAAAGTTTCCTCATTTGAAAATGGGGATAATGGGTGCTGTATAAAATGAAATAATTTTTTATTGGAGCCAATCTGTCTGTGCAATGGACCAAATGTTTGTATCTCCCCAAAATTCACCTGTGGAAGCCCTGACTGCCAATGTGATATTAGGAGATAGAGCCTTTGGGAGACAATTAGATCATAAGAGTGAGGTCCTCAGAATGGAATCCATGCCCTTAGAAAAAAGATCCCAGAAAGTTCCCTCACCCTCCTTCTGCCATGTAAGGATACAATGAGAAGTAAGAAGTTTGCAGTATAGAAGAGGGCTATCACCAGAAGCTGACCATGCTGGCACCATAATATTAGACTTCCAGACTCCAGTACTGTGAGAAATAAATTTCTATTGTTTGTAATACCACGAAGTACCCAGTCTATGATAGTTATAGAAGCCCAGATGGAGTAAGTCAACCTGTTTGGCATATTTTTGAGCTGTCATGCTTTTCAGGTTCAGCTTAAAGCTCAGATGGGAAACACAGGAACTTCTGCAGGTTAATTCTGGTTCTAAGTTCAAGTCTTAAGAATAAGCCCATTATGCAACTCTGGGTGGCCAAGCAGTTCTCCAGCAGCACCCAGGAAGTATTCTATCTTACAGAATCCTGGCAAAAGGAGACAGTGGGGGCCTCAATCTTCTCAGTCTAGTCAAGGGCTATGTCGAGGGTGAGGGAACAGAGGTGAATGTTCCTTGCTGTGCTCACCATGTTCTGAGAGACAGGCAGACAAAGCATAATTTACAGTTTGATTAAGTGATTGCGTTGCCGACTTTTTAAAGCCGCCCAGTGGTTGAGCCCCCTTTCTGCGTTTGGAAGTTTACCAGTATGAGTCTAAAAGGGAGACAGTGCCCTCATTCCATGACTGAGTCCCCCAAAGCCTAATCTCACTTTCCTCAGGCTCAGTGAGCCACAGAAGCCAGGCTCAGTGTCTGGGAGGAGAAATCCCCTCTCATCGTGGCAGGGGTGGGGACAGCAGGCCCGCCAGACCCTGTGGGGACAGTCCCAGCAGCAGACCTTCCCAGTTGGGCTTATCCTGTGATGTTGGCCTCACTGTCTTGGCAGCCTCTGGCATTTCTGTTCCCTGTTCATCTTCCACGTATGGTTCTCAGGCTCACTCATCAAATCCCTTCCCATGTCACCCAGTCAATGATGCTGAAGCAATAATGGTTTTTAGAGCAGGGAAGTGACACAATCACAACTTACTTTAAAGGTAACTGACCACTCTCTGGAGTATGGATTGGAGGATGAGTGACTCAAGGTGGGGTGACTAGTGAGGAGGTGACGATGGAGATGAGAGGAAAGAGGAAGAAACACAGAGTAAAACTGGCCATGTCTAAAGACTGGAAGCCTGAGTTTCTCTTCGAACTCAGAAGACAAAAATGAATTTGTGGTTTTGGGTGCAGCTTTAGTTTTGTCTTTGGGGATGAGTATATATTTTGTTGACAAGGTGGATGCCCTGAAGCAGGGTTGGGAAACAAGATTAGAGGTTTTTGAATAAGACTGTGTTTGCATACAGCTTGGCTATAGTCTTCTCTATTTCAAGTCTGTTCAACTCAACAAATATTGAGCCCTTACTAGATATCAGACATTCATGGGTATTTAGAATACAGTGTATTTTGATTTTGGTGTTGAAAAAGTTGTGGAGGTACACAGGGAAAAATCTCACATGATTTTACCTATACACACACACATTCACGCAACACAAAGTACATGCACGTATTGGTCTTGAAATTCCTCAAGAACCCAAATGGACCTATGTGTTAGAACAGGGAATCTACCGTAGGTTCTTGGCTACCTTTTGTGAACCTTCTGTCTTCTTTCCTTCCACTTACAAGTAATCCCCTGAATTTTTGCCTCCTGAACCCTGTGATTTCAGGGGTTCACAACTAAATGCTTCTTATGCTGAGTGAATGTATACACTGCTAAAACCATGCACTCGCTCGTTGTGGTGTGTTTATTAGGAAGCTGCCACTTCTGTCTTCTCCATTCTTTGAAAAAGACTGAGTAAACACAGAGCACTGGCTATTTACATACCTAGCTCCTACCTGCTTTTTCAAAGCTCTTTGTTCAAGTGTCAGTGCTGGTTCGTAAAACATCAACAGAGTTGGAGGAAAAAAAGTAATTACAGTTCACATCTGGTGTTTCTACTGACATGATACGGAGCTGCCTGACTGCACTTCTTTCTTATCCCTTCTCTCATTCTGTCTTTTCAGTTGCAAGTTCACTCTGTCTGTGCCTCCCCTGTCTCTCCCTTGCTCTCACTCTCACTCTCTTGCTTGCTCTTCTGTGTGTCAGAAAGCTACACACATGAAAGTTAGTTGGCCTCATAGCCACTGGGTAGCCCATCCTTGAGAGCCTGGCCACCTTCAGTGTGTCGAGATGCCAGGGCCCTCTATGACTTTTTGCATAGGGACAGCTCTAGTATTTTCAGTTTCCAGAGCCCACGATAAGCATTCCTCCAAATCTAGATCTAAAACCAAACTTTCTCTTGGATCAGACAAACCCAGAAGCATTCTATAGTTTCAGGGCTGTCCAATCTTTTGGCTTCCCTGGGCCACAGTGAAAGAAGAAGAATTGTCTTAGGCCACACATATAATACACTAACCCTAACAACAGCTGAGAGCTAAAAAAATTGCAAAAACATCTCATCATGTTTTAAGAAAGTTTATGAATTTGTATTGGGCCACAGTCAAACACATTCAAAGCTGTCCTGGGCCCACATGTGACCCACAGGCTGTGGGTTAGACAAGCTTGTATGGTGGAGACTTCTAATCTCTCTAGAGGGTATGTTTGCTGCTTGGATGCTATCCTAATTTGTCTCTCCATTTAACAATTCAATATATCAGGACTTGGTTATAGGCACATCCACACTCATACCTAAGCTTATCAGTAGAAACCTTTTTCTATGGTTATAATTCCATTGTTGTTGGTGGAAATGGGGGTGTCATGTAGAGTAGTAATTGTCTAACTTACAGGTTTCAAAATAATATTTTAAAATTAATCATGGTGACCAACATGGCATTGCCAACTAAGAATCATTTTTTTCTTAATGTTTCATCAACTTTATCACCACCATATCATAAAAGAAAGAGACATTTTAACTCTAAAATATAACAAAGACATTCAGCATAAAGGACAGTTCTTTACATTAACTAAATGTACTTTTAAAAATCTGACTGTTTTTGAGAGGGAGAATGCTATTTCTTGAAATAGTGAAAATGATGCAATGTAACTTCCTACCCCTTACTGGGGGCAGGGTGGGTGGGGGTGAGCAGCAAAGGAATGTCTCATTTTTCTGTGTCTTCTGTAACTTTCAGCATAGTACTGGGCACCCAGTAGCCCAGCCTATGTTTCATCTCCCTTCCTGATTGAGAGATAATTCCTTCAACCTTAGGGGCTTAGTAACTGCTTGTCATTAATTGTCTTGTGCAGTTTGCCATTATTTTATGCTTGTTCATTGAACACAAATGTATTGTCTTGGACCATTACACCCACATGCACACACACACACATATTCTTTATTTCTCCACCACACAAAATTCTTTTCATTTTCTTTCTTATTTCTTTATTGTTTAAAAAAAAAACACCATGATTTATCTTTCTTATGATTGCTGATTATAATCAATGTGATCATTAGCAAAATGTTATTCACTAAATAATAATGACATGATTTTATTAAAACAATTAATATTGAATGCATGTCATTTTTATAGCAAAAAGCTAAGGAAGAAGGCTTAGTGGATATAGAGTAAGCTCAGTTGTGGACATAGCATGTTTGAAATTACAGCAGAACTTCCAGAAAACATCACACCAGAGTTTTGTTTCCTTCTAACTATATTTTACATTTTTTTGCTTTCAGAGGCTATGCTTTTTCTTCTTTGTTCTTCTCTTAGTCCAGCAATGAGCACATGGTAGATTATGAATGGATGCTTTAGGAACCATGTAGATGGAGGTTTGTGAAAATTTCCAGGGAACAAGACAGTTGAGAATTGGTGACTGATATGGTCTGGCTCTGTGTCCCTACCCAAATCTCACCTTGAATTGTAATAATCCCCATGTATCAAGGGTGAGACTAGGTGGAGATAACTAAAAAATGGGATTGGTTTCCACCATTCTGTTCTTGTGATAGTGAGTGAGTTCTCACAAGATCCGATGGTTTTATAAGGGGCTTCCCCCTTTGCTTGGCACTCATTCTTTCTCCTACTGCCCTGTGAAGAGGTGCCTTCTGCCATGATTGTAAGCTTCCTGAGGCCTCACCAGCCATGCAGAACTGTGAGTCAGTTGAACCACTTTTCTTTATAAATTACCCAGTCTCAGGTACTTTCTCATGGCAGCATGAGAACAGACTCATGCTGGTACCACAGAGAGTGGCGTTCTGCTATAAAGATACCCAAAAATGTGAAAGTGACTTTGGAACTAGATAACAGGCAGAGGTTGGAACATATTGGAGGGCTCAGAAGAAGACAGGAAGATGTGGGAAAATTTGGAACTTCTTAGAGTCTTGTTGAATGGCTTTGACCAGAATGCTGATAGTGATAATAGACAATGAAGTCCTCAGATGGGGATGAAGAACTTGTTGGAAACTGGAATAAAAGTGATTCTTGCTATACTTTAGCAAAGAGACTAAATTTGTGTTTCACCCCTGCCCTAGAGATCTATGGAACTTTGAACTTGGGAGAGATGATTTAAGGTATCTGGTGGAAGAAATTTCTAAGCAGCAAATCATTCAAGAGGTGACTTGGGTGCTCTTCAAATAATTCCGTTATATGTATTCACAAAGATATGGTTTGGAATTGGAAATTGTATTTAAAAGGTAAGCAGAGCATAAAAGTTCGGGAAATTTGCAGCCTGACGATGCGATAGAAAAGAAAATCCATTTTCTGAGGAAAAGTTCAAGTCAGCTGAAAAAATTTGCATAAGTAATGAGGAGCCGAATGTCAATCACCAAGACAATGGGGAAAACGTCTCCAAGGTATTCAGAGATCTTCATGGCAGTCCTTCCCATTGTAGGACTAGAGGCCAAGGAGGAGAAAATGGTTTCATGGAGTGGGCCCAGGGCCTTGCTGCTTTGTGCAGTCTCAGAACTTGGTGCTCTGCATCCCAGCTGTGGCTAAAAGGGGCCAATGTAGAGCTCAGGCCATTGCTTCAGAGGGTGCAAGCCCCAAGCCTTGGCAGCTTACATGTGGTGTTGGGCCTGTGGGTGCAGAGAAGTCAAGAATTTAGGCGTGGGAACCTCCACCTAGATTTTAGAGGATGTATGGGAATGCCTGAATATCCAGGCAGAAGTTTGCTGCAGGGGCAAAGCCTCTATGGAGAACCACTGCTAGGGCAATGCAGAAGGGAAATGTGGGGTCAGAGCTCCCACACAGAGTCCCCACTGGGGCACTGCCTAGTGAAGCTGTGAGAAGAGGAACAGCATCCTCCAGACTCCAGAATGGTAGATTCTCTAACAGCTTACACCATGCACTTGGAAAAGCTGCAGGGACTCAACACCAGCCCATGAAAGCAGCCAAAAGGGGGGCTGTGCCCTGCAAAGCCACAGGAGTGGAACTGCCCAAGGCTATGTGAGCCCACCTCTTGCATCAGCATGCCCTGGATGTTAGACATGGAGATAAAGGAGATAATTTTGGAGCTTTAAGATTTAACTGCCCCACTGGATTTTGGACTTGCATGGGACCTGTAGCCCCTTCGTTTTGGCCAGTTTCTCCCATTTGGAATAGGTGTATTCACCCAATGCCTGTAACCCCATTGTATCTAGGAAGTAACTAACATGCTTTTGATTTTACAGGCTCATAGGTGGAAGGGATTTGTCTTGTGTCAGATGAAACTTTGGACTTCAAATTTTGAGTTAATGCTGGAATGAGTTAAGACTTTGGAGGACTGTGGGAAGGGCATGATTGTGGTTTGAAATGTGAGGATTAAGCATAAAGTAATGGCAAACTGTACAAGAATTATTACAATTCAAGGTGAGATTTGGGAGGGGCCAGGGACAGAATGATATGGTTTGGCTCTGGGGCCCCACCCAAATCTCACATTGAATTGTGGTAATTCCCACATGTCAAGGATGGGACCAGGTGGAGACAATTGAATCAAGAGGGTGGTTTCAGCCATGCTGTTTTCATGATAATGAGTGAGTTCTCATGAGATCTGATGGTTTTATAAGGGGCTTCCCTGTTTGCTTGGCACTCATTCTCTCTCCTGCCACCCTGTGAGGAGGTGCCTTTTGCCATGATTGTAAGTTTCCTGAGGCCTTCTCAGCCATGTTGAACTGTGAGTCACTTAAACCTCTTTTCTTTGTACATTTATGAATTACCCAGTCTCAGGTATTTCCTCATAGTAGTGTAAGCACGGATTAATACAATGGACAAGAAGTGATCATAGGGTGGTAATATAATAGACACACGGAGGGGAAAGTGAGTGTAGTTGAGGGTTTTCAGGAGAAAATCTGAAAGGGGTGATCAAAAATGAGTATCTGAATGACGCAGCTTTTTGAAAAAATCCACTTATAGGTCATTAATAAATTGGGATTCAGGAAATCATCGTATGGTTTAAATGGGATAAAATTTTTCACTAGAACACTTGATCTCTGGGGATTTCCAGAAGCCCATTCATGAAAGTGGTTCATTCATTCAACAAATATTTTAACAAATGCTGACTATGTTGTAGAATTATTTTAGGTGTTAGGAAAACAGCAGTGGATAAAACAAAAATTCCTTAGAGTTTATATTCTAATGGAGAGTTATAGGTAATCTATAAAATAAATAAATATACAGTATTCTTGATGATGGTAAGTGTTTTAAAGGAAAAAGAAAACAACAAATAGTGATAGGACAGGCTGGGTGGTGGTGATAATTTCAAGTTTATGAAAGGTAAAGAAGAAGACATGGAGAGACAGGAAGCCCAGGTATGGCATAGTATTCCAGGGACCAAAGCAAGATGTTCAGGAAGTGAGAGGCCTCAAATTCTCCAAGTGCAATCTGACTTTGCACCCCAATTAACAGTGACAGCATACTGCTTTAAAATAGGAAATAAAGTGGAAGGAAAGCAAACGCTTGATAGTTGACCTGACATTCACTGTTACAAGATTGGAAATGTACAATAAATGTCACTGATGGAGCAATATTCATGAAGTAAAAATGTCAGTTTTCAATTTGGCATGAAGACAGTTTGACATGTATTAGCCATGCACAGAATATTATCATAATTAATGCATTAATAATGCAGCTGTCCTTTTTCTCCTAATCCTAAGTTAAAAGGGAAGAAATAGAGACAAGTGAAAGAGCAGCTCTCGCCCTGATCAGACCTTTTCTCCTGGCATTTGTCTCTTCCTCTGCCCAACCATCTCTGTGGCATTGGCTTCTGATCAGTATCGGTCCTGATTTATCCATCTCAGTTCTTCCTTCACCTTTCATGAAAAACACCAGTGGCTTTGTCTGCTGAGGGCTTTTTCCTTAATTTTCAGCAATACTGAAAAAATATTTTAAAAGACAGAGAGAGATATATATAGTAAAAATGAGACATAAGCAAAATCAAGAATATAAAAATCTCCCATAAGCTCACTACCCAGAGAAAACTACTATTACTATTTTGGTGTTTGCACTTCAGTCTTTTTTCCCTAATTATGCATATCCACATTAACAGACATCAGATTATTCTATATATAATTCAGTGATCCATTTCATACCTATTAAATATATATTTTTATCTTAGTAAATGCTTTTCTGTAATATTCAATGGTTGAGTGGTATTTTGTTATACAGATATAGCATAATATAATTTTCTCTTCCTGTTGTGTAAGTTATTTCTATGTTTCTGATATTATAAACAGTGTAGTAATAAGCATACTTATAGCCAAATTGTTGTATCTGTCTATGATGATTTATTTTGGACAAATTCTTAGATATGGAGTGAATAGGAGTACTAGTTATCTACTGCTACAATAATGCTACAAAACAAAACCCCCATAATAAACATTATTGCTCACGTGGCTGGGATCTGCTGGATGGCTCTGCTAATCTTAGGGGGCCTGGTTTCATGCTTGAGGATTGATTGGCTGACTGTTGGCTGATCTTGGATAGCTGGCGCTGGGATGACTCAGGGGATTTGATTCTTCTCCACTGTTTCTCATTCTCCAGCAGGCTGGCCCTAGCCTATTCTCATCTCATTGGCAGAGGCATGAGCAAGCTTTCTCACACCTGCTTTTTAAGTCTCTGTTTGTATCACATTTACTAACATCACAAAGCAAATCATGTGACTAAGCCCAGTGTCAAGGTGGAGAACGTTCTGTCCTACCCGTAGTTGGAAGGTACTGCAGGGTTACATGACAAAGGTCACACATTTAGGAAGGGCAAAATTTGCGACTTCCTATAGTGGGTCAAGAGACACCCTTGTTTTCAAGGCTTGTGATAGGTATTTCCAAATTGCTCTCTAGAAAGGCTGAACCAACCCCACTAATAGTGTAAGACTTCCTGGCTTTCCAGTTCTCTTTAGTCTTGCTGATTCTGGGAATGATTTATGACCTTCCATCTGGGCTGTTTTGATTGGTACCTCTACCTGTCTTTTAAGGCTGCACAATTTTTCTTTGTGGTGATTCTTTACTTGCAGAATACCCCCAAAGCTCCCTAAGACTCTGGTTTACTTACCTTCTTCATCCTGATTTCTTCATCCTTCTTTCTTATCTAACACTTGTACTGGCTGACTCCCAGCTATCTGAATATTCAGTAATCCATGTAGGCCTACTCCCCAAGTGTTCTAAGTTGGTAGGAGTTACTAAACATCTTTTAACTTTGCTGCCTACACCAGCAGTAATGCAATTGTTGGTCCTCATTATTCCCAGAATATTGGAAATTTTAGGGTCAGAAAAGAGTTCAAAATCCAATCTCATTTTTATACAAGATTATTCCAAAGATATATGGGTATTTGTGTAGATGAAGATAAGGCTATAGATAGAAATTTGCATAGAAAAAAGGTTGAAAGGCATTGGCCACTGTTAACATGCTAGTATACATCTGTGTATGATAATTATAGGTGCATTTTTTTTTGAGATGGAATTTTGCTCTTGTTGCCCAGGCTGGAGTGCAATGGCACCATCCCTGCTCACTACAACCTCCACCTCCCAGGTTCGCGCAATCCTCCTGCCTCAGCCTCCTGAATAGCTGGGATTACAGGCATGTGGCACCACACCTAGCTAATTTTGTATTTTTAGTAGAGATGGCGTTTCTCCATGTTGGTCAGGCTGGTCTTGAACTCCTGACCTCAGGTGATCCACCCACCTTGGCCTCCCATAGGTGAATTTTTAAAAATATTTAATGTTGCATACAGAAACTGAGGGTCAGAGAAGTTAAATAACTCACCTCATATCCTAAATATAAATAATAGCAAAACTGACTAATGCCCAGTTCTGCTGATTCCTGGTTTAATGCTCTCTTGAGACAATACCACAATATGATCTCTGAGGCCTAGCTGTCTTTTGTTTGACTGATTGTATCCAAGCTGCATTGGCAGTTTGTTTTGGTTTTACAAGAGTGCTCTGCTGATTGTGGATTCATAGAGAAATAAATAAAATTTTTTAAGTGGTTGAGTCATCTAAGTCAGCTATGTAAATGTAGTGTGTGTATGTATATATATGTATATACATATGTAATATCTGTATGCATAAATTACCATGGCTTCAAAATTTGACAAATGCTTCAGGTAAATACTGGATTTTATATTTTAAATCACATTAAGGCTCCCAAGTGGATGCATCCTGAGTTCTGGACACATAATTTATCATAGGCATCACATGGATTTTATGTAATTGTATTAATTATTTAGTACATACAAAGGTAAGCTCTGCAGAATTAGAACAGAATCAGATAAGCTTTTTAGGGACATCTAAATTGGTAAGATTGATTAATTTTCTTGCTATGAGTAATTGAGGGTGGGTCACTGTGATGGAGTGTTCTTCGCTGGAGCTAACCTTCACTAGAGCTATTCGGAGTAATTGGGAACTGGTTAGGAGACCAATGCATCAACATCTGTCCATAGGAAGTATGGATTCATCTGCTTTGAAATGAGTCTTTAGTTTATTTCCTGCTTGTTCTTTATCTCTTTTTCACCTGAACACTCTTTCAAGAATATTAAAAAACACAAAACAAAAACTTTTCCCCTGGAGAGTGGGTATAAGCTCAAGTATCACCACGATGATGAGAAACAGAAAACCTAGTTTGGAGAGTCCTGGACCTGGAGAACACCAAAAAGATGTTAGCATCTTGAGTATATTGTTCTGATCTAAAGTCAGATGTTAAATTTTTT
The DNA here is from genome assembly GCF_043159975.1 of Macaca nemestrina. Classification (NCBI taxonomy): domain Eukaryota; kingdom Metazoa; phylum Chordata; class Mammalia; order Primates; family Cercopithecidae; genus Macaca; species Macaca nemestrina. The sequence continues at coordinate 29,280,419 of NC_092131.1, read as the reverse complement.
ACTCACCTAGGGCTGTCTGTGAGACTTTGTGGATCACAGAGGGAATAGACACTGAGAAATGAACATGAACTAGTGGGTACAAAGGAAAGGGGACCCGAGGCTGCTTCATCAAGCTAGAGGAGTGGGAATCTCAGCCCCTGAGAATGAGCATCTACAGGCTGTTTTTTCCTAGTGCTTCTGTGGTGTTTGTTTTTCATTGTGCCACTTGGTTTGCAGGAAATAAAAAAAGGCTGCCCTGGAAGCTGAGGTTTTACGAGTGCTGAGAGAACTGTCAACCTATTATAGAATTCAGACAGAGACTTTCAGCTAGAGAGGGTTTATGTATTCTGTGCCTGGATGGACTCTAGGGACTCATGCTTGATCATACCAGGATTCAAGAACAACACAATTGTTACTGTTAGCTCATGATCCCACACGTACCCAGACACGTGCTCTTACGGCATGTACATCTGCACCTGGACACCTTCTACCAGTATGACACACTTAAAAGTATCTTGGATAGGTCTTAAAGATCATTGTTGGCTGCTTCTTGATGGCAAAGTGCTCACTTAGAGCCAGTTTAAACAAGCATGTCACCAGAACTGAATAAATAGATTTTGATAAAATTGATTCAGTGAATATCTCCCTTAGGGTGAAGTTCAGCCTTCTCCACTTCACTGGTGCTATGAAAATCACTAGCCCTCGTTTCCAAGCTGTGTCTGAATTCAGATTTAACTGCTAGCCATTGTTTAAGACCACAGTGAGATCCACAGCGTAGTCTCAAGGTGTGATTAAGACATTTGGGAGTGGTGGTGGGTAAAAAAAAAAAAAAAAAAAAAATAGAGCCAAAGAGTAAGGAGGCAAGCTGGAGGCACATGGTTATATGAGGACAGAAATTGCAGTGAGGCCTTCTCGTCACCCTCTTCAAGGTCAATGTGATGGCTTCATAGAATCAAGTGTAAGTCTGTGGCTCCATCATCTCAATTGGCCAGAAGAGAGAGCTACTAAGGCAAAGGTGGGAGCATGAAAGTTCATCTAATAGCTTAGTTTTATTAAGTCTCATCGCCACAGTCTGCACCTTATCCTGATGTTCTCACTGGAAAATAACTAGCCTAGTTCCTGAGAAGGAATTCTGAACGGGGCATTGCCTGTTTGTCAAAAAGTTATTTAAAGTCACCCCGGCTCTTCACTCAACATCTCTATGCCTGTTTCATCTTCTCGAAAATTACGGTAATCGTTATTATAGTAATAATAGAATAGTATCTATCTTATAGGGTTTTTGGGAGGATTAAATGAGTTAATAATCTGAAGATATTGAAAACCACGCCTGTCATATGGTAAGTGGTCTTCAAATGCTAATTGTTGTTATCTTTATTAACTGCCATACCCGTGTTGGATTGGCAGCAGCATCTTATATTAGTCTTTAATATTTCATCTGTAATTTCTGGGTTGCTCCTGCCACGGAGAAGGAGCACGGGAGCCATTGGTACTACTGTTGAATATTAGGAGGTGAAGACACGTTGACAACTGCTGAAGTGTACTCATGCCTGCCTGCTTGCCCTAACTGCACTTAGTGGCCTGAATTTAGGGGCTGCCAATCTCATTACACACCAGTGTTCATGACTATCCTCAACTTACTCCTTTCTTACCACTGCTCAGCACTTGTCCTCAGTTGACACCAGGCTCATTTGTAATTGTGGATTCACTTCTCCCATCTGAAATATTCTTGAGTTGGCTTCCAAGAAGCATTCTCTCTTTATCTCCAACTCAAGGGTGAGCTCCTTTTTGTGGAGGAACTACCGTGTGTATCCTTTCCCTCCCTCTCTCCATCACCACTGGCACTCAATTCAGTATTCTGCACATACAGGAATTTAGTCTCAATTTAAGGTAGGTCAGGTTTCATTCACCCTTGAGCTCCCCTTAGCACCCACCACAGACTCACTGGAGAAGTGACTATTAGAGATGCTTGTGGAAATGAATCTCAAATAGTGTCCTTCTGCCTGAGTCCTTCAATGAATACCTCACTTGTATACATGATTCATACTCTGGTAGCTTTGATCATTGTACAGAAGAAAAGTAGTAACTCTTCTTTGGGGCCAGGCCAGGACTGTGGGGCCCAAAGGGCTTTTTTCATCCCTCTTGGAATGGAGTTACCTGATCTGGATATTGGAATGTTTACATCCCTAGTCCTTGAAAAAGGGAAAAGTTATGCTTATCCTCAATTTTTTAGCATGACCCTTCCTGTCACATCATACTGTTCTACGAACACAAGAATCATGGCTAACATTTGTAAACCATCTACTATATGCCAGGTACTCTATAACGGAAAGTATTTTACATAAACTTTTTATTTAATTCTGTGAATTAGGTATAATTCACTGCATTTTTAAAGTTAAAGAAACCGAGGCATAGAGAGCTACTTGACCAAGATCACAAGGCTACTAACTAGTACAAGCCATTTGATCTAATACTAACTTGTTATAACTAACTTGTCCTGCTCTTAACTTGTCATCTCAGTCCATTTGTGCTGCTGGAACAAAATACCACAGACTGAATAATTTATAAATAATGGAAACTTATTTCTCACAGTCCTGGAGGCTGGGAAGTCCAAGATCCAGGTGCTGGCACATTTCATGTCTGGTGAGGGCTGCTCTCTGCTTCTGGGCTGAGAGCTTGTTGCTGCTTCCTCCTAAGGGGAGGCATGCTGTGTCCTCACATAGCTGACCTTTTATAGAGGTTGTTAATGCCACTTATCACATTGGTGATTAAGTTTCAACACATGGATTTTAGAGGACAATCAGATCATAGCATTTCTTCTCTACAGGTTTATAAAAATACTTTTTCATCTTGTATATCTTTTCATTATTTTTCCTGCTTGAGCATACATTTTCATCTCTGAAGACAGGGACCCATTTATGGGCATTCCTTCCTCTGCTGTCTAAGGCTGCAGTGATTTTATGTGCACATATATACATTGAGAATGTGTAATTGGCTAGATCCTGGACCCCATGTAATAGCTTACTGGTTACTATAGAGCAGGAGGAACTGAAGAGAAAGAAAGAATCAATATCAAAGGTGCTCATACCTGTTGCAATGTGTATTTTGCTCACACCCTAGTTCAACCCATCCAAGGGCCAACCCTGATAGGGCTTAAATGTTCTCAGCATTAGCTTCTTTTCATTAATATCTGTTTGTACTTTTCTTTGATGCCATATCTATCCTCCATATGGTACTTATTAATTTTCACATCATCCTACTTCATGTTGTTTTGTCCATTATCTGTAAGGCTGGAATATAGAAATAAAGTGCATCCTTATCAGTGAGAGACAGCTCAGAGTGATTGTGGGTGAGCTCATGGTTTCCTGCAGCTGCAGGACTAGAGAGAGCTACTTCATGATTTTGGAGATCTGGAGTTTAGGAAGCCTAGGAGGTATCAAGCACCTGTCAGTCAGCTTGCCTTGCATTTTTAAAAGCATGACTGCAATTTTATGGTGTGCTCTCCTCTCCCACCTCTGTTCTTTTCCTCCATTACAGGTTAGGTCACTACCCTGAGAAAGAAGCAGCCATATTGATTCTTTATCTTTTACCAAAGGGGCAGCAGTAGCAGCATCTCTTTCTAAATTGTTATTATTAATAGAATAACTACTGTGGTTTGAATATCCCCTTCAAAACTTGTGTAAAATGTAATTGCCATTGTGACGGTATTAAGAGATGGGACCCTTAAGAGGTGATTAGACCACGAGAGCTCCATTGTCATAAATAAATTAATGTCATTATTTCAAGAGTGGGTTGATATAAAAATAAGCTTGCCCCCATCTGTGTTTCAGTCTCACCCTCACTTGCCCTTCTGCCTCTGTCATGAGATGACATAGCATGAAGGCCCTTGTCAAATGCCAGCACCTTGCTATTGAACTTCCCAGCATCTGGAACTATAAGAAATCAATTTGTTTTCATCGTAAATTATCCAGTCTATGGTATTCTGCTATAAAACAACAAAATGGACTAAGACAATAACCCATCCACACGATACAATACATGCTGTAGAAAGTAAATACACTGAAATAAGTACAGTGCAAAGGAGATCTTTGTTATCCAAGACACTCTGTGCTGTTCTGCAGAGCTAACAACCATCATATCTTTCAGATGATACTTCCTACTAGAAAATTCCCAGGTGTACACAGACATGTGTGTGTCACCCCGTTTTGCCTTTATAAATGGGATTGGCTGGAATGCTGCTGAGATCCCAGCTGCTGACCCTCCTGCCAGGTGCTTTGTGGTTCTCATTAGGGCCTCTGGGATACTAACATTCACATAGGCAATGTACTTTCCCTTCCTGTCACCTCTGGGGCCCACCCAGGACCATCAAACAGACCCTGCAAAGCTTAGGAGATCAATTCCCACAGAAGTCCAGAGACATGGTACTCTTGGAAAAATGACAAACCAAAATATGGAAGTAAGACTTTTTCTTTCTAAATTTTAGGAAGAATAAGAAAATTTAGTGGACTTATTTGTCCACTAAAATATTAAATGTGAGGAGAGGGGAAAGCAAACCTATGGATGATTATTTTCTTCTTTTTATATTTCTGTAACTTTAAGGATCATATATTTATAATGAAAACATTTATTTATAATTTTAAAAACCTCAATCTGTCAAAAAAACAAAAAACAAAAAATAAAAACGAAAAGTATTGCCAGTTCCCACAGAAGGGGAATCTTAGGCTCTCAACTTATTAAATGTACTAATAAAGTTTTTATTGGTTAGAAGCAGATACAAAATCTCTTTATAAGAAACCCAAAGGAACTACTAGCATTGTTTTCTAATAGTAAAATTGGGTCCTAATGAGGAGAGTGGTAGAAGTCACTGTCTGCAGAAATTAGAAACGAAATAGAGTTGATTCTGGGTATGTCTGCATTGAATTAGCAGAGTGTCTTGGAAAGTTTACTGGACTGTGATGTGCACGGTGGGTAACAGGATCTCCCAGGGTGTTCAAAGCAGCACATGATTCCATACCCAGCATGCCCTGCTTGTTGAAAATCACTCTCCAGGACAGTATTTCCTGTGCTGTGGGTTTTAGCCTCTGTGGGCCTGGAATATTACTGCTGCTGAACTATGGACCCTTCCAAACATAGCATACTGTCTGCCACAAATAACAGTTACTATTTATTGAGTGTTTATTATGTGCCAGCCACCGTTCTAAGAACTTTCATACATTTACTTATCCAGTTCAGCAATCCAGTAAAGCTGATGGCATATTGATCACCTTATGATTGAAGAAACTGAAACACAAAGAGCCAAAGAAGGTTGTCTAGAGTCTCTCTTCTATTAGGAGGTGGGGTCATGGTTAAAAACAGCCACCTCCTAATCACTAAACCACGTCACCTCTCAGATTAGTGGATGACATCTCCTGTATGTGGACTGTCTGTCTGTATGTGTGCCTGTGATTGTTTTCCAGATATTTGTAGAGGTTGTTGAGATTAAACAAGCAGAAATTCATCTAAGAGCCATACTGAGTTTACATCAGCTTTTGGTCATCAGTATTTTCTCTGTCAGTGGATCTAAAAAGCCTATGGTCCCAAAGTCTGAACGTCACTGTTCTAGAGCAAGGATTTGGTCATCAAACATACACTATCCCTAGTTCTTTCTGAAACAGCTCTCCTCCAACTCTGTCAGTCTCCACCAGGATCAAATGGCATTGATGTAGACAGACACTGGTGAGATAAATTGATAAGCACTGCTTTGGGAGTCATCTGTTGAAATACAAAAATAACTTTGTAACATAACCTCCTTCTCCTTAGAAGCAATTATTGGATGGAATTTATCAATTTTATATCTTGTGTGAGAGGCTTACAAAACCTCCAATCAGAAAGACCATGTTCTAGCATCAAATCATCCATTGTTTGTGTAACTTTCAGCAAGTCACTTTACCTCTGTACCTCTGCTTTTTCATTAGCCAATTTGCAAGAGTGGTTGCAGAGTTAAACAAAATGATGATATTATATATTTGTTTTTGGTTTGTCTATTTCTTTATTTTAAAGAATGTTCAATATCTACTCCATAACAGGCACAGCTTTAGCTTCAGGGATTCCAGCAGTGAGCTAAACATACAGAGCCCTAGTTCTCATGGGGCTGATTTCCTATTTGAGGAAGACAGACAAAAAGGAAATATATAAATACATACATTATCAGGTGGTGATAAATGCTATGGAGAAAAATAAGAAGAAATAAGGGGGATAAAAAGAGGGGTGATTAATTTATATGGACATTCAGGAAAGGCCTCAATGTTGAAGTAGTATTCAAGCTCATACCTGAGGATATTAGAGCCTGAGCCAAAAGGCTATCAGGGGAGATGGTCACAGGCAGCCAGTGCAAAGGCCCTGAGGTGGGGATGTGCTTGGTGAGTTGGAGGCACATGAAGGGGCCTGTGTGGCTAGTACAGAGGGAAGAAAGCTGAGAGTAGAGATGATATCTGAGCTTCCAAGGGGCCAGAGAATGGAAGGTTTGGGAGAGAGATGGAGCCATGGACAAACTGAAGCAGAGTGAATATGCTCTGATTTATACTGTTAAAGGTTGATCACTCCAGCAGAGTGCAGATAGAAATTTAGGGACAAGGGATGGTGGAGGGAGACTAGTTTGGAGACTATTGTCATAATCCAGGTGACTTGGCCATGAAGTTAGTGGCGGAAGAGGTCTGATTCTGGGTGTATCTTGAAGCTATGCTTGATAGGGTTATTGATAATTGGATCTGGGGTATGAGAGGAAGGGAGGGGCCAGGGTGACACCAAGCACATGGTTAAGGCCTGAGCACCTGGAATGATGAGCTGTTGTTGTTTGCTAAGATGGGTAAGGCTGAGAGTGATGCAGTTGTGGGGGAAGGGTTGGAAATTAGGGGTTCAGCTTTGGACTTGCATTTCAGTGTCTAGGAGACACTCTAGTAGAGATATGAAATAGGTGATGGTATGAGTAAGGTTGGAGTTTAGACAAAAATCTAGACTGGAATTATGGATTTGAGAATCTTTAGCATACATATGCTATTTAGAGGCTTGAGACTGGATGGAAGCATAGAGAAATTGAGTGTAGCTAGTAGGGGCCAAAGCATTGATTCTCTTCCCAGATGCTAGGGAGCCCTATTACTTGGAGCAGGAGTTGTCAGACAGTGGCCAGATTTTCATCTCTTTTTGTAAATAAAGTTTAATTGGAACGATTCATCTGCATTTCTTTTCTATTGTCTGTGGCTATTGTTGAGCTACAGCAGCAGAGCTGAGTAGTTGTGACAAAGACTCATGGCCTGCCAAGCCAACAAAATCTACCATCTGGCTGTTTACAGACAGAGTTTTATTTTTATTTTTATTTTTTGTTGTTTTTTGACCCTTGATTTAGAGATCAAGGAGATGAGAGGCATCCAGCAAAGGAGGCTGAGAAGGAATAGCAAGAGAGGAAAGAAGAGTCCCAAGAGTTCTGCATTACAGGCAAGATGGTGCCAGGGTTTGAACCCACAGCATCAGAATACGTGAGGCTGGGCAAGTTACTTCCCCATGAGGACAGTAGTATCACAGGATTGGCATGAAAATGAAAGTAGATGATGCATGCAAAACACTTACAGCTGTGCCTGGTATCCAGTAAGTATTCAGTAAATGCTCCTACAGCATCTATTTCTATTTGCTTAGTCTGTAGTCCTCAGCCGAGGCTCTGTGCTAGAGACAAATCAGGATGTTTGAGGATTAGCCCCACTACCTGATCAGGTAGGCCCGTGATCTGTGCTTAGGGACCTGAGGAAGGAAGAAGGTGAACTATGTCCCCCCACTCTGACCCTGTACACCCTGTCCCCCAAGAGGACCTTGAAGGAGAGCCCTTCAGCATCTGCTTTTTCCTTCCTATGTTTGACAAACAGTCTTTATGGAAAGCTTTTGAGCAAACGGCAAATCCATCTTTATGAGATTACTAATGTCAACACATTTTGTGTATCAGGATTTTATAGGCTCCTGCTGGGCTGTGCCTGTGACAACATTGGCTGGCAGTGCTCGCCTGAGGAATTATGCAACATGCCCCTGATGCTGGAGAAGGATCTTGATATCCCACCGAGGCCTGGGACATTTTCTCCCAGGAAGGGTCTTGAATGAGAAGCTTGAAGAGGGGAGTTAGGTTTACTGGGGCTTCTCTAAAGATTCTGTGTCCAAAGCTTGAATAGGGAAAGAAATACTTTGCATCCATGTAGCAGGTTCTGCATTCAACGTAGCAGGTTTGCTCCTAGTTAAGAGTCGTGGAGCCCATGGGAGTGTTTGTTCTTTTGGGAATGTCATAAAAGAGAATTTGGCCTCTTCCACTCACGTGTTCTTGCATTTCTTATTGGTCCTTCTCTTACTATTATTGCTACTTTCTCTGGTCAGCCTCTAGAGCAGTGGCTTTCCAAGTGCCTTCTGTGGACAAGCAGCATCAGCATCATCTAGAAACTTGTTAGAGATGCAAATCCTCGCATGGAATCAACCGTTTTTAAAGTGTGACCTTTGGCAGGTCTCACCCTATGGAATATGGGAACGTTAATAGCACAGGATTATTGTAAAGATTAAATGAGATGATTTTAATGAGTCTTCCAGGGGATTCTGATTATGCTACAGTTCCATTCCTCTAAAGATTCTTCTAAAAGATTCCCATTTTTGGACAATTAGAAGTTCCTGTTAAGAGAAATTTTCAGATTTCATCCCTCTACACGTTCTCAACTATTTTTAATCTGAGCTAATCTGCCAATCATCTTTCCAAAATGAATTAATACTCTCCCATTTTCTTAAAAATCTTGTAGGATATCAACCATTTTAAACTTTTTCTTAAAGACTCAGGGCATCATCATGAATATAATTATTGTTATATTGGATGTTAGGCCTTTGTCATATTTCTATATTTTGGGTTGTTTACCAGTTTTTTTAGCTTCTTAAAAAAATGAATTCTTTAGTTTGCTGTCTTCTTCATTGTCTGGATATCAGCTGTTTTTTTTTTTTTAATAGGTATATCTAATATTATCCTCATCACTTTCTATTTTTTTACTTTTAACTTGATTTTGCACAAGGACTGAAATAACCAAGATAATTATGATATACACAAAGCAAGAATAAATCAGTAAACATAATAGTAAATAAATGAGAAGAATTTATTGAGAGGATTTTTTTAAAGTATAAGCTTCTGTACCTGAGTTTTGCATCATAAAGTCTGGATTCTTGGGTGCCTTACTATTTACTTCTGATCATGTCCTAGTTGTCTTGAATAATTGAATAAGTGAAAATTTTTGTACCATACTCACCACTCAGTCATTCTCCTGAGTGTCCCGTGCTCATCATGTTATACCTTTCTATCCTGTGCATATATTGTTGACGTACACATTTTCCTAGATGATACAGTTTGTAACTGATATCTTCCAATCACAAGTAAATTAATGCTCTGTGGAATAAAAGGTAATAACTAAATGGGACATGCCCCCTCTTTCACTCCCTTTTTACTGTTGTTCCACTTTCCCTGGGCTCCTGATGAAGTCTAGGAGTATACAGGGCTGAGATGTGAACAACCCTAGGATCTAGGCTTGGCTCTGCCACTAAGTTACTACGTAGAACTAGGCAAATCTCTTGGCCTCTCTGGGCCATGAGCTGCAACACTGTAAATCGGGATGATAATGCTTGCTTCTCCTTCCTTACAGCAGTGGAACAAGAATCCAAATAAATAGTACAAGTGAGAACTCAACACAATCTCCATCTGTGAAGCATCATTCTTAAGGTATATCCAGGGCATTTGGCTCCACGTAGACCCAGAAGTTGCTTTCTCAATCCCTTGTCCCGCCATATCCAGCTGCCTTGGCTCAGAGAGTTTGGGACTGTGCTGTATTTTCTGTCATGCTTCAGAGTGTATCAAACCAACACAAATATAAAGCCACAAAGAGAAGTCTGATATTCACCATAGAAAACGTTGGAGGGAAAGACAAAAACACTCAACGACAACTTCACAAACAACCCTTATTATGGCTGTGGAAGACACAATAGTATGTGTAATGTGGTGTTTTGGCTGTATTTGCTGCTTGGGAATCTGGTGCATTCTGAGATGGAGGGAATGCCAAGTGTTTAGACAACATGCTGCTTGGCGCCTGCAGGTTCCTGGAAAGGACTGGGGTCTCCAGATCTAGGCTGCCAGCCAGGAGTCTCAGGCAGGGACATGCATTCCACTGGTTAAGGCCTTTGTAGACTTCAGCAGTGAGCTGATACAGGAGCCCTCAAGAAGCCCTGCAAAAGCCCACCACCACTGAGATCCAGGACATAATATACATTCCTAAGAAGGCTGCTGCCTTTGGCTGAGTCCATTCGGGGGCTTCCTCTCCACAGGAGAGGATGCTAACAGCTGCTGTTCCTGAAGGACTCGTAAGAAGACTTCTGTGCACTTCCAGCCTCCCACATGAAGCTTCTGGAGGGGCTAACCCAGTTCATTTCATCTCCTTGCTGCCTATGCCAATCCTATCCACTCTTTAAAACCCAGTTTAAGTCTGACCTTCCGCCATGAAATCACCAAAGCCTTTAGTCTTCATGACCCTTCCTGCTTCTGGTGGCCTCTTGCACTTATTGCCTGAGATTCTCTTAAGCTCTTTTCATCTGCTGCCTTGTTAGTTAAATTTACTCTGAGTGTGTTTTACCTTGTTTCCTTGGCTGGACTGTCTGCATCTTGGGGGAAGGGCAAGTTCTTATAAATCCTGGTTCTGTTATTGTGTCAGGACATGCCTGGGGCAGCAAGTGTGTCTTCCCCACCTAGACTGAGGAACTGTGTCTCAGGGCTGGGCTGGACTCTGCAGGAGGGAGGCCAGGGCTGCCAAGGGCAGGAGAGCCAGAGGAAAGGATCAAATGGCCTTAAAGGAGAATCGCTTGAACCTAGGAGGCGGAAGTTGTAGTGAGTTGAGATTGCACCATTGCACTCCAGCCTGGGCAACAAGAGTGAAACTCCCTTAAACAAACAACAACAACAACAACAACAACAACAAACCCAAAAAACAAGCCTGGCAACTGCTGCCAAGTGTCTCATCCAAGGAAGGAAAGGGGATAAAAATCAAAGAATTGTGAAGTCACAGGATCAATAGTCAGGCAAGTGGCTAAGGACTCAGGCTGTGAAGGGTCCTCTGCCACAGTTAGGTTTCTTTGTTGTTTTGTGGTGCTCTTTGTGGTGTAGAAACAGATCATTTTTCTGAAAGGATTCATGCAGGTTGGACAGTTCCATCATGGCCTGTAGAAGGAATGACTTTTCTCCTGGTCCCAGGCCACACAGAGATCGTGATCCCATTCCCCTTACCTGTACAATGCAGAGGTGAGACTCAATCCTTTCTCACTCCAAGGTCCCAATAAATGAGTTGAGAGAATTGTGAGCAGACCAATCTCTTCTGTAATGACTAGATATTCCAGGGAATACTTTCAAAAAGCATCTTGCACCTACAAACATTTTTTTTTCATAAGCAGTGGAGGCTTGGGGTCAAAAGCTAGATCATTCCTAAAGGAAAGTTTGATAGTTTCTTCTTTGGGAGTGAAAACTCTATGCATTTAAGAACAGAAAGGAAAGCTTGCATGGGTCTGAAAATGGAGAATAGGCCTACTTCCTTTAAGAATAGTAAATTCCAGGCCGGGTGCACTGGCTTATGCCTGTAATCCCAGGACTTTCAGAGGCGGAGGCGGGCAGATCACTTGAGATCAGGAGTTCAAGATCATCCTGGCCAACATGGCAAAACCTTATCTCTACTAAAAAATACAAAAATTAGTCGGGCATGGTGGCACATAACTGTAATTCCAGCTACTCAGGAAGCTGAGGCACAAGAATCGTTTGATCCCAGGAAGCAAAGGTTGCAGTGAGCCAAGATCAGGCCACTGCACTCCAACCAGGGTGACAGAAAGAGACTGTCTCAAAAAAAAAAAAAAAAAAAAGAAAAAGAATGGTAAATTCCAGTTAATTAACAAGAGGAGATGGAACAAATGGTGGACAGCAACTGTCATTGGAGAAGTAAATGCTATGCCTGCAAAAAAGAGGTAAAGGCACAGTGATGCATACAGACCCCTGGTTTTAATTATCCTGTGCCTTGGTGTTACTGGTCCTCTGGAGATCTACTTAACAGGAAGTGGTGAGCTATGTCCCCACAAAAGCATCTTAGAGGCCATTTCTGAGCAGGATGGCCTGTGAGAGTAGAGTGGTCAGTTGCCATGGCAAGCAGAGATTTCCTCCTGAGAAGTCGCCCCTGTCTGTGCACATGTTGGGTAGGGCGATGTTCCTCCAACTTTAGTGTGTTTACCATCCCCTGGGGATCTTGTTGAACTATACATTCTGATTTCATAGACCTGGAGTAGGACTCAAGACTGTGTTTCTAACCAGCTTACAGGTGCTGTCCATGCTGCTGGGCTGTGGACCATGTTTTGAGTAGTGTGGTGTAGTGAACAGTGGAGGAAGAAGTGTAGACCTGAGCTCTAGCCCCAGCTCAGCCCAGTGTGTGTGGCCTTGGGCATGTCACTGACACTCTAAGACTCACAATTATGTTAATAATAGTAAAAAAGGGAAATGAACTAGAAAGATTCTCCCTGGTTCTATGATGTGGTGTTTCTGTTACAGTCCTACAGAGAATTTAGACCTCTATTTTCTTCTTCCTTAGAGTAGACTGTTGGCCCTAGAGATGTGCCTAGTGGTCATGCAACATGGGGATATGCTTGATAGATTTACTGTGCATGGGTTGTTTGACCAGCTTCTACCCAGTGCCCGTAAGAGTAGATACCAGACTCTATTTGTGTGTCATTTGAAAGAAAAGGGTAGAAGAGACAGCAATTCAGTGACACTTGCACCATCTCCATTCCTCTAATGGTTCAGAAATAGCTTCCCCTCTTCCCCTGTGAAATGTTTAGATTCATACTTTTAACCTGTAGCATTTTCCTGTCCTTCCTGTCTAGGAAGCAAGTGCATTGGATCACCCTAAAAAATGCGTAGGCCTCAGACTTCTGAACTCGTTTCTCTGAGATGAGATGTCCAGTTTGTTCACTACAACAATAGTTGCCAGACCTATTACAGTTATGTAATAGGCTTCTTTTTTTAAACAGGTCTTGAAAATGTATGCATTATTCTTTAGGTAATAAATGAAATTAAAAAGGCTGAAAATAAATCAGCTTTGCAAAGTGGGGCTGAAGCTTTTCTACTAACTGCACCATCTTTTCTTTTTTATTCTTGCTACTTTTTAAGGAGCTGATGGCAAGTGATTTCTTTTTAATGCATTTTAAGGGCCCAGTTCATCTTGTACAATTCTTGTGCAAAGTCTCTACTGAGACTTTGGCCTGATGCTAAAGAAGAGGCCCTTAGACAATTATTCTGGGCATGGAGTGTGATTCAATAAGTTATTATCGTGTGTTCTCTGACACAGGGTGACTCTTGCTCCTCAAGGGTCCAACACAGAGGGGCCCAGGCATGCAGAATATTGCATGCCTGCCCTGTTTCCCCATCAGAGAAACCCTTTCCAACTGCCATTGTGGTTGTAGTAAGGAAGAACATGTCTTTCTGCCTGGATATATCAACTGAGGGATGAACGGTGAGAGAATGTAATTGTCTAAGGATGACAACAGGATCAATTTCCCTTTGACACTATAGGCCACCACCTCTTTGTCTCCATAAAATTCCATTAGCACTTGAATTTAGCAGATTGGCTTGGCTGTTGTGCATTCTGTTCTGTGTGCAACGGGCCCATTGTTCTACTCTAATTTCACTGGTTTTCTGATGGATGTGTTTATGATACCTCCTGCTGGGTATAGTGCATGACAACTGGGGACTCGATAACTAAACAATATCTGAACACAGAATCCCTCTGTCCAGGGAGGGGCTAAGGAAGTCACAACAGTTAATCTGTAGTAGGACTCACGTCCTCCCATCTGCAGGGGATGCTCTGTTGGCTTGCAAAGTGGAAAGATCTGGGAGGCTGAGGTCTGATGTCATCGTCGTCGGCAGAGCGACCCTGCTCCTCATTTGTGCGCACAGGCACTGAATGGAGGGAGCCTTGAATCATCTGATTTTGCTCCTCATTAGTATTTCTCTGCTGTGTTCCCTGACCACACTTTCCTCCTCGATGCGTGCAAAGCTATTAGCAACGCACACACGCGGCACATCTGTGGAGCCATTATTGCTGCTGGATAGCTGTGTTTGTGTAAAATATTGAACACCCTGTGAAGATTTATAATGGTTTCCTGCCCTGTCCCCTATCCACCTCCTCTTCTCTATTTAAAGACATATTAACATCTCTAGCTCTACCTGGAGGAAAAACTCTTTGAAGTAAGACCGCATGAAGATAAAATGCCTTCTCTGAAAGTGTCCCTCTAGAATGAGCATGGAGGGGCCTTCTGAGAGGCCAGGGAGCCACTTGAGGAACAGGGGTGGGATGTCTCTGCTGGAAGGCCTCAGGACCCTCTCACCCTGCTTTCTGTCCCTACTTGGAGTCAGCTTTCCCAAGCACAGGCTGAGCAGCCTTGTGACCACACAGTTATCCGGTCCTTGTGAGACCTTGCTGGTGCCTTTCCTGAGACCCGAGTCCCAAGGCTTTAACAATGTGGATGTGCCTCGGCCAAAAGACATCCTCTGGGTTCCTTAATAATTGTCTTCACTCCTCTGTTTTGTCAGTGGAGATGCCAGCAGCTGTAATTTAGTCTTGGGTGGGAGAGAGCCAGAGGTCGAAGAGAGGGTGGGGAAACTGTCATCAACCCAGCAGAGAGGTCCTGACTTAAAGAGGCTTAACAGACCATTGCTCTTACCAGCAGATGCACCTAGGGCTCTGAGGGTGACTTGGGGCCTAGCTTCTTCAAAGGGTGCTGAAATCTCTCACCACCCCTGCTCAACCCTCTTGCTGCCCCCACCCCAATGGAGAGGGGCCCAGGCGTGCAGAATATTGCATTCCAGAGATGCTAGATTCATGTACATGATATGGAAGGGTCTGGAGGGAAGAGGCTGCTGGTGCCTATGGCCCTGAGGACCAGCTTGCTCCTTCCCCCACATCCCCAGGACCACCCCACCCAGAGCATGCCCTCGGCACACAACAAGCGACATGTTCCAGGGCCAGAGAGAGTGACATGAGGCAATGTCTGTGGCAAAGGGAAAAATGTGTGCTGAGCCTTGGGAGGCGCTGATTGGCTGGCAGTGAGGTAATGCAATGCAGTCTAAATGTGGAAGCAGCAGTACCAGCATCGAGGGCGTGCCTCCTCAGCAAGCCTGAGTCTCCTGCCAGCCGTCTGAAGGACAAGGCGCTGAGGGGTGCTGCAGACCTCGTGCAGGTGGCTGGCTCACATGGCAGGGTCTGGGTGGTAGAGATCAGATGGCAGGATCTGAGTTGTCACGTCTGTTCTGTATCCCTGAACCCACCAAATGCCACTACAATTCTGATATCTGTTCTTCAATGGGGATCTCTTAGTTGGGAGGGCAAAGAAGCTTGAAAATGAGGGTCTGGACCTCAGAACCACCTACCCAGGTCATGGTGACTGACAGTCAATATGACTACTGTTGAGGATTAGAATGGTTTTCTCGGTAACTGATGGCTTCCTTTTAATGATATAAAACTTCTCGGGGTCCTTCCTAAGCACAATTGTAGATTCATATTTGGGCCAGATGTCCACACTCAATCTCCCTGTCCCAGTCCACTTCCTATGACTTTGTGTCACTGGCAATGTCAGCTGGAAAGGATGGAGGAACTCAAGAAGCCCCTGTGGGCTATGCTTTCTTCTCTTTAATAAGACTCCTGTTCCAGGACAAAACTGGCCTCTCAAAAAAAGTCTTCTGAGGCCTAACAGCCTCCAGGGATCACAGTTGGTGCCCCATGAACATTTCAGGTCAATTAAATAAATAATAACTACCTATTGTCTTCCGGTGTCAGGACCACAGGAGTAACTCCACATCTTTGAGTTAATAAATAACTTTACTTACTTATTCAGTAAATATTCTGGACTATTTATGGCAGTTCTGACACTGTTCCAAATGTATAGGCTATGGTGGTGAGCAGAACAAAGTCCCTGGTCTCATGAAGCTAACATTGTAAAGGGAGATAAGGGAGATACAGACAAAAAGCAAGACAGCTAAGAAGAAAATGAAAGAGGGTAATGAAGTAGAGGGTGGCTAGTGATTGAGGCGACTGTAGTTGGGTTGTCAGGGATGACCTCTGTAAAGAGGTAACATTTTAGCTGAGATGTCAGTGAAGCCAATATGGCCATGAGAAGTTCTAGGAGAAAACTGCCTGTTGGCCTCAGAAATTAATTACAATATGAAACTTTAGGGAAGGCCACAGGGTTGAATACCTAAGGAGAAATATTCCAGTGCTTAATGACAACTTTTGCTTTGCCATCCAGAGAGAAGCAGAGCTTGTCATTGAGCTAGTACAGTCCTGTACACTCATGGGAGTAAGGTCACCTCGTTTCCCCAGGCACACAGTAATTCTGCTGGAGTACTGACTCCTGACAGTGTCTTGTAGCAAGGTAGACTGGGGGGTGGCAGATGCAAACTTTCCCTAAAGAGGTATCATCCTCAGTTATTTGCCATTCGCCCAAACCCTTTCTTTCCTCCAAATCATACTGGCTATATATCTTTGGATGTTTTCTTTGACCCAGATCCTATTCTCGGCTTCTATATACATTGTCTTGTTTGATCCTTGTAAAAATCTGCAAGATGGATGCTATAATTTGCATTTGACTAATGAGGAAACTGAGGCTCTAAGAGATAAGGCAACTCTTCCAAGATGGCTCTTTTGGGGAGATATAGAATTGATGTCCAAACTCCTAAGAAAGATGGAACTTTGACCATCTCCGTTGAGGATGAATAACTCATCAAACTATTGCTGGGGAAGGGGGTGGCAGAGGAGAGAGAGTTATTGAGACGGGCTAAATATCATAATACCATGGGTTAAACCAAGAG
Source organism: Macaca nemestrina (assembly GCF_043159975.1). Lineage (NCBI taxonomy): Eukaryota > Metazoa > Chordata > Mammalia > Primates > Cercopithecidae > Macaca > Macaca nemestrina. The sequence continues at coordinate 29,263,519 of NC_092131.1, read as the reverse complement.
CAATTTTAGACCCCAAGGGGACAATTGGCATAGCTGCAGACATTTTTCCTTGTCACACTGGGGTGGGTGGGGAGCGCTACTGACATCTAGTGGGTAGAGACCTGGGATGCGGCTCTAAATGTTCTATGACGCACGTGACAGTGCCACAGCAAATAATTATTTGGCCCCAGATGTCAAAGGTGCTGAGGTTGAGAAACCTTCTGTTAAAATCTTACAGTGCTCACTGCTCTCTGCTTCCTCTGTCTTCCTTCTATTGCTACCCTCGGGGTTCCTGACACACTGGGTCTCTAGATACAGGACTAAAGTCAAAATGGAAATTTAAGATTCCATCAGGATGCTGCTTTTTTTCCCGAGCTCTCTTCACTATTTAAGTGGTTAGTGAAGGGAGGTGGAAAGCTTGATCTCTGGGCAAGTGAGTCCCTTGGGCGTGGGGTGGGGAGGGTGAAGCTCTGGTGTGGTACTGCATCAGCCCAATGGGAGGTACTTGCTAACCCTCTGTGCTGCGGCTTCCCCATCTGTAAAATGGAGGGGATAATACCTCCTCCTGCCACCTCTCAGGTTTGCTGTGAGAAGTCCGTGCTGTGTAAGTGCTTTTATAAAAGTACTATATACATGTGTTATTACTAATTCTTATATCATGAATAAAATGAAATCATCATTATTCTGCCCCTGACAACACCAATTTGCTGAACCATTAGAGTTCTGTACATTACAGTCTTAAAGAGCCATAGAGAGAGCTGTAAGGGACCTCAAGAGGTCATGTGGTAGAAAATGGCCAGTGAGACACCTGGGAAAGATTAAAATGAGGTCAGAAGACACATGACATCTTATTCAGTTACTCAACTCTCCTTTGTTCACTTTCTTGCATCATCATTGCCTTTAGGAGTAATATAATAACTGCATTAATAAAGTTGTTATGCTCTTCCCACCCTTGCCAGAGCTCTGAGGGCACAGTCTAAACAATTAATTAATTAAAAGGAAGAGAAAATAGCTCAAGTGATGGCTATAGGAGATCAAATAACAAGGAGGAAACTGCAAAAATGTTCCTTGTTATTTGACATTGAACAGTGCAGAGAGGGCTGGGAGAGTCCCAGGATCCCTGATCAACAGGGAGAGAGAGTATTCTGGGGGTTTCCTCTTTACTTCTTCCTTTTCTGCTCTGAAAGGTTAGGAAAGATCCTGAGGGCATGCTCTGACCATCTGGCCCAGGCCAGCATAGAAGACTGTGTGGGGGATGAGGTGGTCTGAGAAGCTGGGATAAATGCAGGATCAGCTGACGGGGAGGGTGAGGAAAAGGTGAGCTTAGTGTCTGACTTTAAAAATATGTAGATGACCCCCCTAAATAAATTATCCCTCCATACTGTTCACTGGTGACTGAAATTCCTTTAAGTGAAAATAAGTATTTTCTTTCTACAATTAAAGATAAGAATCCTATTTTTTCCAGGGAGAAGTAATATTGTCTTAAATTTATCCTACAGTACTACATGTTGATTACAAAAACTGAAGAATCTATTTTCTTCATTTTTTTTCCAGTTTCTATCTCCATCCCCATCTTGTGTCTCACAAAGGGCCTGATAGAAGCTTCATGCGGTACAGGAAAGAATATAGCAAGGACCTTGGAGGCCTCAGGCCTCGACCTGGCTCTGCCATTCAACAGTTTGACCTTGGAGAGCAATCAGAATTCTCAGGGCCTTAGATCCTCTGCCCGTGAAGCTGAGGTGTTGGGTTGGATATCTCCAAGGGCCCTTATAACAATAAGATTGTGGATTGGGGATGGCTTTTCTTCTTTCCATTTTGTTCAAGGAAGCCTCCCCTTCATCATCTCTCACCTACCACCCAGCTCCATATTTTCCCATATTTCAGTGTCCTTTCAAGAAGACATATAAACAGTGGCCATGAGTCAAGGGGATCCAAGGGTATGCCACGGCTAGCTGACGCCTCTTGGCATATTGTTACCACCTCAGAAAGATAGGAAGGGTGGGTTACAGACACCAGCTTCATCAGGGTTAAAAGCATGAGGACTTTAAGACTCACCCTCGAAGATGCAGAACTCAAAAGGTCTCTGCTTCACTGCTCTGGGCCACCTTGAAGGGCAAGTTGACAAGATAAAGCAAGCCCAGACAGCCTTACAGAGTAGCAGATTCTGAATTCCTCATTTTCATGGATAATTACCGTAGCCTTCAATTTGAGGAACATGGCAGTGATTTGTGTGCAGTTTACTCTTCTTTCAGGTGATGGAACCAGAGCTGGAGGCGTCGATGTGACTCTGTTGCCCTCTAGTGGTTAGAATGCAGTAGCATGCCCAGCACCCCCTCAGACTTGGCTTGGTGGTGCAGCTGACACATGTGAGCAAGGGTTCCTGGGACACTAACTGCCAAGGGGGCTCAGGGAATCCTTTCAGCACAACTCCTGACCTGAGATTCTGCAGAGAGAAAGACACACACACACACACACACACACACACACAGGGAGAGAGAGAGAGAGAGAGAGAGAGAGAGAGAGAGAGAGAGAGAGAGAGAAAGTGCATCATCCTTTCTATTTCTGGGAGTCAGATTTGTAACAGAGAGAGGTCCTGTTTCATCCAGAGTAACAATGTACCCAGCTGCAGAGCTGGAACACTCTGCCTCTTCTGCAGTCACATGTCCGTGTTTTGGGGCAGCTAAGGCACCTGGGGTCTGCTCTCGCAGTCACACATTTGCTGTGTCACTTCCACCTCAGTTAGATATTGTCTCTAGCAAACAGATATCATTATGTGGTTTTCCAATTATCACTTCCCAAAGGGAGCTGGTTAATATGGATGAGGCTTTTTAACATTTGGCTTTGAAGACAGGGTTACATGTAGTTGTAGCAGAGGGAGCCAATATCTCAGTAATTGGCTAAGGTTTGCAGAGGAGCAAGGCAGTCTGGGGTACGTGCCATCTCTGGGACTCAGGGTCTTTGCAGAATGTGTTACTGTGGTGTAGTCTTTAAGGGAGTTCTCAGGTAAACTGGAAGGTGGGTCTAGGTGGGGATTATTTCAAGAAGTTTGAACTCTGGTCTCTGGTTACAACAAAAAAGACTGGATTGCTGAACATCATACAGGCATTGTTGATGTTGGGCTCAGGCAGAGAGTTCTTAGTAGGGTCTTCTTACCCTGATGGTTGCCCTTTGTTACAGGAGATAATAGGAGAGGATTAATTTATGGAGAGGCTGAAGAGGTTAATGGAATGAGAAGAGATGCAGCATGCAGGGACAAAGCTCAGTTTAGTACATCCGCTCCTTTTACCCTTTGGGACAAGAATCCCCAATTTACTTGGCAAAACTTCCCTCCTTCTACTTCCTCTTCCAAGAGTTTAACTCATGGAAAGGAAATGAGGGGAAATAAGACATTTCATGGCATTGAAGAGGGCGTCTTTGAAACATAGCGGCTTTCCACCTACAGACATTTGGAATGCAACTTATGCTGGCAAAGCTATTGAGGGTTTAAATGATTTGCTTTATAGCGTGTTGCATTTCTTCCTTTGAAAATGAGGAACTTGAATTACCTTTCTTGCTTCATAATAGAAATTTAGTCTTATTCCTTAGTCTATAGTTAACACATAGCAATCTGGTGCCTTCAAGTGACAATTTGCCTAAAAGTCAGTCTTACATAGATAGTTCTACAAAATCCAAACTCACATGCTTTGTCTGTACACTTCTTGGTCTTCCAACCTTCAGGATCACCATTGATTCCTTTTCCTGTACCCCTCCAACCCTTGACACTGGTAAACTCCATTTCAGTCATTCACCCAGTCCTGCAGACTTTTGCCCCCTACAGCCTAACATCAGTTTTTAATCAGATCACTCTTTTTTCACTCTATACAAAAATCTCTTTAGCCTTAAAGGCCCTCATGAGCCAAAGTGCCAGAGATACTTATGGTGTTCTAAAGTATTTGCTGGGACAGGTTAAATGGACAGGGAAAATGAAGAAATAATAGAGAGGAGGGAAAAGGGTCCCATGAAAAGCTTGCTGTCTGGTGGTGGGGAAGGTAGAATACCACCAGCTATCATTATAGGCTGGGCCAGGCGATAGGTGGAATAAAGTGACTTAAGAAATTTCCAGAAGCACTTCACTGCACTGCAAGTCATGCCACTCTTCCTCAGCTCACAGGTGGCAGAAGTACCACTTTAAACTGGGTTCAGGCAAGTGTCCCTTAGACACATAAGAGAGGGGGTGCCAATAGGGAGGACAAGTGACCAAGGGGGGCAGAGGGACACATTCACTTATTACCCAGTTTTGTCCTGGATTGATGCTGGTCTTAGGTGTCCAACAGTGGAACCACTCTAGTGCCTGATGCACCTACTCTTTGCCCAGCTTTTTCACTCCCAATTGGGTTGTTATACAGCACCACAAATAGGGAAAGATGGCTGGGACTTTGAAGAGAACAGGTGGCTCCTATCAGCTGGTGCTAAAAGAGCCCCACCTTATAACAATGTATCTTACACTCATATGGGCCTTCCCTACTACAATACTGTCATAAAGTCAAAAATGTGTATCTCTTGTCCCTTTGGGCTCCCCCCAGTTCCATTTAATACTGTTCCCAATGTTTGTAACTAATTACAGAGTGGAGAAGTCATGAAACCACATCTCCCAAGAGGTAGATCTACTTTATTTTCCTTTGGCTTCTGTGACACCTGATTGTCCTCTTTCTTCATTCACCTTTAATGATTTGCTTCTTTTTGTTGCTTATCAAGGACTTGTGCTCCTGGAGGTTCTGTCCTCAACTCCCTTGTCTTCCCTTAACATTATCTTTCTGGACAGTCTATACCACCTGAATGTTAATGAGCCTCAAATCCAAATTGGCAGCCCAGATCACCCTCCAGGGCTCTGGACCATGTCCCCAGCTTTCTATTAGACATCTCTACCTACTTGTCCCACAAGAACCTCAAACAACAAACATCTAAACCTGAATTTATCCTCTGTTCCACGAAAGTCGCTTCTCTATTTCTCATTAGAAGTATAGAAATGAACGGGAAGAATGAAAAACTTCCATCCAGGCCGGGCGCGGTGGCTCAAGCCTGTAATCCCAGCACTTTGGCAGGCCGAGACGGGCGGATCATGAGGTCAGGAGATCGAGACCATCCTGGCTAACACGGTGAAACCCCGTCTCTACTAAAAAATACAAAAAAAAAGCCGGGCGAGGTGGCGGGCGCCTGTAGTCCCAGCTACTCGGGAGGCTGAGGCAGGAGAATGGCGTGAACCCGGGAGGCGGAGCTTGCAGTGAGCTGAGATCCGGCCACTGCACTCCAGCCTAGGCGACAGAGCGAGACTCCATCTCAAAAAAAAAAAAAAAAAAAAAAAGAAAAAAAAAAAAGAAAAACTTCCATCCCTTCTATCACTTGGTATTAACCTAGACTTTTTCCTCTTGCTCAAACCCATCTCTTCTTTTGCCTTTTACCACAAATCTGTCACCAGATCTTACAATTCTACTTCTCAAATATCTTTCCAGATAGACTCTTCTTCTCTATGTCTACTTTACTGCCCTAGTTCAGGGTTTCATCACCTTGGTCTGGCCTTTGGTAGCTGCCTCCATGTGTCTAGGACCTGCATGCTAATCCCTGAAAGAAAACCTAGATACAGTTTTGCAGCTGAATTTTATTTTAATGAAATCCGCATTGTTATAGACAACCTTCCAACACACTACTTCAGTAATATCAATGACTATAGCAATAATAATAATATCAGTGACTATAACAAAAACGTTTGGCTTTAAAAAAATCCATTTGCAATGACTTCACTTTCCGAAGTTCTCTACTGATAACCAGAGCCATTCTTTTTGGTCATATGCCAATTGTGTGAGTAAAATGTAGGGTTTCTTTATGGCCATACATTTCCTATGATGGCGAGCTTATGAGGGTGGTCCTTCATGCAAGTTTCTTGTCTTTCTGTAGCCTGAAAAGTACTGATTCTTTGAAAATGAACTCTTTTTGGCACCCTCATCTTCTGCCATCTTGGTCCATTTTGCCAATCAGAGTAGACACAATTGGTAAAAAGGTTTATTCTATTTATTCTCCCTCCAGTCTTGGTTCATAACGTGCTCAGTTAAATTTCTGCCTCCTTGAGTGTCTCCTCAAAGATAAATATTTTACCTTGGAAAGTCTGGTCATTTCTAAGGTTAGAAAAATGCTATCAGTCACTTTGAAGTTGCTTGCCTATGTCAGGTTGGATGAACTACAGGTTTAAGATTTGCTGTTCTGGATGCATCACAATGAAGTCATCTGAGATGGGCGCTGACCTGTAGCTCACAAGGAGTTTCAAGGTCTTCTGTCATTCTCCTTTCAAACACTCACAGTGATTAATTCTCCAGAAATCACTCCTGGTGCTATCACCTTCAGGAAACAATTTTCTTTCTGAATACATATAGGGTATATAGGCTTCTCTGTGATAGAAAGTTTGGTTTGCATTTCACATTAGCCTTTTTTTTTTTTAAATTCCAAGGAACTCTACCTTCAAAAGCAAGCAAAGCATTCTCCTCCCAGGTGGCCCATGCACACTGAATTTTGGAGCCTGAGTTGTTATTTCCTCACTCCTGCCCTCCTCTCTTCTTGGTTTTCTATCTAGGGCACCTGATGTCCTTCCTTATTACTGATGGCAGCAGAGACTGATCCCCTGGGAGAGGAAAGTGAGCTGAGTAATTGTTTTGCCTTTTCATGTCTGATATATCACTCTGGGTCAATGTAGCTTTAGTTGAAAGAGTAACGTAGTGACCCAGGAGCAGCTGTGGTGTCTCCAGACAACTCCAAGACCTCTCCGGTCCCACAGAGGTCAGTTTCTGGTCTGGGCATAATGGTCTTTTTTCCAGGGGTTGAAGCCCCACTAGAAGCAAATTCCTACTCTGATTTCTCAAGACTCTGAACACCCCCATGAGGGCAGAGAGTGGTGGCTGACTTTCTAAACCAGCCTTGTATGTCTTCAGAATCCTTGATCAGAGATAACTTGGGGAAAGTTGTGTCTCATAAATCCACTTTGCTACTGGGTCAGAGAGATGCCTTCAGAATGACCTTAGCTAGGGGAGGGATGGAATGTTGGTTTCCCTTTGTCCCCTGCCCTTCAGTTCATGGCATAGGGTTAAGGGAGTGTCAGGAGCCTGCAGGCCTGTTCTGTGCTTAGCATGGGGAGACATGGCAGCAAGTTGGCAAGCTGGGGTCCTCCTGTTCCAAATTCAGCCATTTCTTGGCACTTTTTTTTGTTTATTTTTCTGAGAGGTAGTAGACAGTGGAGCTAAATAAAATTTTCTCCCAAGAAAAAATGTTTAGAAGCAGTGTGTCCCCTGCCCAGGCCTGATACCTCTTCATTCCCTTTCCCCAGGATTCCCAAAGGTCTTCTGCATTGCCCGCCTACCGTTCTCTTTCCTGCCCTGTTGGTTTTGATGGCATTAAAAGGCCTGCCTGCCTACTTTGAAAGGACCTCATTTCTTTACCCATCGTGTTTTGATTTTTATTTATTTATTTATTTTTTATTATTGAGGTTTGCAATCAAGGGCCCTTTAACTGAAATCCTGGGCTGCCTGCAGCAGCAGTGGGGTTCCCAGCCAACTGTCTCGTCCTCTGAGGAATAAATTCCCTTTGACAGTGCCTCTTGTGAAAACACAGAGCAAGTGTAGAGCATCTTACAAATAATTTAGAAAGAGAGAGGACTTATCGGTGGGTGGTAGGAAAGGACAGGAGATGGATTAATAGTTTTTCTTTATCACTTGGCATGTTAAACTTAATTATATTTCTTGAGAGACCTCTAAACAGTCATAATCAGAAATTATGGTAATAGCTGCGGTTGTCTTACACATGTTCATTTTACTGCTTGCTTCTTTGTGAATGTGGGCTGTGATTAATAACCACCAACATCACTAGGACAAGACTTCTCCTTGCCTGCTGGGACCACTTTGACTATGGATGGACAGCGTCAAGGATCAGGAGCACCTAGACCAGCCCCATGAGCCATGGCCTTCATGGGCTAGATGGTCATTGGAAATGAAGTTGTTGGCACTGACAGTCACAGTTACGAAAATAAGAATTTGGATTTCAGATTTTTCTGCTCCCTCTTCTCCTGTGTATTAGTCCATTCTTATGCTGCTAATAAAGACATACCTGAGACTTGGTAAATTATAAAGGAAGGAGGTTTAGTGGACTCACAGTTCCACTTGGCTAGGGCGGCCTCACAATCATGACGGAAGATGAAGGAAGAGCAAAGGGATGTTTTACATGGAGGCAGGCTAGAGAGAATTAGAGCCAGGTGAAAGAGGAAACCCATTATACAATCATCAGATCTCATGAGACTGATTCACTACCACAAGAACAGTATGGGGGAAACTGTCCCCATGATTCAATTATCTCCAACCGGGTTTCTCTCACAACACTTGGTAATTATGGGAGCTACAATTCAAGATGAGATGTGGGTGGGGACACAGCCAAACCATGTCATCCTGTCTTGGTCTTTTTTTTTTTGTTTTGGACTTACAAGTATCATTTATTCACTCGCTTGTTTTTGTGCAGAGATGACAAGAGAGTCACGGGAATATCCCTAAATACTTATGGTATCGTTGTAAAGAGAAATAACCCAAGAAGAGAGTGAAAAAAGAACCCAGTCCCCCAACTGCTGCAGTTGAGTACTAACTACTGTGTGGTGAGAAATAGGAAATTTAATATTAAGTTAAAGCAAAATCCTCTTTAACATTTCTGAGGTCTATTCTCATGTTGACTGTAAATGGGAAAAGTGAGAATTAGCTTATTTCTAACCTAGCTGCCTGTTTGGCCCTACAAAGGAGTTTAGAGATCCCCTTTATTCTGTTTATTTTATGGAAGAGGAATTTGAGTCTGGAGGAGTTAAGACATTGATTGGGCAAAGAGGCCCAACCACTCATGTTCAGACCTCCCTGTGAGACTCCATATAAGAATATCAAGAGAAACCCTTTTACCCTCTAGGCTGCAACCTTAGAAATTCGTAAGAGCCCCCTTAGTAGTCAGTTATGAATGATAACAATAAAGATCCATGTTCAAAGTATTGAAAGCACTGTTTCAATAACGTTCTTACAGCATGGGTGTATGACAGACCAGAGACTAAATACAGAGTCCTAACTTTCAAGACAGTCTCAAAGGATATTCAAGATCAAGTTTAGAAAATACATTGTCAGAAGCCTGTCCCCCGGTGTCAATTCAAAGATTTTTCTCGGAGAAATTTTCCTAAAGGCATGATTCTAAAGAGATCTAGTACAAGGCAAAGGATTTTTATTTTTATTTTTATTTTCCCTACTACTTCCTCACCTCCACCCCACAAGTTGACCTGGAGTCATCTTCGGTCCTTTTGAGTTTTAGGTCATAATCTTACCTTTGGCCCAAGAGGAAGCTTGCTGTATTTTGATGAGACAAGTCACCTTTGATGTCACAGTTTTTACTCTTCAAGAACAAGGATTAATATCTTGACATCTAATTGTATAAGTTAAAGCACTTCCTGGAAGCTCAAAGGGAAACACTGAACTCTTAACACGCAGATTCTGCTAGAAGTAAATGACTATGCCCTATAAAAGGGGAAGAGAGAAATTCCATTTGAGTAATGCCATTGAAATCTTAAATTCAGAGGGAAAAAATCCAAGTGAATAATATATATTGGATCTCTGGCCTCTAATTTGACATTCAGGTCAGATCAAAACTAACCCTATGAGATCCTGGAATTTAATGTCATATAAAAATGCGACTGGGCAAGGAGCTTTATTACACATAGTCATAAAAAAATATGGGAGGTGCCATCTCTGGGTATTTTTCTATCAAATCTTTACTCATTTCACACTCTTTACAAACAGAAGCTAGAAGTGCTATATTTGAACATCTACATTTGTTGGGATTTCTTTAAAAAAAATAAAACAAAAAGAAGAATCACATTTTATACGTGTTAAATGGTGTAGTAGTAAACCATATTTAACAAGTTAGGAAAAGCTTCAGTTTTCATTGGTGCACAAAGCTGCTACATGTAAATATTGGAACCACTTTTTAAAAGAGGATTGCTGCAGTCAGATTTTTTAAAATAATAAAATAATCACAAAGTTCAACATATGGTGTCTTCATGTGATTATAAGTGTGTGAGTGTGTATACATGTTTTTAATTCCTTAGGATTAGCAGAATGACAAAATGTGTGAAGAAGGATAGATGATTGCTATTTCAAGCAGCACAAAAATTTGAGGAGGAGGTGGAGACGAACAAGAGAGAGAGAAAAAGATTGAGCAGGACAGGGATATGGGTATAAGACTAGAAGAAAGGCTGAATTTCTTTAAACTAGAAAAATCAAAGTAATCTGTTCCCCTTATGGCAGTAACCACATTTTTCTAGAAATTTACACATTAACACCTAAAAATGGATTTGTGCTATAAATACAAGCTATGCTCAATGCATGACTCTTGAATGACTTTCCCCTATGATTCCTCTGTAGTCATATGTCAAGGCCAGGCCCTCATCTGACATTTTTTTTAGTCAGGAAATACCAACTTCAGTTTTCTTTGATCATATGATTTCCTTTGCCTGGAAACTCTTCTCTATCTTTCCCCCTAACCAACTCTTACTCATTCTTCTAGACTAACTCAGCTCTTTAATCACTGAGAAAACCTTCCCTGCCTATCTTGGTCCCTTCCTTAGTTTTGCTGAATTTGCCTGCCCTGTACTTGCCTGCCCTGAATTTGAGCTGGCTCCTTTATTAATCCTAAAGGACAAAGGTCTAAGGACTCAGGCAGGACAACTATCTCTTTAGGCAAACCTGGGCTCTGATCTGCTTTCCTGACACAATGATCTCGCCTCCTTCGGCTCAGTCATCTCCTTCATCATTGGCCTAGCTATGAGTCTGGAAGTCCCCACAGTGCCTTCTTTGGGTCAATACTATTATCGTGCACCTGCTATGTGCCTGGTGCTGTGCTGGAGACTCAGGATACAGATGTGTAGAGAGAAGAGTGTTTATTCTTGTGACCTTATCATGGAGAGCTTTCAGATGAGATTTATTCCTACCAAATTTATTATTTGAGTGAAACTGAACAGTTCCATTCTGATAAGTAAAGGAAGAACCAGGCATACTATGTTGCTATTCTCCACTATCTGTGTTAAGGTTTCTGTGGATGTGTGTGTGTGTTTACGTAAAGAAATGGCAATCTATCCCTCTTACATCCTCAGATATTCACAGAGCCCCTCAGTGACATTTTTTGGCCTAGGCTTTTTAACATTCTAGAGTAGAAGAGCTGACTGGTAGGAACGTTTCTAAGTGCTCTTTTGCACCATAAAGCAAGAGGAGTGTAGCTGTTAGGGGAACTTGAGATGTTGGTTAGTGTGTAAGTGATGTGAGAAAATTCTAAGTTTTCCAGTTGAAAAATGGAGACAGGAGGGAAATGGCCCTTTGTTCAGAAAACAATGTTAAGGTATAAAGAAAACGAGAGACATGAAACAGAAGTTGGACTCTGAGAGTCTTGGTGGAGATGGTGGTAGTTTTAGTCTGCAAAGGTCTAAAACCTGCTGTCCACTGGCATCAGAGGACACAATGGAGTCTTTGATGTGAGTCTGAACTGTTACAACTTCCCACCCACTTAAGGATGCTTGGATGGAGAATGAGAGATGTCAGTTGTGTTCTGAAAACCCTAACCTAGCTACACCTTCAGCTAAAAGAGAGACATGCTACCATGGTTATCATCTGAAGCCACTCTATAGAATATAGCTCAAACATCATTGTGTATTAAAACATTTCTCTTTACTGTTTTCACAAAAATAGATTAATTTATGCAGATATGTATTTATGTACATATTTGTGTATATGCCGCACTAAATCCTACCTAATGGGACATTGTTTAGGAATCCTGGCACAGGGTGTAGTGCCGACAAGGAAAACCTTCTTATTGAGCTCAGTGTCACTTGATCCATTATATTTAATGCCAGGAAGGGTATATGTACACGTTTAGAAATAACCTTATTTATTTGTCAACTGAGATGGGTAATCTACTCAATAACCATTTAATGACAATGCACAATGTTCCAGGATGCAGAATTGAATAGCCTAGCCTGTGTCCCTCCCCTCAGAGAAGATTGCAGTGTAATATGATAATCATTACCATAGTGCTACTCCTGGGGCAGAGGACACTCAAAGAAGGGGCATCTGATTTAGACATGGGGATCACAACAGCTGCCTGGAGGAGAGGAAGCTTGAATTGTGTTGGGAAGAGTGAGTAGGACACAGATTGGTAAGGAGGGGGTGGAGAGGTGTTCCAGAAAAAGGCTGGGCATAGGGAGGCTTGTAGCAATCTACAATATTTGGGAAGCTATAGGTGGGTTAATACTACGGGCATTAAGTGTGCTTTGGAAGGGAGTGAATGGGGATGAGGATTCAGGGGACAGCTGGGCCAGGTCACTAAGTGAGTGAGATCAGAAAGACTTTGAATGGCTCAGTCAGAATGGAGATTGATCTTGAAACTAATAGCTGGAGACCTTGATTGACTTGAGAAGGAAGAGAATGAGGTGATCCTATTTACACGTGGAAAGATCATGCTGGCTGTCATTTGGAGGAGGAAGTAGTTAAGGGCAGGGTAGAGATAGGCAGATATCATGAGATAACCTCCATGAAAGAAAGGGTTAGGTGGCAGAGGTGAAAGTAAACTTAGGAAAGTAAAGCCAGGATTATAACGAAAGATATTATTAATTAAACTTATTGTTTATGAGGATGATGGAGAAAGCCATGTCCTGGCAAAAATGGTCACACTGCTTTAAAGTTTGGGACCAAGAAGGAAATGAATAGGATATCATAAAACTAGGCTCTGGGATTTTCTTAGTTTGTAAGGAAATGGTAGAACTTAGTGGTTAAGCACTTGAGCTTTGAGTTCTGAAAGATGTGAGTGGATTCCTGGCCTGATATTGTACTGGCTACATGACCTTGGTTGACCCTCAGCATTCTCATCTGTTGAATGGGATAATAATAATATATGACTCCAGGAGTTCTTGTGAGAATTTAATCGGAAAGTACATGTTAAGTACTTTTTGGCACCTAGTAAGTGTTCAATAAATGACCACTTTGCTTATTTTTATAATTAGTAATTAAAAACCAGCAAAAGGATGCTTGTAGTGGAAAAGGCACTACAGGCGCAAGTACTAATGGGGCTTGGACTGCCAGGAAACCACCCTGTGGTCTCCTTCTGATACGTGGCACACAATTTTCAGGGATCTTGGAAAACGTTTACCTCATATGCAAATTCATGCATGGTACCAGCCAGCAGGGATCCTTGAAGAAGTGAATTCACAGCTGTCTTTACCTTCTACTATGTAACAGAATGTGAGATAGAGAGAAGGAGAGTGGGGAGGGAGGGAGGGAGAGAGAGAGGCAGGGAGAGAGAGGGAAAGAGAGAGAGAAATTAGATTATGGAATGGAAGGTTACATTTGGGAAGGTGAAGAGTTTTGTCAAGTTTCTTAGCCTTTCTTAGCCTCATTTTAAAATGATGTTGGACTAAGTCCAGCTGCAAACTGACAATCCATGTAACTAGCACGTGGAAATATTTTAAAAAGCTGAGTCAAAGTTTAAAAATTGGAAATTTGTCAATTGAGGTAGTTTATTCAATAGTAAGTTCATTTTTATTATTTATACAAAGCTAAATAATTTTATTCAAAAATAGATTTCTGGATTCTGTTGAAAAATCCTAAGACCTGGCCAACCAGGCTCCTGCTCTTCCAAGGGCACAAGCGTTGCTGCCCCTTTTGGGCAAAGAATCAGGTTTCTAGTCCTCAAGGCTCATCACTTGGGGTCTGTGCTGATCTCTCATGCCAGGTCCCCTACTCTTATTTGTAAACTGTCTTTGATATTAAAATTCGTGATGGGGGAACACTCACTGGTTTCGAAAACCCTATGTAAATTTAAATAGTTGATGATTCTCTGAAAAAAACAAATACCTTCTAGAGAAAACATATAGGTTGGGCAGAGCCCAGGTATTGATGTCCTTGATGAAGCTGGTTTTTGTATTCTGAATGTTGGAGACTGAGAGATCCAAAGCCATTCTCTAAGGTTGACAACAAGGTGTGGGTGAAACCATGGGGGGCAGGTGTGGGGAGAAAGGGAAGGAGCTGAAGGAAGAAATCTACGATTATCTCAGAACTCCACATCCACTCAGCTGCTGTAGAATTTGAGTTGAGAGGAAATGCAGAAAGAATCCGCTGTGTAGGACCACTGGAATATAGATTGTGTTTTGGAAATGGCTGATTTATCAGGTGAAAACAGAGAATGGTAAGCCAGCTCCATGCTGTTCTCTCCTTTGTCACGTTCCCCTGCCCCTGGCCCTTGGCCTTCCTCTCACTTCCCGCCCTGACACCCCAACCCCCTGCAGCATTTGCTCCCCCTCCACCCAACTCCTCCTTGCTTTCCTGGCAGGTTCACCAAGAAACAACCGGGTCTCCATGGCAACGTGAAGACAGCTGAAAAATGGCAGCTAAATGCAGCTGCCCCTCATTTAATATCGACTCTGGCACTGACAGAACAGATAATGGGCAATAACACACCATTATATTGTGGGAAAATGAAATGCTTCAGCAGAAGGCTGTCATGCTGGGGGGATTTATTTGTTACTGTACCAACACCAGTTTCTCTTTACTTCCCTTCTGTTCTTTTTGTTCCCTCATTTCCATGTCAGTTTCTCTCTCTTCCTGGTTTCTCTCCCATTCCTCCCTTCTATAGCTTCTCTTTATTGTACTTCCTTTCCCTCCTCTTTTTTTTTTCCTTCTCTCTGAATCACTTATGGGTATACCAGAAAGCATACATATATAATGCGATGATTTGTACGATGACTTACAAGTTCCAAAGCACATTCAAATCCATTGCTTTTTCATTTGGAGGGTGAAGCAACCCTATGAAGACAGGTAGGGCATAGATGCTGATGTTCATTTTGCAGATTTTTAAAGGGGCTCAGAGAAGTTGAACCCAAGATCAGGCAAGTAAATGTCAGCAGCTGCATTCCAAGTCAGATTTTCTAGCCCCTAGACAGGACTCCTTCCTTTCTACTACATTAAAAACTTCAGAGTCACCAATTTCTACCCACTTTACTAGCACCCTGTTTTCTTACTGAATAATCTGCAGGTGCCAAAGAAAGTCTTCCAGGCTTTGCAACTTCAGAAGGTCTTTAGATCACTACTTATATTGCCAGTCACTTACAGATTCTTCCAGACAAGTGAGTTTGAATTGTTGAAAAGATTGGTTTATTTTTGTTTTCATTTTTACTCTTTAAACCCAAGACATCTATCTGCTCATTACCTCCTATTGCATCATTGTATAATCATGAAATGTTGGTACGCAGAAGGGCGTGGTGTGCTCTTTGACTTGAAAGTAGGGGCATTTTGGTGGCCAACAGCTTTCTGTTTTGCAAAAAATCATGGTACATTGAGGTCTAGAGGACATCATTGATGGACTTGGCATGAAGAAAACTCTTCTCTAAGTTGCTGCTGTAGTTTAAACTTACTTTCTTACATCTTCTTGGTTGGATCCTCATGGAATCTTCATCTTCTGTTGAAATATCATTTAGTAGACTCAATTCTGGAAAGATCTGAGATCAAGTTTCTTAGTTCTTTGGGGCTTGAAAGGATTACAAATGGAGTGAGAATGGCTATTCCAAATATGTTTTTATTTCTAGTTAAGGCTGATGAGGAAAGAACTAAATGACAAAAAAATACATGTGTACATCTGTAGAAGGTACACTATGAATAATGAATATAGTGGTTTTCGATTATATGAAAGAATGATTTATATTGATAAAGAGATCAATGTTTGTACTTCCCAGCAAAGATTTTTTAACCTGGGATCTCTGATCCCCTTGAAAACATGTGCAAAACTTTGGATAAGTCAGTACAGTGTAGTGTTTCAACCCACTGGTGTTGAACATACTGACCAGGATTTTGGCTCTGCCACTTGCCATATTTGTCACTTTAGAAAAATTACTTACACTCTTCAGGGCTTAGATTTTTGAACTAGTCTGTGACTCAATTGAGATTTGCTATTCTGTATTGTTTCTTTTTTGTCTATAATGCTTTATTCTCATTCCCGCATACTAAAACTCTTCCTGCAGGTTTTTCTCTCTGGCAGCCATCCCCAGTTTTAGCTGTGGAAACTCAAGTAGTCCTCTAACAAAATGTTCTGTGGTGATGAGAAAGCTAAAAAAAAAAAAAAAAAAGCAGCTGCTAACATTACAGCTAGTCTCTGGTTGCTGTTGCTTGGTTTCTCTCACTGTGCAGTTAATTCCCATGCATGGTTCCTCAAAGTGAATGAACCTTAGTGTCATATCACGTAATCATGGAATGTTAGAACTGGCAGGAACCAGAGATGATTCCATTTCTGTGGTCTGCAAGTTCAAATCTTTGCTGTGTAGAAAGCAAGTCCTTGACCAAAGGCCTGCCTTGCCAATCAGCCTCCTTGCTATTAATATATTGTCCCTCTCACTCCTTTAACTTGTTTAATTGTGTTAAATTCTTAAGTGGACTTACTGCCATTCCTTATCCAGATCTGAGGCTGTATGATATAAAGATAAAAAACTAGTGTTTGTCTAGTACTTGTGCCATTTTAGTAGTCATATTTTATTCTTAAAAAGTAAAAATGACTGGTTCAGGAAATAAGTACTCTCAGGATTGAGAAATATTTTTAAATGTTTTACTATTTTGATAAATTTTAAAATTAGATTTTGTATTAAGAAGACTGTTAAGAAATTATCCCCATTATCTCATTTTTATTCATTATTCAAGGAAATGTAAGAAAATAATAAGCCCTTTATCTAGCTATTGGAATTTTGGAACTTCCGAGGCAACCGTGAATCTAAAGTTAGCCAGAGATAAAGGGGCAGAGTCTTTAAGCAATAGGAGAAAACTGTCTCACAACCATGGGTTTTTTTGTTTGTTTGTTTTGTTTTTTGTTTTGGAAAGGAATAGAGCTAGCCAGAGGACTTAGGATCTAGTTTTCATACCAGGTGGGAGGGTTAGAGACAGCAGGTGAAACTGGTGGAGAACTTTGGAAGTTGTCAAATCTTCACTGAGTGAGAAAAATAGCAGCTGGAACAGAAGTACCCCAAGGGAGACCACAGAAGAAAATTCTAACAGAACATACATAGCTCAGGAGACCAGAAGCTTTTAGGTCAAAAGCAACAACCTCAAGATAACTCAGGAAAACCAACGGCATTCTTAAGCAAGAAAATTACACTCAGAAATCACGGAGAACTCAAGCAAAGGACTTTCAGGCACCAACCTCTCTTCCAAGCTCTATTATAGTACCAGTGAAATAATTGATATTCATGAAGATCATACAATTTTAGACTCTTTGGGTTGGTTGGATCTTAGAGATTATCTAGTTCAGGGCTGCTCAAAGTGTTTCCTGCAGATCAGTGCCATCCAAGAATTGTTTGTTACCGATCCATAAGGATATAAATATGGAAACTGAGAGTAAGCATTTAAGCACTTTCGTAGTAATTCCATATGTGGGAACATACAGGTGAGGGAGAGTTGACTGGTCTCATTCAAGAGGGTGTCAAACACTTAAGCATTTTCAAACTTACTTGGTGAGTCATTTGTGGCATGAGCTGGTAGTTCTTCACAGTAGGGCATGCATTCTTCTGAAAGGATGGAAAAATCTACAAAACAAAAATCAAACAAAATTGGCTGTTTACTAAAAAGATATTGCAAAGCCCCTATCGAGTTAAAAAGCCTCCTTTTACATATGAAAAGATAGATGATTTATCCAAGAAAATATAAAAAGATGATGGCAGAAACCAGAATATGGGATTAACAAAATTTATTAATTAAGCAAATTATTCCCAACATACTCTGCTTCTTAAGATAGGCAAAGCATGCAACACGTTTTAGAAATTTTTTTTTTTTAAAAAAAACATTAAACATTTGAGATCTATGGGCTCTTAAAGGTTGAATCATTCCTCCATGGACTTCACATTTCAAATGAGATTTTGCCATATATACACACACAACTGTATCACCCCACAGAAAACATTTTGCATTTGAAGTTTGTTGATCTCTTGGGGCATTATTTTGTTTCTGGGAATTCTTAAAGAATATAGGGCTATATTGGATGGCAATTTTCTGGGTCAATTGTGCCCAAGGTACTCCCTGTAGTGAATTAGGTAATGAAACAACTCTTGTGGGCCCTTATGATGCAGTTTAGGGCACTGTAGTGGTAATAACTAGCTGGGGGCTCAGCAGCTAGTGGAACTCTAGGGACCTCAAAGCATGACTAAGCTTTCTTCAGTGCCCAGTTTTCTGCTGTGGGATGGTGTTGGGCCCAGGAAGAACAGAACCTAAATGCACCCCTCTACCCACTTCCACTGGGATCTTGGCCAGATACAACCTGAAGGTAGGGATGCTCCTCCTATTTCCATGGTTAGATTAGACTAATTGTCCCTTACAAGTTGAGGTTTTGAAACAACTGGAAGTAGATAGAATCACAATGGTCATATTACCATGATATTACAATATCTTACATGTATACCATTGAACTTTTATCTCATTAGGTCCTCACTATAGTCTTATAGAGTAGGCCAAGCAACTACTATTAGCTGCTTTGTAATAAGTAAGCCAAATAAAAGCTCAAAGATTGAACAGATTTATTGATTTTACCCCTCAATGAAAACTAAGATCCAGGGCCGGGTGCGGTGGCTCACGCCTGTAATCCCAGCACTTTGGGAGGCTGAGGTGGGCGGATCACGAGGTCAGGAGATCGAGACCATCCTAGCTAACACGGTGAAACTCCTTCTCTACTAAAAATACAAAAAAAAAAAAAAAAATTAGTCTGGCCTGGTGGCGGGTGCCTGTAATCCCAGCTACTTAGGAGGCTGAGGAGGGAGAATGGCGTGAACCCGGGAGGCGGAGCTTGCAGTGAGCTGAGATTGTGCCACTGCACTCCAGCCTGGGCGACAGAGCGAGACTCCATCTCAAAACAAAAACCAAACAACAACAACAACAACAACAACAAAAAAAACCTAAGATCCAGGCTGGGTACAGTGGCTCATGCCTATAATCCCAGCACTTTGGGAGGCCAAAGTGGGAGGATTGCTTGAGGCCAGGAGTTTAAGACCAGCCTGGACAACATAGTGAGACACAGTCTTTACCAAAAAAAATTAGATGGATGTGGGCACGTGGCATATGCCTGTAGTCCTAGCTACCCAGGAGGCTGAGGAAGGGGGCTAAGGCAGGAGGATCACTGGAGTCTAGTAGTTTAAGGCTGAAGTAAGCCATGATTAAGCCACTATACTCCAGACTGGGTGACAAAGTAAGATCATCTCCAAACAAAACAAATCAACAACAACAAAACCCTCAGATTCATCCCCATGTCTCCATCTCCTCTGTCACTATCCAAGTCCATGCCGCCATCACCCATTACCTGGACAACTGCAGAAGCCTACCAATGGTCTCCCTGATTCACTCAGCTCCTCCAGTGGATTATTTACATAGCAGGCAGAGTGATTTTTTTAAAGTATAAATCATACCCTGTCTCTCTAAGCTTAAAACCCTTTAATGGTTTCCATTTTTCTTATGATAAAGTCCAAACTTCTTGACAAGGTTTGCAAAGCCCAGCAGGTAGCACTTGGCCACCTCTGCAACTTCCTCTTACGCTGTTCTCTTGTTACTCTTGGTGCATTTGCCCCATTAGCTTTCAAATTCATCAAGTTCTTTTCTGCTCTCCCTCCCCTCCCAGAGGCTAACTTGTACTCATTTGCAGGTTTCAGTTTAAACCCTGCTTCTTCAAGAGCTTCCTTAATTCTTCATCTAAATTAGCTCCTTCTACTTTCTCTTTCCTCTCATTCCACCCTGATCTTGTCTCCAGAGTTTTTTGCACAATTCAAAGTTACGTCCATCTGTAGCCTTTTCTTTGTTTGAGGGCTGTCTCCCTCACTACAATGCAGGATTGATGAGGACAAGCCCCATGCAGCTTTGTTCACCGGTGAATATTCACACATAGCTCTCTGCTTCAGAGCTCTCTTGCTATAAATATGTGCTAAATAAAAGATGAGGGAATGATAGGCCCAAGAGGGCACAGATGGGCAAGGGTGATGTCAGATAATGCACTCTGCTTATGAAATAATTCCTAATTCCCTTTGGTTTTGTTCTTACTTAAAACATAACCGGGGTTCTTAGAAGAATATGCAAATAGGCAACCTGGCATATAGTAAGGGCTTAATAAATGTTTGAATACATGAATTAATATGTAATGAAAGAATGAATGCCATCGTTACAAATTATGCTGAGTTCTCCGTGTGTTTGTAGGGTTAGGATATTACTGTCCCCAGGTTGCACTACTGACTTCCTGGCGTTCAGTGGGCTCAGTGTCCCCAAACACCCACTCCTCACTGCACTAACCTAAATATCCTCTGATTGTTTTCTTTTTCTCTTGCTACTACCAAATTCTGTTCTGAGTGAGGAAGCAGCTTGGTTAAAGAACAAAAGCCCTGATATATATATATATTTTTTTCCTGAAGAATACCATCAGGATGAAGGCTATGATTAATACATATAATTGCTACAAATGGCAGCTTACTGCAGAAAACCACCTCCCAGCTGTTGGAGGAAGGAAATTGCTGACAGCCGCTCCCCATTGGGTGGTTACCAAAAGAGAGGAGCTCGCAGGAGCAGGAGAGAACACACATCACCATCCCACGTAACCCACAGAGATGACCCACAGGACTCTGTCTTACATATGAGCTTTGCCATAAAATGGTAGTGTTATCAGTTTTTAGGGCTGGGGATTAGAGCCAGGCTTTCCATGGCTAGGACTGGTTTTATAGGACATGCTGTCCTGCAGAATGAGCATTTAGAATCCCTCTGGCCCAGCTGGTATTACTGCAAAACCCAGGCTGAATCCCCTTAGAAGGAGACAGACGATTCTTGGTTGGTCAGATTTCTTCTCTCATCCTTTCCTTGTTCATTTATCCCATTCTAATGGGATGGGGAGCACACAAACAAGGAATAAGACCTGGGTTACTTTGTGGAGTCTACTTTGTGACCTGAGCTTGACCCTTCACTTTCCTGGGCCTCAGTCTCTTCAGTCTGTAATATGAGGTGTTAGACTAGAAGATCACTGTTTCCTTAATTTTAAGGATCTGTGTTACGAAACATATGTTTAAAGTATGTGTACATATCATATTAAAATGTATATAAAGTTATATCTATATCCATCTATCTATCATCTATTCTCTATTTTCTATTAGCTTGGTGCAAAAATAATTGCGGTTTTTGCCATTACTTTCAATGGCAAAAACCGCAATTACTTTTGCACCAACCTTATATTAATTATCACCTATTTGTCTTTCATCAGTTATTCATCATCTATCCATCCATCTATTTATCAATCAATCAGTCATTCTTATGTATCTCCATACCCTCATCTTCTCAGTCTACCGTTTTACAGTTAGCACCTGAAAAGTTATATGGACTTGTGTCAGTGTTAACATGTGTCTGGCTTAACTAGTCCCTTGTTCAGGTGCAGGAATTTATCAACATATAAATCAGAAGACAAAAAACTTCAAGCCTAGCACAACTCAATGCACATAAGCTTCTCCAGGCCACCACGTCAGAGTTGTGCATATACTTTTTTTTTTTTTTTTTTTTTTGATGTGGCAAAAACAAAACAACTTACAGCTAAACAGATAAAAAGCAAAGCTGCGGGCTATGGTATGCATTTGACGAAGCTCTCTGTCCTCTGGATCTTTAGTGGGAAGAGTTTTGCCGCTTGACACATATTCACTCAGCAAACCTACACTGGCAATGCTAAGGCAGTGAGCACAGAACCCAGGCCTGAAGTGTGCTGGAAGTTAGCTGAAGGGCAATGTCAGTGCACCAGCTTCGAAATTATGTGCAGTGCAGTCACCGTCCCTCTGGAAAACTGTGCATTCTGTGAATGCTGACTCTGGAAGTGCACACGCTGAGCATCAGGGCTGGAAAACAGCTGAGAGAGAATGTTCTCCCAGGAGAACAAACTTTAGTGAGCTTCCTCCATGTGTTCTGTACGTTTGCATCATCTCATTTCATCTTCAAACAATCCACGAAGTAATGCGATCTTCTTTATATGGTAGGAAAACTGAGGATCAGAAAAATTAACTGATTTTATTCAAGGATACCCCGTTAGTTGCAACCACTGGTAGTAACATTTTTTTAGTGCTTTGGTGCCAAAAAAGAAAAAAAGAATTTTTGTTCTCCAAATGAAAGAGGACTTCTGTAGAAATTAATCAAGGCATTATTAGAAGTTTAGGAATTTTGTGTCTTTCTCTGCCCTCTGATTATTCCTGTGACTTTATGTATGACCCCCTAATGCAATGGCTCTGTTCTACCATTTGACTTGGAAATGTACACAATAGACCTTCAAACCCATTACTGCTGCAACCGAGACTACTCCCTTGAGGAGTTCCATCAGGGAGAGAGGAGCATCATCTAGACGTCAGAAGTCTTTGCCTGCTGTTAGTATTCTCCACAGAGCTCCTCCTCTCCCTCAGTTGAGGGTCACAGGATGTTAGAGAAATCAGAAGCCACTGGACATCAGGGAAAGATTGAGGAGCCTGTTACCTGTCACCTTTTCATTTAGATGACCTTGCTTCTAAAATTATATTCTGAATTTTCCATTTATTCTTGCTGCTATAGACTGAATGTTTTTCTCCCTCCCACACCCACTGTTCATATGTTGAAGCCCTAATCCCCAATGTGATGGTATTTGAGGTTGGTAGGGCCTTTGGGAGTTAATTCGGTTTAGGTGAGGACATGGGGATAGAGCCCCCTTATGGGATAAGAAAATGATTATAAGAAGAATGCTCGATATGGTTAGGCTTTGTGTCCCAGCCGAATCTCATCTTGAATTGAGATTCCCATAATTCCCATAATCCTCATGTGTCAAGGGAGAGACCAGGTGGAGGTAATTAAATTATGTGGCGGCTCCCTCATACTGCTCTTGTGACAGTGAGTGAGTTCTCATGAGATCTGATGGTTTTGTAAGGGGCTCTTCCTCTCTCTGCTTGGCATTTCTCCATCCTGGTACCTTGCAAAGAAGGTGCCTTGCTTCCTCTTCGCCTTCCACCACAACTGTACGTTTCCTGAGGTTTCCCAAGCCATGTGGAAATGTGAGTCAATTAAACCTCTTTCCTTTATAAATTACCCAGTCTCAGGCAATTCTTTAGAGCAGTATGAAAACAGACTAATACAATGCCCTTAGAAGAAGAGGAAGAGACAAGAGCCTTCTCTTTTTCTTGGCGATGTGAGGGCACAGGAAGAAGATGGCCATCTACAAATCAGAAGGAGGGCCCTCACCAGGCACCGAACCTGCCAGCACTTTGATCTTGGACTTCCTATCCTCCAGAACTGTGCAAAACAAATGTTGGCTGCTTAAGTCACCCAGTCTATGGTATTTTGTTATAGCAGCCCAAACTGGCGAAGATACTGTCTTGTAGGTGAAACAGGGCTAAGAGTTATTTTACAGTCATAAAGTTACTTGTTTTTACTCTTGTGAGAATCGATTAGTGGGTTGGTATACTAATGGTAGGGTCTAAAAAAAGAAGAAAAACACCAAATGCATTTGAAGCAATTCCAACTTTGGGACGTTTTTTATTATTTCAGACAAATGCAGATAGAATGTTTACCAAGGTGTTGCCCTGGCCCTTTATGTAATATTTGGATAGCACAGTCCTTAGCTGCATGCAGATAATGTGTTAGGCAGCTAGAAAAATAACCTGCTTGAACTGCTTCTGATTTATTCCCCCTCCCCCTCACGTCTTTGTTCACAGTAAACACATCACTACAGAGTAGCTAGCAAATAAATGCCTTTTTATCAGAGGTGCATGCCCAGTTGGTGGATGCGACATAGAACACCAGATATGGCCAAAGGGGGAATCACTGACAAAACAGGCAGATCCTCACCAAGAGTGGATGGTGTTTTTTGGCGTTTGGGAGTCAGAATATAGAGGAAGATGAAAGCATTGTCATGTTTATGGTGATGGAAATTATACTGAAACTCAAGTAAAATAATGATGATAGTGATTATGATGATGATTTGTTGAATGTTTACTACAGGCTCTGATCTGGCATGCTTTCCATGTATAATTTCATTTATACTTTACTACAACCTCAGGTGAGAGCTACAGTTATTATATTATTATACCTATTTTATAGGCGAGGAAACCGAGATGTAGAGAGTTTAAATAACTTGTCCAGTGTCACATAGGTTAAGAACCAGGATCAAGATAAGAGCTTTCCTCAACTACCCAGGAAGGACCAAACAAATTAAGAATCTCCATCAATTTGAGAGGAGGAATTATGATTCTGGAAGTTCCAATCTTTCTCTCCAACTTCAGAAGGATCAACCAATATTTTAAAGGAATGTTTAATCCTTGTGGTATGAGCTGTTGGGGTAAGAAAGAATATGGGCTGGGGTGAAGATTGACTATGAGCCAAGTTCAGTCTCATTACAGGACTAGGAAGACAGAGAAATCACAAGATCTAGAGCATTGAGGGATATTTTGATGAAGCTCTCTTGGCTCTTGCATGGTCCACATGAAAGCATGAATGCAAATCACCTAGAGAAATTTATTTTTTCCTAGATGAGAGGCACAAAGAAATGACAGCATTTTTCTTTTTTCAATAAAATTCCTTTAGTTTTGACTGCACTAATTCTATATTTTTCTTTTTTTTTTTTGAGACGGAGTCTCGCTCTGTCACCCAGGCTGGAGTGCAGTGGCCAGATCTCAGCTCACTGCAAGCTCTTTCTCCCGGGTTTATGCCATTCTCCTGCCTCAGCCTCCCGAGTAGCTGGGACTACAGGCGCCCGCCACCTCGCCCGGCCAGTTTTTTGTATTTTTTAGTAGAGACAGGGTTTCACCGTATTAACCAGGATGGTCTCGATCTCCTGACCTCGTGATCCGCCCGTCTCGGCCTCCCAAAGTGCTGGGATTACAGGCTTGAGCCACCGCGCCCGGCCTTAATTCTATATTTTTCTAATTTAGTCATGTTAAGCTAAAATTTACCTTTATACCATGTAGGTTGAGAGGAGGATTTATAAAACAAAAAGAGAAAGTGGTCAACCTATTCTATAGGATCAAGTCAGTAAATTACTACCAATCTTCACTACTTCAGGACAATTATTTTATTCAAATAATGAATACTCTAATTACAAAAGAATGTCCATTTTTAAATCACTTGCAAGAGTCCCATACACATTTAACAGAGTGGTTTTCTTTTCTTTACCTTATGTTCTTGGAGATAATAAATCAACATTTCCCTCAGAAAGCGTTTGTTAATTTTTTATTCAATGATACCAATCTTATGTCCAGTTAGGAGGCATTAGTGCAATTTTTTCCCATTAAATTGTACATAAGCACTGTCATCCTTGTTTGAATAATTAACTGTCACCTAGATGCCCTATGTGTTTTGGTTGATGTATTTGCTCACTTGCATCTATTGTTTGCTATAGCTTTGAAATTGCTGACACTTTCAAGCAAGATGGGCTAATTTCTCTGAAATGAAGCTGGAAATTTGGGTTTGTGACAGTGAGCTTGACACTTATTACCTTACTAATAGGTAGTAAGCATATACCCTCTATGTCCCACAAAGATTTACATAGAGGGTATATGCTTACAACCTATTAGTGCTAAGACATTGGTTCTGTGAGATGAGGCTTTTCTGGTTGGCAACTAAGGAAGTTATGTTCATAATTTAAAGTGAAGGGATGGGATGGGATAGAGCTAGATCAGTGCCCCATGGTGCTACAGAATGAGTGATAACTTGGAGAATATTGCCCCCTACTCCCCGCCCAGCTGCCAGTTTGACTAGCCTTTCAAATAGCATTCACTTGTCCTCAATTCTCACCCAAGACAAAACATGCATGACTTGGAACAATAAAGCAAACATATTTCCAAAATGGCCAGGGCAGAACAGTGAAAAGGTACTTTGGTGTATCTTATGCCACATTTCACAGATCTTTTGTTCTGTGATGGTTTATGGAAGTGAAATACTTTATTATGTAAAATTCAGCCTGTTTTTGTTTGTTTGGCTTTTTTTTTGTTTTCGTTTTTGTGATACTGCAGATCCATTTCACTATAGCCAAAGGACACGCGTTTGGGGTCTGGGGATCCGTCAGAGGATTCTCTCTTCTTCTGGTCCCACAAAGCAATCTTGAGCCTTAGAAAGGAATCCTAGGAAAAGCGAACAGTCTTCCACTGACATCCATTCTTTCTTATAGCTCACAATGAATACTGCCTCTTAAAGTGTCTTCTTAAAGTGGTACAAAGAGAGCACCTCTGTGAGTGCAGGGTGATTGGGCACGCAGTAGGAGAAGCACTCAGGGTTAGCAAGTGATTTTCCTGACACAAAACCATTTGTTGGCAAGATTTGTGAGAGAAACATTCTGGATTTTGTATTTCTTGACCTTTTCGTGCTTTCATTTGGTAAACTTGGCAAAGCAGAAGCTTTATCTTAAAAATTGTTGTGGTTTTGTATTAAGCTCTTTTGAAATAACTGATATGACTTATTTTGCTTTAAGACTTAAAGTGCAATTTTTAATAAGCTGGTACCATTTATTAATTACTTGCTAATGATCCCAGCACAGTGCTTTCTGTATATTATGTCTCTTTGTCTCTATAAAAAACCCCAGGACTTATAAATTATTATTTTTCTCTAATTTGCAGATGACTAAACTGAAGCTTAAAGAGATTAAGTAATTTGCTGAAAATCACATGACTTATAAGGAGGGATGAAATTCTTTCTGACTCCAAAGCCTGAGCAATATTTCAGCACTGCCTTCCTTTATACATTCTGTATGTTAATTCAATGTTTTCCTCCCTTTCAGGCTACAGAACTCAGATTTCATGAGAAGTTATAGTTCTATTCTCTAGAATTTTTCAGTGACCCTTCTGTCTTTTCAGTAGAAAGCGAGAGTTGTTTCAAAAATAGGTAACTACTTATTAAGAAAGGCCTTTGACAATCTCTAATGTGTGAAAAATTCTTTTTGGCCCCTGGCATCTGATGACTCAAATTGTCAGTTGACTTGTTTGCTAACATGTTTTAGCTTCCATCACTCCCTTCCACAGACAGCATAAATAATTGGCCATAGTAGATAACCATGCTACAGTAGATGCCATTCATTTATAGCAATAGCCATTCTATAACAGATGCCATTCATTTATTTTCTTTTCCTTTATTTTTTTTTGAGACACAGCCTCACTCTGTTGCCCAGGCTGGAGTGCAGTGGCGTGATCTCAGCTCCCTGCAACCTCCACCTTCCAGGTTCAAGCGATTCTCCTGCCTCAGCCTCCTGAGTAGCTGGTATTTATAGGCACATGCCACTACGCCTGGATAATTTTTGTATTTTTAGTAGAGCCAGGGTTTCACCATGGTTGGTCAGGCTGGTCTCAAACTTCTGACTTCAGGTGATCCGCCTACCTCCGCCTCCCAGAGTGCTGGGATTACAGGTGTGCGTGAGCCACGGTGCCTGGGCTGATGCCATTCATTTAGAATAGTCATTCTTTTATAGTAGATAGCCATTCTGTAGTAGATATCATTTTCTATACTAGCATTACCCCTTACCATCTGACTAGAAGAAGAATAAGTAAATGATTAGAAATAAGGCTCCTGGTTATAGGGTTGGTTACCCAATGAACAAGATGACTTGATTATTGTGCCCTTTCAGCCCAATGTAGGATTTTCTATGGACTGTGATTGAGAGCAGACACCTACAGATTTGTTTGCTTTACATATATAGCTGAATAGTCAAAATGCTATATTCACCTCAAATGGAGTCAGGATAAGCATTATGAAAAGTCAGAACTGGCAGTTGCTAGGTGATGTAATTTGAGGGACTCCATGGAGCATACCCTCCAAAAAAACTGTTTCTGATGCCTGAAATTCCACAGTTATGTCTTGATTACATTGGATTGAGCAACAGCTCCTCCTTTAAAAAATGAAAATTCTTCTCACACATGGAGGTAACTATTATGCCCCTAACACACTGGGTGCTTATTAAGCACTTGAGGCAGAAGAAAGGCTATGGATGAATGAAGAGATGGAAAAGGTTGTGCAGTGAACAATTTTGCTGAGAGCTGGCATGGCAAGAGGGGGGGCAGTATGCCCACTGCACAGGGGCGGGGCCAGGTGCTGGATGCTGCACAATGGGAACATGTTCCCCTCTGCCATCTCTTGTTGGGAAGAGGCTCACACAGCCTTTCCAGAAGAGAATTGCAGGACCAAGCAAAGCGCACTGGGAAACAGAAGGATCTGAAAGTCTAGGATGGCAGGATAGATTGGAGAGCAATAAGCAGACAACCTGGGGAAGAGCCCTGGCCTGGGACTCAGGTGATGGGGTGAGAGTCCTGGCTCTGCATCTGGCTAGCTTTGTAACCCAGTCCCAAGTCTCCTGACCTCTTGACTTCCTGTTCCTCTGTGTGTGTGTGTGTGTGTGTGTGTGTGTGTGTGTGTGTGTGTGTGTGTGTGTGTGTTTGTTTGTTTGTTTGTTTTGAGAAGGAGTCTCGCTCAGTCGCCCAGGCCGGATTGCAGTGGCGCGATCTGGGCTCACTGCATCCTCCGCCTCCCAGGTTCAAGCGATTCTCCTGCCTCAGCCTCCCAAGTAGCTGGGACTACAGGCATGCGCCACCATGCCTGGCTAATTTTTGCATTTTTAGTAGAGACGGGGTTTCACCTTGTTGGTCAGGCTGGTCTTGAACTCCTGACCTCATGATCTGCCCATCTCAGCCTCCCAAAGTGCTGGGATTACAGGTGTGAGCCACTGCACCCGGCCCCTGTTCCTTATCTTTAAAATTAGGGCATTTGACTAAGGACATATCCAAGCTTCCTTCTAGTTACGAATAATACAATATTTTTTTAAAATGTGCTTGAATCTTATGAGAAACACGAGGGATTATTATCTTTGCTTTCAAGATTTATCTGTTATAGAGTATAAGATAAGCCATGGGACTTGCTTCTCTCCCAACTCACCACACCCAAAAGGTATTAATCTTGGTAAGATCCCACAACCAACACTATGCTTTGGCAAGAGCATCCAGAGTTGTGATTTTGGTTTTTGTGGGGTTTTTTTGTTGTTGTTGTTGTTGGTTTGTTTTATTCAGCTTGTGACTAATCGAAGACCAGAAATACTAATCTCTTACGTCAAAGGAACGTTACTGGCAACCTCCTTGTACTCTGCAGGGAGGCATGGTCCTCTTGGACTTAGCCTGGGTTGTCTGCATCTGGGAAGAACTTGGACAGGAAAGACCTATGCACAGGAGCTGAAAGGGAACCTTTTTATCTTCAGACTGGGAGGACACAGGTTAATTCCTCCACCAGAGGTGCAGGAAAAATGATGCTCAGCAATCAGTCACAGCCTTAGAACTTCCCCAGGCTTGCATCCCTGGAAGGCTGAAGTAAGCTTTGGAGCTTCAGAGCAGGCATCAGTTGATGGATCTGAGTCCATGTGTGCATGAGGCTCAAGGTTACCTGGTGAGGCAGTACAGGGCAGTAGTAAAGAATGAATAAAGGATTTGGGGTCAGCAAAACCTGGTTTTGATCCTCAATGCTACCTCTTACAGTGGACAGGTTACTAAGCCTCAACTCCCATGTCCGTAGAAGGGACTATCACAGCACTTGTCTCTGAGTTGTGACGGCTCCATACAATAGTCCAGGCAAGGAGGTATGCCTGGTGCTCAGCATTGACCAGCTATCTAGAATTGGTCATTGCCATTATTATTAAACAGTGCAGCCCTATGGCCAGTGAAAAACAACTTTTAAGGCAACAGGGCACTTGTAGCATCCAATCTGGGGAACCACTTAGAACCCAGGAAAGGAAATTGCACTCCAGCAACACCTGACCCTTCTCAGATTCACTTCCCTTTACATAGCTTGTTACTTGGTGAGCTTTAACTACCGTGCACAGCTCTCGTCTCTTCAAGGGTGGGAGGATTGCACTGCAAATATGTCTAAAAAGGCACCTGTGTCAGTACAGTTTGTGTCATATTCAACAGGGAGAGCAAAATGAAATGCATCTTTCACAGATCTGTAGAAAACAATCATCATGGGTACTTCCTAAACTCCATCCAGAGAGTTAAAGGGATGAATCGTTATTATTTTTCCCTTCAAAATAAATATCAAGAATTTAAAACTACATATATTTTTTGACTTCAGGAATGTATGTTTGCTGACAAGTAATTTTATTGCAAAATATTGAGAATGTTCTGACCTCTATGTGAACGGATGTACATATATCTCCCCGAAGTGGTCTGTGTCAATGTTAGATAAAAGTTATTCATGTATTTTAGATGAGATGGAAGAGGAATGCAGTTTGCCAAGGAGTGATGACATAAAGGAATGTGCTTATGGGGTCTTTAGAGGGCTATTCCTGCCTGGAGGGTTTTTGAGGGTAGGTATGAGGCCAGGTGGGTGGCTCCTCTGTGTTATTGAAAAAAGGAGATTGTCTTTCAGAGAGCACTGAGGCCTAGAGCACTCTTATCACTTGGAATGCCTGTCAGGCCTCACAGAGAGTGGAGAAGCATTTTATATATCACAAGCCATTGCATGCCATAGCTTCTCCTTTTCTTGTCCCCTTTATTTTCCCCTACCAGCATAGCTCTCAGATTCATTAACAACCCTTTCATGCCTTCTACAGCCACCAGGAAGAGAAATAAAGAGGTCTGGGAGAATCCAATCTTCTTCAGCTTGTCCTTTTTCACTCTCTTAGCTTTTTTTGTCTGTTTGTTTCTCTTTCCCTCTCTCCCTCCCTCCCTTCTCTCTTCTCTCTCTCCCTCTCTCTCTTTTTTGTTAGACTGCTCTGCATCAGGCTAGAGTTTCTTTTTCAATTTCCTTCTTCTTTCACTGTTTTTAATTGTTTCAGTGCCTTTGTTTTTCCCTAGACTTGAGCACAGTGGGAAAGGTCAGCTGGCAGAAGAGGGGCTGTACACAGCTGATAAGGCCTTCAGGAGACTGGATTGGAGTCATTAGGCAGCATTCTCTCCCTGAAGTGGTAGAGGCAACACTGTTGCAGGGGGAAGAAAAAAAGAGCTCAATGAGTAGAAAAGGCAACTTATATCAAGTGAGCAGCTTGGCTATGTGAGTGCTAAGCAGTGCACTGCTTACCCAGAGCCCTTTTCCAGTGGCAGGTGCTGCCCAGTGCCAGCTCCAGTGACTCTGGGACATTGATAGAAATGTGAATCTGGATGAGGCACACATGCAGGAGGCTTGGAGGAAGGACTCAACTAGGAATTAGGCATCTAACATCCTGGAAATCAAAGCTGTCTCGTTAATATATCTGCCTCATGGTTATTTTACAACTAATGCACTTATATAAAAATCAGAAAGCCTGGGTTCTGGTCTTGGGTATATTGCTAATTACTTTGGGAAAGCATTAAACTATACTAGCCTTATAAAAAGAAGTAGAAAATGTGTGGTTTTTAAAGCACTTTCCATAGATAATATCTAGAATTCATCTTACTGATTTCATTTGCAAAGTAGAAGTGAGGAGGATACCCCTTCTTGGACATGGCTGTGAAAACCAGTTAATTCCTTTTTATGTAAGTACCTTGAGGTAAACCCAAAGTCAAAGCCCTTGGAACTCATCCAAATGGCCTATCAAAAACATTCATGATGGAGTACTGCAGAGCTTTTAAAGAAATGGACATCTTCCAGAATGGGAAAAAGAATAATTGATATGGATAATACCATGGCATTGCATAATTCTTTTTTTGTTTTTTTAAGAGACAAACTCTTACGCTGTCACTCAGGCTGGAGTGCAGTAGTGTGATCATGACTCACTGCAGCCTCGAACTCCTGGGCTCAAGCAATACTCCTGCCTCAGCCTCCCAAGTAGCTGGGAATATAGACACATGCCACCATGCCCAGATAATCTTTTTATTTTTTGTAGAGATAGGGTCTCTTTGTTGTCCAGGCTGGTCTAGAACTACTGGCTTCAAGTGATCCTCCTGAGTCACCAGGATTGCAGGCATGTCAATATGGCTCAGCAAATTCTTTATGTTTTCAAAACTTTTTTTTTATACTTCACAATAACCTGATTTAAGGATACTTCCTACCATAATGTGCCTGAAAAATATGACATGCTAAAATCTGACAGAACTCCTATTTTCACTGTCCACCTGGCACACAACAAGTATTCTCAATAAAGGTTTGCTCAATGAATGAATAAAATGATTGAGTGAATGAGTAACTTAAAGCCTTCAAGTAACATATAGTTAACTGTGTGTATTTGGCTCTCCTTGGTCAAGCCCAGTAATGGTTGGGTACAAGGAGGAATTGGGGTAGATAATGTTGGCCATAAAGGGTATAATCTGGTTATATTGGTAGTTCTGCTGTCTTGCCATAGAAAAGGGAGCCAAAGGGTAATAACTAGAGCTCTGTTACCTTGGGAGGCCCTTGGGAAAGAGCCACTGTCCAGGCTAGCAACCACAGAAGCCCTAGAAGATCATATAGTGAATTGCTTAGCTCCTGCTCTCACTGCAGTGCCTTTTACCCAAAACAAACTCTTGTTTTAGTAGGAGAAGCAACAAGGTTGGAGTTACACCCAAGTCTAGCTTCATTCTAAATTCCCTTGTCAATTATTATTCTAATTGGATGGCCCTGGACCCCTTAATCTCAGCTCCCCTCCTTGAAAACTATCAATAATAATACCTAAATTGGTTGTTGTGAAGATTCTATGAAAGATTAATACAAAGCCAGAGATAAAGCCCTGATACACAATAAGCTTCAAAAATGGTACCTGGCATCATCACTATCATCACCCCCATTTCAGGGGCTCTGGGAGTTTCCTGGTATGAAACAGTGATCGTGATGCTTACTGTCTAAGGTTATAGAATTGAGGAGATGATATTTGTAAAGAGCCTCTTGCAATGACAGGCATGTAGTAGAGAGAAAATAAGTATTGGCTCCTTTCCCTCTCCTTTCTTCTATGATGTCTTCTTTCTTTTCTACTTTAGCCGAGGTAGTGGTACATCATTACTCTTTCATAAAGTGACACAACGTCATTGAGGAATGCTCAAAAGTCCCCAGGAGATGAATGCTCTTAGCTGGTTGAAGCAGACGTAGGAGGGTAGCATAGAGGGGAAGGAGGAATGAGCAGCACTCGGGAATGCAAGACAGATCTTTTCTGCCAAACCTAGGTGCACCAGAGGCTCCCATCCTAAAGCTTTTGTGAAGTTTCTGCCTGTTCCTGGAGTTATCCATGTAATCCTTGAGAGAACACTTCTGTTTGTACAAATCATTCCATACAACGTAATTAGCTACTTATAATACAGAGGACACTTGTGATCCCAAATTCAAACAATTGAAAAAGCAAACTCAGTTTATTCATGGTGGTGTACAATGATCATTGATAATGAGCTAGAGGACTGTGAGGTGCTATGGAATCTCAAAGACTCTTCTGAATTCTCAAAGGGAGTTCACCTTATTCATAGGATGACTTTAGGTTAGTAGAAAATAATGGCTTTAAAAAGTAATATACCATAGCAATGAATACATTACTTATATTGTTCATGTGATTACTAGTTCTTCAAAAACCAAAATGCCAAATTTAAAAATGATTAGAAATTAATAGCCAACAAAAACATCCCACTAACTCAATGCCTGTTCTTTGCCAATGATTCTAGCTAATGGAGAGTTTTTACTTGATGTGCTTTATTTTTTTACCTTCTGACATCTGATCCATGTAGAATGACCAGCCATCCTGGTTTTCTAGGAACCAGCTATTCTAGTACTGAAAGTCCTGGTGAACTTCTCATTTCTAGGCAAATTGGGATGGCTGGTTACTCTACTTGAAGCACCTGGTGGACCTCTTTTCAGGACAGCACCATGTTTAGACCAACATCTGACTGACAACTCACAAAGAAAAGAATCTCCGGTCCCAGATTATTTATAACTTTTGGATCTTGTTGACAAAGAAAATTTTTATGAAAAAAGAAAATACAGTTGACTACTTTTCTATTTATTTAAATAATAACATTAACAAATTTTGTCTATCATCACTGTCGTTTTATACGACAGGAAATTACAAAACCAAAAAAGTAGAAAGGAGTAGAATGTAAATTTTACAAGGGTTCTACAGTGATGTGTTTCTCACTATGTTCCCAGTGCCTATCACAGTGTGTGGTGTGGCATAGATCCTACATAAATATTTGTTGAATAAATGAACAGTGTATAAATTTAGCTTTTATTACAAATGTACTACACTCTTCTTATTTTTCTTTTTTTCTTTTATTATTTTGTTTGTTTTTGAGATGGAGTCTCACTCTGTCGCCCAGGCTGGAGTGAAGCAGCATGATCTCGGCTCACTGCAAGCTCCACCTCCCGGGTTCACGCCATTCTCCTGCCTCGGCCTCCCGAGTATCTGGGACTACAGGCGCCCGCCACCACGCCCAGCTACTTTTTTGTATTTTTAGTAGAGAAGGGGTTTCACTGTGTTAGCCAGAATGGTCTCCATCTCCTGACCTCGTGATCCGCCCACCTCGGCCTCCCAAAGTGCTGGGATTACAGGCGTGAGCCACCACTCCCAGCCATTTTTCTAAATGTATTATAGATTGATGAAAACTTTCCCTTAGACCATTGCTTGGGAATCAATAATTGAAATCTAAGTCTGTGGACGGTAGAGTTTTTTGATAGTAAGTTTTTATTGTAAATTATTTTAATGGCATTCTTTTGTTTATGCTAGTCTCATGTTCATTATAGTTGGTATGGTCTGCCGCCCGTGAGATAATCACTTGGATAAGACCAAGTTTCTGGGCCTTTAAATCAGAGAATCAGGTTCATTTAACGTCCTGTTACATCTCAACTTCTATCCGTAGCAAGATACATCTTTGCAGATACCTACATGGAGAGTTCGCTACATCTGGCAGGGATGAGCCACTGGTCCTCATTTTCTTAATTCCTGGACAATGTTTTTGTGTATTCTGACCAAGTGCTCTTGCTTTTCTTTGTTCTGATTCATTCATCTACAAAGTATGGTCAGAAACCTTGACCAACTGCTGATATGTACAAATATCACAACCTCTCCAAGTCTGGGATCTCCTACCATAGTTGAGATATCCACATCATTCACAGTTTTGTCATAACTCATGGATAAAAAAAAATCATTGATGAATCATACCCAGTATTTCTGAAGAGGTTTAGAATTTTGGTTTCATGGATAGCATAGGAAATGTAAATATCCATCATAAATGTCTCTACAAGCTACAAAACTAAACCAATTTGAGTCTTCATGTCAGAGAGTCTTAATACTCTCAGTTTTGTTGTTCTTTTAAATCACAAATCAACTAACCATTTCCCTTTCTGCAGCTACCTTGGCACAATCCCTGAGCATATTTCTGAACTTAGCCCTCTGGGGTCATTGCTCAGATTCTAGCTGTTTGGTCATGGATGGGGTTATTGGGGTGTTGCAGCATCTGTAAATGGTTAAAGGAGAATTAGAGTCAGTGTATCAGGCTCACGCCTGTAATCCCAGCACTTTGGAGGCGGAGGTGGGAGGATCGGGAGGATCAGGTCAGGAGATCGAGACCATCCTGGCTAATTCGGTGAAACCCTGTCTCTACTAAGAAATACAAAAAATTAACCGGGTGTGGTGGCGGGTGCTTGTAGTCCCAGTTACTCGGGAGGCTGAGGCAGGAGAATGGCGTGAACCAGGGAGGCGGAGCTTGCAGAGCCGAGATTGTGCCACCTCACTCCAGCCTGGGCAACAGAGTGAGACCCTGTCTCAAGGAAAAAAAAAAAAAAGTGGATTTCCTTATTTATGCTCTCATAATTAAGATTATTTTAGCATTTATATCATGTAGTGAATATACACAATTCCCATGATTTTTCCTATTGTTTTATGATCCATATTTATATCCCCAAGTATATGGTTAATACCTCTAAGTATTTGCAAAAATCTAGCCTTATTGAGCAGATAGAGGTTCCTTTAACAGCTATTGAAGGGTGCTTATACTTTACAAAGTCAGATAATGTATGTGAAAGTGGTTTGGAATATGTGACATGCTATGCGAATGTGTATTTTTTTTTTTTTAAAGAAATGAATAGCTCATCTCCCATAGGCATATTATTGACAGGGGGCTTTTCAAAGGATACACCAACCTAAATAGGAAGCAGCATGATCTAGTGGAAAGCATGTAGTCTTTGGAGGTTAACATTGGCTTGTATTTTGGATCTGCTTCCAACTAGAAATTGTAGAGGATTTAGTCCCTTCTGAGCCTTAGTTTTATCATCTGAAAAATGGGCTAGTAAAACTTTATTTCACAGGGCTTTTGTGAGGGATAAATAAGAAATATACCAAGTATCCTAATAAAAAATTCTCATTTCAGATGAAATATGAGCATGTAGATATGCTATCTCTGTTAATAATTCATTTGTTCTGTGTTGTTTTGAACTCTTGTAACTTTAAATCACTAAAACAGGTTAATTCTTGTCCAATGCTATGTATATTGTGTTTGTTTCATTGGATCATAATACAGGTTCAATAAATGTTAATTTCCTGTTCTTTGTATGCTATAGCAAAAATAAAAAATCTTCTGATGCTTAAAAAGACTGGTAATAGACTGAGATGAAGAAATGACAAAAATGAAATAAATACTTTCTTCTAGTTTTATGCACAGTATCAGTACTATAATTGAATATGCAATCACTAAAGATTTTCTTCTTTATTTAGGTTTCTTGAATCAGGTCACTGATTTTTAAGTCTGCGTCCATTTTGGAGAACTCTCCCTCCACACTCCCTTTCAACATATCCCATCCTCTTCCACCTCTCCATTCAGATTCTTTCATTTAATTATTTCAGACCCCGGGAATTAGCAGTCCCTTCTTGAAAGCATTGGAATGGGGCAATTTTAATTTTTATCAGTATCAGCTTCCTCCTCCTCACTGCCATATTTACCTCTTTGGGAGGAAAAGGAAGTGCATATGTAGCTATAAAAGAAGACATAGCCCAGGTTTCTAGAATTTGCACCTCCACATTCTCAGATTTCCCCAGTCTGTGTCTCTGAACAGGGTTTTAATCACTTGGGCTCTTGTCCTTGGCACTGAAAGCTTTAAGAGTACTGCAGAAATGGTAAATTAACCACATTTAACAAAACAGAAAATTTTCATTGTGTCATAAAAAGCCTTATTGATCTTGTCCAGGCATTGACTCCAGGTCCTTTTAACAAGCCACTCTGTCTAGACTTGCAGGCTAGAGCCCACCATGCTAACAAAGGAGGAACTGGGCTGCCCTCCCTCCCCCTGCAGGGGAAGGCTAAGAGGGTGGGCAGAGATTTAGGCTTCTCAGGGCTGATTTTCTTAAAGAGCTAGCATGATTTTATTCTGCTGTGGAAAGGAAAAGCATTAGGAGGCTTGTGGCAGATGTACCTGTCACTTATTCCAGACTCCAGCCTTGTTTGACTCTCTGTATCTGCCGTGGAACTCCCCCATGGTAACAGATTAACGTGTCTTCCATATCCCTCAGCTTCCAGCAACATTTCCTCCTGTTGCCCTTAGGAATCTAGACTGAACTCTGATGCCAAGGTACTGAACAGTGGGTCTCCAGAAAGAGCAGGGAAAGCAACGATGGGGCAAGAGGAGGAATTGGCAACTGTAGAATCACTGTGACCAACTCAACTTCATTTCAATTCAATTCCGCAGATCTTTACTTAACAAATGTGGGTAAACAGGAGATTTTGAAAAGGCAAGAAAAATTGTAGCTCACAGCGTATGGTTAAAAAGTTGACACCTATAAATCAAGTAACCAAAGAATCATTCAAGATTTATTGGGTGGCTAGATGTTTTATTGGCAGCAGAGATTTAACTTTTCAAAAAATGATAAAGTATTTCAAACATAAAACATATAGAACCTATAGTAGAGGATATTACATATGTTGCTTTACCCATCACTCAGATTGAACAAATCTTAATGTTTTGCCATTTTTGCTTTATATCTTTTTGTAAAGACTTAGTCATGTTCGAATACCTCCCTGGTTCCATTTATTCTCTTCCTCCTCCAAAGTAACCACTACCTGAAGTTGATGGGGAGATTTTCTGTATACATATTTCTTATTCTTGTTACATATGAATAGAGCTGTGGTATCTAATAATTAGTGATCACCGTATAGCTATGTGTGTGTATGTGTATATGTTAGTGGAGGTCAGTTTTATCAACCCCTCACCATTTATATTCATTATTTTCCATATATTCTGGGCTGAAGGAAGGACATGTTAAGTAAAATTCTTTAACACCTTATACTTCCCTGTTCACCACCCAAGCAAAGCTTGGTACCAGTTCTAGATCCCACTTTCCTATTTTAGGATCAGGAAGGTTCACATAATATCTGGTTGTCTTGTTTTCTCTAGATACTTAAAGGTGGGGAGTTATACTGAAAATATAATTTAATTGCAGATTTATTAAGGCAGGAGGTAGATTACATGATCTTCTAAGATTTCTTCTGACACTATGGTGATAATTGTTACAGAGAATTCTTGTTTTCATCTTGGACTAAAGAGATATTTGATAGAAATAAATATTGTAAAGTTCATCTGGTAAAAAATTCATACTTATTGCTTTGAAATATCTAAATATCTGTACGAGTTTTCCCAAATTCTGAAACCTTCATGACTTCTATATTATTTTCTAAACATGTATGTGTGAATATAGTGTGTATCTAATTTTGGTAGCAATTAGGGTTGGTATGTGTGCTACTATATATAAAAAAACATTTCAGATGCTCTACTTCCTGCTCTAGATTCATTGTGGATATTTTTCATTATTATTAATTTTGTTCATATCAAAATTATACAAAAATATACAGTGTTGCTAGGGACACAGACCTCTCCTTTCCAACTCTGTGTCCTTCCTAACATTTTTTTCCTTATGAAGTCCACAGAATGTTGTGTGACAGTGTGGCATTTGCTATTTTGGTATAATAGCCTTAGTTATTGAGTGCTTTTGATGATTCTTTTTGGTCTTGGCCAAGAGTGAAAGGATATGTAAGTTTGTGGGTATGTGTATATTCCACAACTTTTTGTTCAAAAACTTTAAAATTCAATGTGAAACTTATTTTGTGGAAGTCAATTCTGGTTAAGTTCTCCACCATCCTAATTACTCATATACTCTGTGTAACTTCAAGAAATGTATTTTTAGGAAACACTTTGGGCTAGAGCTGGCTTTGCAATTATTGATATAGTTTCTTGTCATCGAACTCACGTGGCTCCAGATGTGCCTGTTATCCCTCCAGTCACAGTGAAAGCAACCCAAGGACCAGTTTGATATCCTGAATTTCTCCTAATACCTTTATTTCGGTGCCTATTTCAATGTTTGTTGAGCGCTGAGGTGACAGCCATAACATTTCCCTTTGATTTCTGAACTGATTGTGTAAGACATAAGAGTCAAATCATAATTGTGTCAAGGATCCAAATATCAGTTCTACTGCTGGTAGAGTTAGAGGATGTGGCATTTACTGCAGTCAAATTGGGCTTCTTTATAATTTTTCCCTTGAATTAAACTCACCTACTCAGCAACAGGTAGAAGAGCCAGACAACTGCAGGCCTTCTTCCATAAGGGCTGAGTTTACTGTGATAAGGATCACTGCTTGCGACTGCCTAAAGGAGATCTCACAAGCCTTGTAGAAAAAAGTAGAATAAAAGGCAGGTCACCTGGGAATACTGATTATCTAATTAGGAAACGTAGAACTAGTGTATCAGACCCTTACTACAGCACCAAGCAGATGAATCACTGCAGGAGAATGAATAAAGGAGAGATGGTCAAAGTGTGACTCCAAAATTATTCTCTTCTGGGGAATGGGGAGGAGATGTTCACATGGAGTCATGGGGGCAGGGAAATGGATTCCCTCTGTAAGATGGACTGCACTATTTGTGTTCAATGCTTGTTTGATTGACTGACCCAGAATTAAAATGAGAAACGAATACTGAAAGAAGCATAATTACAGTTTTGTTTATATGGATCTGGTGGTTAAGGGGAAGTAAAATGTACAGTGCATTACATAAATGATTGTAAGTGGGAAGACAGGTGTGCAGTACCATTGGCTCAGGTTGTGTATTTATTTTTTCATTTTTAATTTTTTTAGCAACATCCATCCTATCTTAGAAATGTCTCCTGAATCGCTATATTACATAAATTATTATAAGTGGGAAGATAGGCAGTACAATTGTGTGCAGTACAATTGGCAAACAATTGGCTCATATTTTGTGTTTTTTTTATTTATTTTTATTTTTTAGCAATATCCATCCTATCTTAGAAATGTCTCCTGGCTCCCTCTTCACATCTCTAGTCATTTGTCCACAAACTGGACCCCTGGTACAATACAAGTATAATTCTGCCACTCATTAGCTGAATTTCTTCTCTGCTAATTCCCCATCCCCAGTGCTCAAGAATGTTGTAGAGAAGGCCCCAGTCTGCATCTTGAACCTATACACGTGTCCATTGCTCTAGCCACCTTGCACTTTTCACCTTCTCCTAAATACTCTATGCTCTTCTAATGACCACACCAATGGATATGCCGTTTCTTCTAATTAGCATTTCATTCCTCCCTTTGTAGGTAAACTCCTATTCATAACTCAAGACACATTTTAAGTATGACCTCCTGTATGGAACCTTCTCTTATGCCCAGGTTCAGTTATTCTCTCTTCTGTGTGCCTATATCACCTACCAAACACTTAACTACACTGGTAATTATTTGCTTGTGCATGCCTTCTCAACAACAACAATGATAGCTAACACTTCTATGGCTGGGAACTGGGCCTAGAACTTTATTGTATTCCTGCCTCACAGCAACTCTATGAAATATGTACTATGGTTATTCCCATTTTGTAAATTAGAGAAAGAAGGGTTAGAGAAGTCAAGTAATAAGCTAAAGTTCCATAGATTTAGGTAAGTTTCAGAGCTGGGTGTCAAACCCGCGTCTGTCTGATTCAAAGCTTTTATCATTACAGTTCATACCGTAAATCCACTGTTCAGCCAGGCAGAGTGCCCTGTTAACATGAATCTGTTGTCAGGGCCTGGCACATAGCAGGCTTTCAAAAATTTTCAGCTTTACAATTCCTTTTTGTCTGTAAAATGTCAGCTAATGATTTATACTTACAAGGTTGCCATGTGACTTAAGTGCATTCAGCACTGAACACATTACCTGGTGCATAGTAGGCACCTGTGAATCTTTACTTCTTAAGTGAATAAACAAAAATGTAACTTTTATTGTAATGCAGTTGACAGCAATTCAGTCTTTAGGATACCATTAGCTTTCTAGTGATTTCAGTGAAGCGTGGTTTTCCAGGCCATTCTTCTGTGGACGGAGGCAGCTTCCCTCACCAGGATGCTGGCTGTTTATTTTCCAACTGACAAGTTGATTTACTATTTTCCTTCTCATCACTTTCAAGAAGCATCTGCAGGCTAGTGAGTGACCCAGGCAGTGTGGAAAAGTCCATTTATTTCTCTGCTGCGTCTTTCCTACAGAGAGTCTGAGGATAAGGGTTGGAAATGGCCTCAGGAGGTCAGATTTCCTGTGTGTTTTCTTTTGTAGTGCAGGATTGCTCAGGGCAACACAATTTCCTGTCTGCTGGTACACTCTGCTTTTAAAATACCTGTGTGATGGGATGTGGCAGGTAAAGGATTTTGTTGTTTGTCCTTAGGGGATGGCTCTGCAGTTTGATCTCTCTTAATGCTTTCTTTGGCCCTAAAATACATTGTAAGGGAAATGAGACAGGGAGAACCAAGAGTGCAGTTCACTTGTGCAATCTTTTGCCTTTCAACACAATCATTCTGTTCCTCCCTAAATTCTAGCAGGAAATGTCGTTAAGTGTACAATAGAATTCACTCCACTAAAAGGATTTCTACTTTCCCCTCATTTTTGCAAATATGATCATCTCACAGCTCAGCAGATAACTTGGATGTCTGCTCACAGCTTCCTAAGAGGCTCTTAGAGGTAGGTGTTCCTGTTCAGTGTATTGGATTCTTAGCAGGTTGGATAGTAAGGAAACAGACTTGTAGAGGAATGAACTCATACTTGCCATATTTTTTTTTTTTTTTGCCAGCAAAAATACTCAAATTGCTGTTTTAGCTCAAGATACCTTTCAGCAATAAGGGTATATGCAGCCCCTCCATCCCCCAGGAATGAGTAGAATTGTGTAATCGTGGACTTATTCCCTAGACATTTATTTCTGCAGTTGTGTACCCTTTTGCCTTGGACCCATTACTTCTTTTGTCATTGCTGAGGCTTCTTTGCCTGGAAAGCACTGGCCAGAATTGGGTGATCTGTGAGTTCGTGACTTGAGAACCTTCAACCTCTGATTGCAGTTGCACTGGTGGAGAAGGCACAATATAGCCCCTGCTGGGTTTGTCTTCACGGAGAGCAAATGAGTTCACAGGGTGGCCACAAGACCACAGGCCATCTCTTTGCCTAGCAGGCAAGGCAATAGTAGTCCATGTGTTTTTTTGCCTCATTAGTTTCCAGGTGGGCCAGGCGAGGATGGGCAGCCAGGTTATCTTTGCATGAATACAGGCTAAAGTACTGCGCTGTGCTGCTGTTTGAGGCCAGTTTGAAGGACAAAGGCTGCATGCTACAGTGAGAACAATTTCGCTGTGTCTCTGAGGCTCATCATCAGGAAGCTGGCTCCCACTCCTTTTCTGGAGCTCAGCAGGTGTTCTTCACAGGACCACTGACTACAGCCACTTCAGAGGGGTCAGCATTTTAACAGGCTCTTCTAAGTATCTAAAAATTCCATTTCTAAGGCTCTCTGTTGGAGGTAAAGAGTGTTATCTTCTCAGATTGGCTTTTTCTTTTCAGTTTGGTGCTGAGAATTTGGAAGGAGAGTCAATGTACTCCCCTACTTGCCTGCTTGGTTTCCTGCTGCCTACTAGGGCTCTTGCCTACCATTGTCACTAGTTTTACCTTTCAACAGATTTAACTTCATGCAGCTGCAGAATATCAGATACAGGGTGCTAGGCATCTGCTTTGGGAATCTGAGTTTCTGGCAAAGTAGTGGTATGGTGTAGTAGCAAAAGCAATGGAATGAAAATCATGGCATTACAGTTTTGGAAATGGCACTCTGTAGTACCTTGGACGGCCCCTGTAAACTCTGTGTGTCTCTATTTCCTCACATTGGTGTAATCATAGCAAAATGACCTCACAGAGCATTGATAGAATACCAATAATAATTAAGAAAGCATTTGGAAATCCACGACACATCTAGATACATGTAAATGCCTGCTTGCAAATGGTCCTAGAATCCTTCTTTATCAATGCCTGACGTGTTTTCATTTTCAGTCCTTTCTTGACTAATTCTTTGTCTTTTCCTGTCAAATTTTACCTTTGGTCTTTGGCTTTCCAATGATTGCACTTGGATCTTAAGTATCCACACTTTGGTTTCCTCCTGTGTTCTCTGGCTTGCTGGTGTCTCTGCCTCTCTTAGGTTGTTCTGCAAGGAACTTCTGCTTACATTCTTGCCCAGTGAAGTGCAAACCTCACTATATCCAGGAACTATATCAACATCTAGGCTGAACCAGTTCCAGGCAACCCCTGAAAAAGTAGTTCAAATGTATTTCTAAAAGATTATGCAATCTCTTAAAAATACAGATTGAATCCTTCTATCCCTCTCAGTAAAATTATGCAGTGGTTCCCTGTAACTTATAGAAGTTCAATTTTTTTGCCCTCAAAGCCCAGTCTGGGTTTTTAAGACACCAAGCCATAGGAATGGCAGGCCTAATTAAACAGTTATATGCATTTTCCCCACACTTCTTAGATTGCATAGTAATAAAATATAACACTGAGCATTTTAATCTGCTTTGGAATTTCTCAGAGAAATAGAGTGATAATAATATATAAATTATAAGTTGGGTGTCTTTTGGGGGAAAGGAGTGAAGAACAGAATTAAGTAAATGCTTATTAATACTAAGTATATATCAGTATTGATTTATCCAGCCATTTGAAAGATCAGTACTTTATATATCTTATACAAACTGATTTAAAATCTTGAATTATACATATCTAGATTGCATCTAGTGTTTAATCAATTGGACGCTTACGAATAATGGATAAATGATTTTTTTGTCATACAGAATTGAGCTCTGCTTTTCATGCAGTGAGAATAACACTTTTCATTTTTACACTTATGCAATTGATTGTAAACTTTGGGATAATATAATTTAAATGGAGCTAAACAGTCCATTAGCTATGTCAGTGCCTCCTCTCTTGCCAAGCTGTAGTTCTATGCTAAGCTGTTGTGTACTGTGTTACATAATCCCCTGCATTCATTTTCTCCACCTGTTTAGCTTGAATATATACAAGGTGACTGCATTGTCTCTTCAACCTCCTTCTCAGTATAAACACCAAGTATAAACAGATTTTGGGTGCTATTTTGTTTTTTCTAATGGAGGATTCAAAGGATTGAATAAGGTTAGAAATGCATGTTTGTCACTATTTGGTTTTGCCCGTTTTAGTTACCCTTACTGTCAACTTAGTGTGATTTTCAAGGTGATAAAGAGAGTGGTTGAGTCTCAGCTACTAGAAGGAAATTAAGATAGATTGGGGGTCTTATAAGAAAAATCATGTCAGTTGTGCAAGTGTACAAAACAGTGATTTCTTCAAGGTCCTCATTTTTTTCTCCTTCTCCTTTCTAGCCCTTGATATGCTCTTTTAGAGACTGAGTTATTGGGAGGCGGAGGTTGCAGTGAGCTGAGATCGCGCCACTGCACTCCAGCCTGGGTGACAGAGAGAGACTCCATCTCAAAAAAAAAGGCTGGGTTATGCATTTCTAGTGCCTCTTACAACATAACGTGTAGGGGAAAATTATTTTATC
Source organism: Macaca nemestrina (assembly GCF_043159975.1). NCBI lineage: Eukaryota > Metazoa > Chordata > Mammalia > Primates > Cercopithecidae > Macaca > Macaca nemestrina. The sequence continues at coordinate 29,218,739 of NC_092131.1, read as the reverse complement.
ACTTGAAAATGATATAAATTTGCTTATGTAGGATACGACTTAGAGAGAATATGTCAGTTGTCTATTGTTTGTTGACCAATGGAGGAGATATCCCGACAGGGTAATGCTGATCTTGGTAGCCTCCTCTGACTCAGGGATGAGGTAAACTGAGAAAATTCTTCGTTGGATGAAAAGATTGGGAAGGTTGTGAATGGTTACAGCAATTTCTGTTAAATATTTGCAAAGGAAGGCACTTTGCCACATAAAATCTTCATCGGTGTATTTGCATGGAGATTAGCATAAATATGCATGTGATTTGCATAGGCCTTTTCTTCCTCACATTGGTTTTAGTTCTTATTTATTTATGGTGATATTCTCTTCTCTACACTGATGCCATTTTTTCCCTCTATGGCCTCCCACATAAAAGAAGTGTTTTTGCTTTAAATACAGATCTAGGGAAACATTTCTTTTGGTGAATGAGTGATTCATGTAAGGTGAGAGGAATTGGTTTCTGGCTCAGTTTATTCAAAGTTTGGGATGGTTTGTCAGTCAATGTACCGTTCCATGGAATCATTTGTGGCCTTTGACAAGACAAGTAGGAGCATCTGGAATGTCCAGAGTGATGGGCAAAGGGAAGATAATGAATGTTTAGACTAAGAAAAGCCCAGACATGCCCCAAGCCCAGAGTACCACAAACTAACTGTGTTGTCTTGGGCAACTCACTTATTTCTAGTCATCAATTTCTTCCATAATAAAATAAGGACATTAAATCAGGCCATCTCTAAAATCCCTTATAGCTCTAAAATTTATTATTTTGACAGACTCCTTGCTCTAATTATATAAAAAATATTAAGCACCATGTAGCACATTAAATAATATCTGGTGCCTTGCTGTTCTGTGTCAAACTTTTCCCCTTTGAAGGGTACTGGATGATTAATTTAAGCTTCTCTTTATAGGCACTACTTTCCTTGCTCATTTATCTCAGTTCAGTGGGCACACAAGGTATAACTTAAATGTTTATAGAAGACACCCATTAATATACCACTTGTGGTGCCAAGGACGTGCACAGTAGTTGGCTCTGTAGAAAAAGAGCTTAGTTGTGATAACGCCATTTGATTTGTCACCTTCTACTCTAGATCTGGGTCACCTCCAGGTCTCCTGAACAGGGGCTTATCCAATTGCATTTTAACAAAGATGTTTCTTCAGAAATGAGGGGAGAGATCATGACAATAGACAGAACACTAGGGGATTGGATAGATCTACTTCAAACATGCAGACAGTGTTGAATCTCTGCTTTATTATTTTGGGGGGGCTATTTCTGCTAAAATCCAGCATGCGTTATGTGCTCACTACTTAAACATGTGCAAGCTACCCTGTGAGCATTTATAGGTGAACAGGTCTCTTTTGCTTATACCAGTGTGTGTGCAAGCAGACATATGCAGGTAGACACATATGACTGGGCTGCTCTGAAACACACAGAGAAATTTGATCTCTTCTTTAATTCCCTGGAGTATGAAGCTGAGGTTGATGTTTTAATGATCTCATAATGCTAAGATTAATTTAACAATATGTAGTGGCTAGCAGTCTCTTCACATTATAAAAGCGTCTCCTTTTTACAGCTCTTACTTTATGATGAGAAAATATTTATTTTGCCTAAGAAGTTTACCTGGGGCTGTGATGGTTGATACAGATCTGAGCTGAAGCGGACTTGGCTTTGGTTAATAAGCCTGGATCGTAGTTCCGGCAGGGAAAATAGAATTCTTTCAACCTTATTTTGTAGCCTCCAATCTTTAGAGGGAAACTGTATATCTCAACTATTGTTGCCATTTTCTTTTGGTAATGAGGTACGTTTGATAGCTTTTGACCAACTCTGGTATGAGTTAGACCATTCTAAGTAAGGCTATCTGGCAAGAGGACAAATGGAATTTCATAACACTGTGTGTCAAAATTATAAATTGAAAAAACAAATAATTAAAGAAAATATATTTCATCCTCTTACCTTGACAAATATACCTTTATAACTACTTGGAAAGCCAGGTTCAAATTTAGAATTTTTGGATTCCTTGGAGTTCTGCATTGGGAAATAGCAGCACAGGGGGAACCAGCCAACACCTAGTCCTCAGCCTATGGTCTGCTCCCTTCTCTTCCCACCTTTGGCTTTGTCCTATATCATGCCCCAGCCTCATGGACAAGCCCTATCCACATTTCTGCAAGTAGTCCCCCATGGCTGCTCCTCAGACCTTGCAAGATGTATGGTTTGCCTTTAGAAAGATGGATCCAGGGCTGGGCGTGGTGGCTCATGCCAATAATCCCAACACTTTGGAAGGCCAAGGTGGGCAAATCACAAGGTCCAGAGATCGAGACCATCCTGGTCAACATGGTGAAACCCTGTCTATACTAAAAATACAAAAATTAGCCAGGCATGATGTTGCACGCCTGTAGTCCCAGTTACTTGGGAGGCTGAGGCAGGAGAATCGCTTGAACCCGGGAGGCGGATGTTGCAGTGAGGTGAGATCACACCACTGCAATCCAGCCTGGTGACAGAGCAAGACTCAAAAAGAAAAGAAAAAGAAGGAAAAAGAAAGATGGATCCAGGGAAGAGGCCTGCACAAGCCCTGAAAAACAGGCTTAAGGTTTTTTGACTGGGCAATGACAAGGTCCCAGTCTATGAACTATTGTCTTGAAAGAGAATATGGGCTCCAGTAGAATGCGATCTTGGCCCCGTGGAACCCTAGTTCCGTGGGGAAGGATAGTTCTGTGGGGAAGAAGAGAATGCCATATTAGCCCCGTGGAACCCTAGTTCTGTGGCCATAGGATAGTCCAACCAGGGTCATCTAAAACAGGATACCCTAGAGCAGAGAGTCTTGAGTTTAACAGTGGTATTGCTGTCTTATCAAAACATACCAAATTCATTCTCTTCCCTTCTCCTTACCTGCTATATCACCTGCTCAGGTCTAACCCCCTGCTTAACAACCCAGCCATGTTCCACGGGGCTTGGGACTGTACTATAGAAACCAAAGTTAGCTGAGTTATTGATGGATGAAAATCAGAGCCAGATCTTTCAGGGTAATTGATTTTTTAGTTATTGGTCAATAAAAGCTACCTGAAGCTAAAGAGTCCTTTGTCAGAACAGTTAATTATCCATTCTAAACCAGCTCTTCTACGAGCATTTAAAAGCAATTCCTGAAGCAAAAGCAACTTGAGCCTCACTTGATCATTTTGCATGAAACGTCCCTTTAGGTTTTTCTTTGAGAAAATGTGAAAGAAAGGCAGCAAGCTCTTTTGCACCATCTTGTTTGTCTTCTACCCTCGTGTGGACGTCGTTTCTCTGCAGTCACCCCTGCTGCTGGTTTCCCGGGTGTTTCGATATATGACTTGCGGAAGAATGGAAGGGAGTGCTGTGTTGGTATTAGCACAAGAACAGGGGCAGTACCCCTGCGGTGTGTTCTCTTTGGTATTTGCATAGATCTGACTCTTGCCAGACAAGTGTTGACTTCTTTCCTCTTTTCTTTTCCTATAGCTCGAGAGGAGAATGTGGCCACTTTCCGAGGCTCAGAGTATCTGTGCTACGACCTGTCTCAGAACCCGATCCAGAGCAGCAGTGATGAAATCACCCTCTCCTTTAAGACCTGGCAGCGTAACGGCCTCATCCTGCACACGGGCAAGTCGGCTGACTATGTCAACCTGGCTCTGAAGGATGGTGCGGTCTCCTTGGTCATTAACCTGGGGTCCGGGGCCTTTGAGGCCATTGTGGAGCCAGTGAATGGAAAATTCAATGACAACGCCTGGCATGATGTCAAAGTGACACGCAACCTCCGGCAGGTAATGGCTGAGGGGAGAGAATGCCTGGAAGGCTCATCCTAGGTGGCTGGGTAGTAAGTTTGTGAAGCAGGTGACGGGTGTGAGGTGGAGAGGGGTGGAGATTCAGGGATAGATATGTTAAAGTCTAGCTTTCTCCCAGTCTTCGCAATTTCACATGGAAAATTATTAAAATATGTTTCTCCGCATACTTCAATTCTCCCTCTGTGCTTGTTATTTAAGAAAAAAAAATCAGTTGTATAGATAATAAAAGTTGTAAGTACTTTCATTCCTTTTATTCTGCTTTCCTTTTATCATTTTCTTAATTACATTTGAATCTTATCGTATTATTGTTAAATTCAATTAGAGACGGCATTTTGTTTCTGCAGTTTCGTAGATTTTCCTCATTCTTTGAATATATGTTTTTCTTTTTAATTAAGTTAGCCATTGCCACAATGCCATAATTTTAATTCCTTCCAGAAAAAGTCTTCCTTTTTCTCTTTTAATTTACTACCCTTTCCCAACTATTTTTTTTTTCCTTTTACGTTAATCTCTAGCTTTGGAATTAATTAGCCGGGATCTTTCTGAATTCCTCTGTTTCTCTGTTCCTTGATGCGGCGGTCCTACTCTATTGCCCCTGTCTCTCCCTCCGAGACTCTTCAGTTGACTGGGAGGCCTGGAAAGTGGAAGGACCCAAATAAAAAAGTCAACTTTGGAGCAGCCCTTCCTGGTTCTGTCCGTGCTTGGGAAGTCCCATCGCTTGCCGATTCTAAGCAGGCACCTCCGTCAGGTGACAACATTCTCAGAAAGCCTTAGCCAAGTGAAGCTGTTTTCAATTTCATGACTAATAATAATGATAACAATAATAATACCTCATCAGCCCACGTCAGTGAAAGAAAACCATTTCCTATAAAAATCAAAGTCTGTGCTGAGGCTGACTTTTCCAGCTTGCCATTGTTACTTGGTTTTCCTATTTGCTAATCTGTCATTATACCCAGTTGGATGGTATCCAGGCTTTATTAACCAGAAAACACTATACTTTCTGAAGTGCTTATCAAAAAGTGCTTACCAAATTTCCTTCTGCCATATGATTGATCTAATGCCTTCTAATGTCAATGTGAAAGCATAAGAAATGATAGGTGTTTGCCTATGTTTTCTGTTTGATAAAAGTGTAACTCCTTACTAATGCTAAACAAATGGTATAGGCTGGCACACATTTGAAACACATTTCCACACTTAGGTATGTCAAGGAAGCCATCCTGTTGGGAGATTACAGTTATCTCAGGTAAAAATACCAAATGACATAAGACTTAGAGTCCCCAATCATCTCAACATTCATGAATCTGATATTTTTGAATATTGTTCTGTGTTTTTCCTCTAAGGCCAAAGAACTCTATTGCTAATATCTTCTTTCATCATTCCCCATCCATACTTACCCAGGAGAGAACGTCTCAACTGTCAAGAGAACCCAAATCAAATATCCATTTGCTGATACATAAGGGCTTGTTACATGTGAGCTGCAAAGACTAGATCTGAAAGTGAAATACAACCTTTTGCTAGTTTTGATTGGCAGGTACAAAATAACACCCTTTAGGCATTAATCAGTGGAGGAGAGACTTTTCATGTACTTCAGAACACAATCAGGTCATGGTTCTCACCAATTTGTTTCTCTAACTCTCTCCCACCACCCTTCCTTGCCATTCTGGAATGATTCCAATTCTCATGTGAAAGGCTCACTTTTGTTTCTACTAAAAACACTTTTCTAAAATAGTATCAGGCCCACTTAAGTCCTTTAAATGGAGAGAAGATAAACCAAACTGTAATTCAAATATTGTTTGTGCTGTTTTAATCAGAGCGGCTAGAGGAAAACCACCCTGGATGTTTTTCCCGCCCCTGCCCCTCGTGCTCTAAGGCCCAATTCTGCTCTGTGCCCTTGGGCAAGCCATTTGACCTTTCTCCACCACAGTCTCCATTTGCAAAATGGTGATTACAATCTTCTGCAGCCATGTGTGGTGGCTAAATATGCAAAGCACCTTATGTTCCAGAAGGATTATGAGCTCATCCGTGGTCTGGGTATAGACGTACTGTGACGTGCACATGATCTACAGGCTGAGCATTCTGTTTCAAAGGTGACTGCATCTGTCTGGTGCCAAGGATGCAGCTAAGTGCAATTCTCTGTGCTAGACAGGGGTACAGAGGCCCTACAGTATTGGGGGTATTTCTTGGCAGAGGGAGTATTAATCTTCTGTGAGAAAGTGAACCTAAAATTGAACCTCATTGAAATTCTGACTAAATTTTGCAACCAAATGCAATTTATTGAAAGAGGAAAATCTCTGAAAAGCAAAGTTGATTTTGCAAATTCAATTATTTTAATGTGAATAATGTAAGATTATTATTTTGCCCATTAAAATAATATTTATAACATCTGTTTGAGTTGCCTAGGATACATTTGAATGGTGGGACATTCCTGTCTATTTCAATTAAACTATAAATAGCTCCATAAATATTTGACAACAAACTTATAGCAGCCTTATTCATTCATATTTTTGGTAAGATTGAATGGCTTTTATGGCAAAAATTCATCTGAGTAAAGTTTACCTGGGGTTTGCTGGAGTACTTACTACCAAATGGAGCAGAACTCTCCTCATTTCTTCCTTCATGATCATCTATTCATGGTTTTGCCTTTAAGCCAGGTCAGGACCAAGGCCAGGTATTTTATTATGGCTTACAATTAAAGGAAGGAATGTGGACTACCTGTATCTGTTGCAAACTATTACTGGGATTAGGGACCAAGGTAGTGAGGAATTCGTGTGTTTGTATGTGGTAGTGGGTGGTAATTGGTCCTTGACCTTGCCTAACTCCAAGGTCATGGCTATAACTTTCATGGCTTTACCTCTACGTGTTAACTTTTGTTAAACCACAAACACAAAACTGAGGTTACCAGTCTTCCAGTCTTCCAGAGGGCTTTTCTAATCATGTTTAACCTGCCAGTCTTCCCTCCTATCCATACAATAAATTACATAAAAGCTTGAAAAGCATTGTTCAAGAGGAATTGGGGGAAAGAGATTCCAAAACATTCTGGCAAAGTAAACAAATTGATGACCTTATTGATTAATAAAGAAGATTCTAACTTTTTTGATGCATTCTATTAATTCTAAACTGAAAGAAAAATGTTCCTCTCTGGTTGCACATATCCACAAAAATCAAGTAGGTTGTAGATGTTTAATTATCCATGGAAACCTAGAGTACACTACATAAGGCAGACTTTCTGTGCTAGGTTTGATCTGTAAATGTTTTAAGTTTTTTCCTTTTTGGGAGGAAGTCATGATCATTTATCTACCTTGTAGTCATAGTCAGATGTGAAAAAAATAAACCCCAAAATATTTGTATTTCAGTTCTTTGTATCTATTTATCTACATGTGGAATGGTACCTGTTGGGGTCTTTCCTTTCGGAAGAGGTGGAATGGGTTTGTGTTAGAGGGTGGGAAGGGAGTGGGCGGTGTCCATTCAGAAGAGTCCTTGGGAAGTAAGTATGGTGCTAATTGTAGCGGGTGAGGTCTGGTCTGAGAGAGGTTTGGAAGAAGCAGGGAGCTGCCATGGCATGTAGACTGCAGCTCCTTTTCTGGCTGTGCCCCAGGTGGCGTGGTTTTCCATAGAGTCCTGGTCTCATTGTCTTCCCCCCACTCTCTTTTTCTGTGTCGGGTGCCTTTTTTTTGAGAAACTAACACAAGATCATTCATGCAATGTGTCATTTTACTAACCGACTAATGTACTAACACCCTAACGACTCATCTTTGTTTTTAGTTTTTTTAATTAACAATCGTTCTGTTCACAATTTTTAATTTCCTTTCTTCCCCCTTCTCCGCAAAGCACTCAGGCATCGGACACGCTATGGTAAACAAACTACATTGTCTGGTAGATATCATTCTTATTGTCTCTTTTTTTGGGTTTGCCGTGTGTTGCCCCCGTTTTCCTCTCCAACCCCCCCTTTTATCCTCTTTAGACTCATTTCTTCTTTTAAGATTTTTGTTCAATTAAATGCAAGCCTTTCTTTTCCTTAAAAAAAAAAAAATGGAAGGGGATGCACTTGTCCTAAAAATGATATTTGGTTGAATTTTGTGGGGAAGGTTTTCTTTTCTCTAGTTTTCAGTTTTTTTCCCCCCCAAAAATGCTTTTCTTTCTTTCTTTTTTTTTTTTTTAAAGTATCTCCATTTGGCTAAATCTGTTTTGTTTTGTTTTCTTATTTTACAACTTCCAAGTTACATACTAGAGACAACAGAGATTTATAGTGAGGACTTTCTGCTTTCTGTGCCTTCCTCTCCCTCTTACTCTTCCTCTTTTCTTTTTTTCCTCCTTTCCCACTCCTTAGTCCCTTTTCTCTTTCCCTTTTATGTGGCCACGGCTGCCACAGGTGATCTGGGGAGGAAAGTACTCAACTTCCTAGACTCTTTCTTACCCTTCTTTTACCTTACTCCCCTACCGTGGCCAAAAGGATATCCACGAGTTTTGTTCTCCATACAAACTCTGCATGGCATGTTCCTGTCTCGTGAATCTTCCTACCTACATCAGAATTTGTTTCCTCATTTTCCTCCTCATTACTAACAACTTACCAACCATCAACCCAATTTCACTTTCTTCTCTTTTATTTTTCCCCACTCTTCATTCTCCTTTCATCTTTCATATATTTTGGGGTTGGGTTTGGACTTTTTCTTTTCTTTTCTTTTCTTTTATTTAGTAAGGGAGGTGGCAGGCAGAGAAAAGACTACCTTTTAGTTTTGAATGCTTTTTTTTTCACTTCCATCTTGTTCTTCAGTTTGTTCAATGCATGTAAGTGTGAAGTGGATTTTTATTCTTTCCCTAATTTCTCCCCACCCTTTCCCAGTTTTGTTTTTCTTCCGCCTTCTCTCTTGGTTCCAGATGATTTCTGCACGGGTGTATCGGTGTATGGTGTGTGCATGCTTTGAGGCCCCATCGTTTCTCTCTGCCCTCTGCTCCTTTCATGGATGTTGGGTAAAAGGGTGCTATTTCTTTTCTGTGGGCATTATTATTTTTATTGTTTTGGTTATTATTCCTCATCATTCCTTTTGTTGTTGTTGTTAGAGTTGCCTTTTTGGTTTGGGTCATTTCTTCCCTTGGAGGTGGTGATGGGAGCCAAGGGAGGGTAGGGGTTGGTGTCCTGGGGCAGTCCATGGCATGTATCATCCATGACCATATCAGAATCAAGACCCTTCTCCTTCCCTCCCTGAATGCATGTTTGTCAGCGTGGTGTGAGCCAAAATAAATATATTAATAACAATAAAGATAAAAGAAAAGAAAAAAGAAAAGAAAAGAAAAAAGGAAAAACAAAACCATCAACAACCAAAGACCAACCCCTAACAAACTTCATCATCAAATGTCTTCTTTGCTGTTTTTCACTACCACCATGAATAACAATCATGTAACAAATAAGCAATCATTTTAGCAATGAACTGAGACAAGTGATATCGTCTGAGGATGGTTCCATTTTCTAGCCTGACTGTGTAAAGATTGCAATGGGTAGAACAAGGTGCCCGGCTTGGAAATTCTAACAAAGTCTTCCATGAGTCTGCAGGGAAATACTGAAGGCTTGAGACCCAGGGAGGCAGACCAGAAAATGGAACTTGGCTGCACATACCAAAATCAAATCAAATTAGAAAGTATACCTCATGAAAATCTTAATGAAAGTGATGCCACAAGTAGGGGAAGCCACTGCCTTATGTTAGGATCGTAAGGTCATTGTTGGGATTTTTTTTGTCCCTATGTCCCTCCACCAGGTGACAATCTCTGTGGATGGCATTCTTACCACGACGGGCTACACTCAAGAGGACTATACCATGCTGGGCTCGGACGACTTCTTCTACGTGGGAGGAAGCCCAAGTACCGCTGACTTGCCTGGCTCCCCTGTCAGCAACAACTTCATGGGCTGCCTTAAAGAGGTAAAGTTCACCCAACTCTATTTAATGCACCATGTGATTGTTTCATTTATAAACAAATGACATGTCTAAATCAATGACTGGATCTGTCCACAAATCTATGAAGTGATAGATTGCAGCATAAACGACCTTGGACTTGAAAGTAGGTATCCTACATTTTCATTCCCGCTTAAGCTGGTTGCATGACCTTGGGTTTGTCAATTTAGTACTGTGTTAGTCCGTTTTCACGCTGCTGATAAAGACATACCCAAGACTGGGTAATTTATTAAGAAAAGAGATTTAACTGATTCCCAGTTCCACATATCTGGGGAGACCTCACAATCATGGCAGAAAGCAAGGAGGAGCAAGTCACATCTTGCATGGTGGCAGGGAAGAAAAACTTGTGCAGAGGAACTCCTCTTTATGAAGCCATCAGATCTTATGAGACTTATTCACTATCATGAGAACAGCATGGGAAAGACCCGACTCCATGATTCAATTACCTCCCACTGGCTTCCTCCCACTGGCTCCCTCCCACAACAGGTGGAAATTGTGGGAGCTACAATTCAAGATGAAATTTGGGTGGGGACACAGCCAACCATATCAAATACCCTGTGGTTCTCTTTCCTTATCTAACAAATTGAGGCTCTTATCCCACAGATGGCTGTGCTTATAAATTAAATGCAATCACACAGGTGAAAGGCCATTGAAATCACAAGGAACTAGATGAGTGTAAAGTTTGATTTTTGTGAGTTTGACCTGGCAAATAGGAAAGCTCTAGCTAAAAGTAGCTCAATTTGTTGTTGTGTGCCCTGTCTAAAATATAACATATGTATTATTTTACCTTCACTAAGCCTGGTGTTCCCAAGGGTCTCATTATTTGAGATGAAAGAAAATTCTTATAATGTAACATTAAGGCTCAGAAGACTGGTTTTTCCTTTTCTTCTTCTTCTTCTCTGAGAGCTAGTAGCTGTGAAAAAACAGTGGGACTTTGCCATTACTCATTTATTACCATTGTAGCTGATGTGTTGACACCTCTGTCTGAGAGCAAAAGGAGCTTCAGCCAAGTGTAAGTGCAACCTCTAAGGTCAATTGTTGAGGCAAAAAGAATCAGATTTAATTTGGTAGAGCTCTTTCAGAACACTGTGGCATCAAAGCAGTGCACTGCACATTTTGTTTAAGCTAAGCTTGATTGCGTAAGTTATCTATACCATCTCCCTCGGGACATTTCTTGAGAAGCAAACAGTGTTCCTTCTTGTAGATAACAATCCCTTGTGACATCTTATGAGTCTCCTCTCAGGGCATATGTTTTATTCTTATTACGGTTATTTGAAATTTATTGAGCATCATTTGTATATGAGATGGCACTGTCCATGCGTTCATTCATGCCACTGCCCTGTGAGCCTTGTCCAGGCAGAAATTGTGTCTGTTAGGCATGGCACATAGATGCATAATAAGAATTTGTTTGTCCATTTATCTAATAATCATTGGGTACCTTTTTTTGTGCTGTAACTAAACTTGGTGGCTCTTTTTAAGCCATGATCTGCATGCTCCAAGGCTTTGTCTTGGAGGAAGGGAGATGAGATCAGTGAGTGAGTAAGTATAGCATAGGAGAGCAAGTGCTCAGTGCCATAGAACTAAATGCTGTAATTGAGTAGAGGAAACATAAATTTTAGGTGGAAGTCAGTTTTAGAGAAAGAGTGACATTTGAGGCAGGCCTTGTTGTAGAAAATCATGTGCAAATTGAGAGGAAAGGGTAGAAAAGAGAGACAATAAAGGAGGGAAAATCCAATTATAGCTTTGTATTGTTCTCAGCCTGTAGAATGAAATAAGAGGAGCACCCAAAGAGTGCTATTATCTCTCTGCAGGATGTTACCTAGGCTTCTGCTGGCTTCAGAGATTTCATCGTCATTTCTGATGGAATTATGGTAGGCATAGAGCCCTTCCTCCCTGGGATTTACTCCTATTTGGATAGAATAAAGGTATAGACTATGCACTGTCTAATGAACCCTGAAAGTCTCTTAAACATTGTTAAATCACACTACATTGGAACTGCATTCTCATCAGAAAAAGACTGCAACATTCTTGTTACCAAGGACATGGCTCAGGAATGAATGAGGCATTGGTTGCTGTGGAGTGCTCATTCAGTTTTGTAGTGCAATGGTCCTGAGCATGAAGTTTCTCCAGGACAGGATTTAGGTCTGGCCTTTAGGATTAATTTTCTCCTATACACAATTGTATTGAGCTACCTCTCTATTATATACTTAGAGACAAAGGAACAATTTCCCAACCACGAATCTTCTATCTATTAATCAGGAAGGAACATTTTGAAACAAGTCTCATAAAAACACAAAGATGTTTCTGATGACTTTATCCATGTGGAAACTAAAGAAAATAAAATACACACACACACACACACGCAGACACACACAAACACAGACAGACAGACACCACACACACACACACACACACATATTTTTGCTGTCCAGAGAACAGAAAGCTTCAAAAGTCTGTCAGAAGTATTACTGAATAGCTTAAAAGTTAAAGGCAGTTCTGAAAAACAGTGTCGATAATAGAAATAACTATAATCAGTGATAACAATATATCCTTATCTTAGCTAGCAGCACAAATATGCATTTAAATTCAGACCAAGTTAGAAAAAGGAAAGTTCGAAACACTAACGGAAATGATAGGCAAAGCTAGAACTTGATAAACTCCTGCCCCATCTGTTTTCCCTGTACAGCATGATAGTCTTTCTAAGGCACTCGGAAGGCTTGTTATTTGTCTGAGTACCTTGAACAGATCACTTTGAGTCTAACGTAGTGCTAATATGTTATTTCTTTGCATTTAATAATTACACTTCACTTTTCTGTGGGCAGGTCTATGGAGATACTTCTCTTGTTCTTGGTATTTGTTTTAGATAAATCAGTTAACATCAAAGGCTTCCAGATATGTTAAGATTCAACTACCTGATAAACCCCACTCACCCACTTAAACCATAGAACAGTCTCTAATTATTTCACACTCCCTTCTTCCCCTTCGTTTTCCTCTTGCTGCCTTAAAAAAATCTTCTCTCGCCATTTTTGGCTTTAAGTTGTTCTAAATGAAACTAAGTGATTTTATGTGTAATTTTCTTCAAATTAGGGACATGGCGAAGGGCCTATGCAATTTCTGCTCCAGATCATCAATATTGCTTTGTGTGTGGCACAAAACAGGTTTTGTTGTTGGGACTGTAATTACTTCACACCTAAAAACTAAGTTCTGGCTCCATGATTGTGCCAAAGGGACTGGATATTACTCATGTGCGTACTTCCTAACCTCATACCCATGTGAAAGCCACAACAAAGCATCCACATTGTCATCAAACTATGATAGTTCTCTGCACACGTTGGTTATCAATATAAGATTTGTGTCCACTTAAATATCACGAAGTCAGCATCTTGTTCCTTTTCATGTTTTAGTGTGTCTGTCTCATATTTGTTCTTATTGTGTCCCCAGCTCCTAGAATGGTTCTTGGCACTTGGTGGCTCTCAGTCAATATTTGCTGAGTGAAATCACATGATTGTACATTAATAAATACCTTTCCTAAATGAATGCTCTTAGGTACTATTGACCACTTGACTTACCTGGGATGATTAAAGAACATCTTGACATGGCAGTGGGTGAATCTTTCAAGAATCTTCTCTCCCTCCTCCTGAGCTATCAGATATGAGAAAAAGATTATATTGAAAGCCTCAGCAAGGCTAAGAGGAATGATTGGAAGTTCCTCTATGAAAAATGGGATAGAAAAGGCTGTGAGGGAGGCATCAAAGTATAATGAAAAGAATACTGGGCTTCAAATCAGAAAATCTGCTTAGGAATGTTAGCTTTATCACTGGCTATATAATAAGGTCACTGATCTTACTCCAGTCTCAGTTTTCTAACCCATAACAAGGAGATAATAAAACTTCTTTTGCATTCTTAAGAAAAAAAATGAAATGATGTACATAAAAGTGAAACCATACAGCATTACAAAATACAATGTTTTTGCTTATAATAATTGTTAAGGATTATATATTGCATTGTATAAAATAGTTTATAAATAGAAATATAAGTGTAAGTGAATATCCATTAGCACATGGAATCTCTATATTTCTCATATGAGCAAGTCATTGTCAGGAAAAAAAACCCCATTATTCTGAGGTTTGCCCTACATAAATTCTCTCGTAATGCAAAAATAGGGATAACTCATCCTGCCTGCCCTCAATGATTACTTTGTTTTTTGCCTTTGGCCATTTATTTGACACTATGTTTTCCTTTCTTAAAATGTGAATTCCATGAGAACAGAGGTCTTATTTGCTTATAAATGTTTCCCCAGCACCTAGAATGGACCTTGACATTAAAAAAATGCACTCAATAAGTATGTCTGGAATAAATAAATAAATGAATGGAGCTCTGAAATCTGGTGGAGTTTAGATGAACAATGTATAAGTCCAGACTGCTATTAAAAAGTATCATAGGCTGAGTGGCTTATAAACAACAGAAATTTATTTCTCACTGTTCTAGAGGCTGGAAGTCCAAGAACAGAATGCCAGCCTGATCAGGTTCTGGTGAGGGCCCTCTTCTAGTTTGCAAACTGCTGTTTTCTTATTGTGTTCTCACACGGAAAAAAAGAGGATAAGAGTTCTTTAGGGTCCCTTTTATAAGGGCACCAATCCCACTCATGAGGGACCTTCATGACCTTCATGACCACCTCCTGGAGGCCCCACCTCCTAAAACTGTCACATTGTGGGTTAGGATTTCAACATATGAACTTTGGAGAACACAAACATTCAGTGCATAGCAAACAATATATCCCCCAAACCTATAATATGCCAAGGGCTGTGCTAAAATATAAATATGAGTCAAACATGGTTCCTGCTTTAGAAGAACTCACATTAGTGGGGAGAGGCAGACACACACATAATTGCAATAAATAGCGGTTAATGCACAACATGAGACATTCTTAGTTACAATGTGGCTGCTGAGGAGAAGGACCTAATACATCCTGGGGTTCAGGGAGCATCCCAAGGTGAGGTGCTTGATGCCAAGTAGAGGGGAGCATGGAAGCATGGGGAAAGAGGTGCTCCAGGATGAGGGGCAGGGTGAGAAAGGCATGGAGGTAGAGCATGTCCTGGTGTCTGGGTGAGGAACATACAAACAGCTTGCTAATTTCAAGGCCCAAATTATAAGACTGGGAGCTTTGGACTGGTAGCTGTGGTGAGGTAGGGACCATGTCATACAGGTCTTCATTTCATGCTATACCCTTGGACTTTGTTCTCTAGGTAATGGGGGAGCCATTGAAGGACCTTAAGCAGCAGAACATAGTCAGATTGGCATCTTACCCATCAGGCCTTCATTCTTTGAGGAGTAATGTTAATTCATCTACCACTTTCCGCTGATGTATGTTTTTGTCCTAGGAAGTTGAAGATCAGGGATAGAAAAGGTGGTTCCTTGGCTGGGCGCGGTGGCTCATGCCTGTAATCCCAGCACTCTGCTGAGGCAGGCAGATCACGAGGTCAGGAGATTGATACCATCCTGGCTGACACGGTGAAACCCCATGTCTACTAAAAACACAAAAACAAAATTAGCTGGGCATGGTGGCGGGTGCCTGTAGTCCCAGCTACTAGGGAGGCTGAGGTGGGAGAATAGCGTGAACCCAGGAAGTGCAGCTTGCAGCGAGCTGAGATCGCGCCACTGCCCTCCAGCCTGGGTGACAGAGCAAGACTCCATCTCAAAAAAAAAAAAAAAAAAAAAGAAAAGAAAAGGTGGTCCTTGAGCTTCAGCATTGGATTGGAGCCTGCCTCTCTGAATTTTAAAATTTCTACACAAAACTGCTACCTTCTGACTCCAATTTCAGTTTCCAAAGACCCTGCCTGAGAGGACATGCATTTCTCTTTTCCTCTGTCCTTGGCATTACTGAGCTGTTCAATGACAAATGAAATACAGGAAGGCCAAACCAAGACTGAGTTACATGAGTAGGGTCCCCATTAGGCTATTCAGGCCCATCACAGTATCCTCCCACGTGTTGGACCTTCTGTGTAGTTTGATTTGGTTCTTTCCACACCATCCTCCTTTCTCCTCAATCTGACACTCCTCCATTTGCCCATGTGGAGAAGCGTAAGTGCCACTGAGACCTCTGGGACAGACTGGACTCTCTCATCTCTCTATTCTCATGGCATCTCTAATGGGGAGGAAGGAAGAGCAGGAGAATTGAGAGAATAGAACACATATTTAAAGGAAAAAGGATTGGATAGAACATCATTGTGCACATTACATTCCACATCCCTTTGTGATTATTAGCCATTTAAAACCGAATGGAGTTTTGCAGCCAGAGATAGTCTCTGAACAGATGATTAATGGCTTAATCTGTAATAACTTTACATTTTATAGAACCCTGATAGGCGTCCACATCTGGTGAGCCAAGCTATTTAAGGCTGTGTTAATTCTGTTAATTGCTATACGTTTATTTGAATTGCTGGCACCTGCGGGCTTTGGGATAATGTGTTTGTTGTTGCTTTTTTTCTTCTTTAAAAAAATACTCATTTTATTTTACCCTGTCTTGCTTGCTGTCTCTTGTTGCTATCTCTCATGCTATCACTTAATTTCTTCTCTGGATTTTCTTTTGAGTTGTCCTCTTGCTTCCTTACTCATTGTCCTTCCTCCTCCCCTTCCCTGTTCCCTTTTTCTTTAATTCATTTGTTTCCCAAGCTGTTGTTTTGGTAGCCTTCCTGATTGCTCAGGTGGTGATAAATGTCTCTCTGTAAGCAGGTGAATTCAGGTCATAGCATTGGGCCTAAATATTCCTTTTTTTCTATCATGAAGACTACTGTGCAGCGTAGGGCTAGTAAAGCCCAAGCGAGGCTTTTAAAATCAACATGAGACATGAGAAGAGGGTGGGCTTCAAAAGCTGAAGCCCAGGGTATGAGTCTTGCCTAGACTTGTTCCTTGCCAGTTGCATGGCTTTTAGCAAGCCACTCGACTGCTCTGAGCCTTGGTTTCTTCATCTATAAAGGGAGCGACTAATACTGATTTCATGTATTTTTACGTAGGGAGCAAATGGGATTAGACAATGGAGGTGTTTTATAAAATACAAAATACTATACAAATGTTAATGAAGTTGTTATTTATGTTATTAATTGAAACAAAATCAGTTAGTTCAGGCCAAAGAACCACTTACTGCTCTTCACCATTTCTGCAATTAAAAACGTGCAGAAGTTAGGAGTCCAATGTAGTTTAATTAAAAAGGCCTGCTACCAGGTCCAGTTCTAATGTTAATTAGAAAATTATACAACTTCTCTGGATATCCTTGTCTTGATCTGTAAAATGAGGATAGTAATCCCTGCTAATCCAAATGCACACTACTGTAGAGACCTTCTTGTAAATGTCGCATAGAAACACAAATTATTGCTCATTAGATTTTGGGTAGCAAGGTAAGTTTTATTCCATTAAGGAAGATGTACAGAAAAGCACTCTGTGGGTTTGGAGATAAGAGCGTTTTGACAGAATGGGAGAATCAATACAAAAAGCTGACCAGAGAAATAAGAGTTGAGCAGGGTAGAAAGAAATGAAGTTGCAAATCAGAGGAAATGGAGGAACGTGGCAGAAGAAGAAAAGAAAAAGCAATTACTGCATCTCAGGAGCTATCTATCGGCTTGTCATAGGCTCAGTGATGTCCTCTGCAAATTCATATGTTGAAGTTCTAACCTTTAGTTTGTGACTATTTTTGAAGATAGGGCCTTTTAAGAAGTAACTGAGATAAAATGAGGTCATATGGATAGGCCCTCAACCTATATGATTGGTGTCCTTACAAGAAGTGATAATGACATGGATATACAGAGGAAAGACCATGTGAAGACAGAGGGAGAAGATAGCCATCTACAAGCTAAGGACAGAGGCTTCAAAAGAAACCAACCTTGCTGACACCTTGAACTTGGACTTCCAGCCTCCTGGAGTGTGAGAAAATAAGTTCTGGTAGTTTAAGTCACCCAGTCTGTGGTATTTTGTTATGGCAGCTCTAGTAAATTATAGAGCTTTTTTATGGGTTGACCATAAAAAAAATGGCCATTTTTGGCTGGGCATGGTATTTCACGCCCATAACTTTAGCACTTTAGGAGGCTGAGGTGGGGGGATTGCTTGAGTCCAGGAGTTGGAGACCAGCCTGGTAAACTTAAGGAGACTGTGTGTCTACAAAAAACATTAAGAAAATTAGCTGGACATGGTGGCACATGCCTGTGGTCCCAGGTATTTTGGAGGGAGGTGGGAGGATCACTTGGGCCTGGGAGGTTGAGGCTGCAGTGAGGCAAGATGGTGCCACTGCACTCCAGTCTGGGCAACAGAGCAAGACTCTGTCTCAGAAAACAAAACTGCCATTTTTTTGTGTGTGAGGATTAAAAAAAAAAAAAAAGTCAAATATTGGCAATGTCGGGTGACTTAATTTCAGAATGAAATTTTTGTAAAGAAGATAGATTGAATCTTCTGGAAAAGAGATTACTTTCTGGATTACAAGGAATTTCTGTGGGCAGGAAAGAGAGAAAGAGAGAGATTGGCAATGTGAGTCAATTCCCATTCCCCTGGTCATGGCTGTTTTCTTTACAGGTGGGCTTCTAATGCAATTTGGACTCATAATATACAGAGGCACAGAGGAAGAAGGAGCAAAACCCTGAGCTACTGGGGACAGGGATACATTTGAAGCTTATTTCAGTAGGAACCAGGTGCAAGCATTTAGCTTAGGGTGGCTGTAAAAAAGTCGTATGGGCCTAAGGAAGAATGAGGAGCATGGAGGTCTCAAAGATCTTTGGTGTTTCAGTGCTATGACAGAGAGTAGTTCTTCAGTTAGTGCCACAATAAAATTACTAAAGAAGGATTTGCTGCATTTGTTGATGGGTTGTTGATGGAGAAGTAGATTAAAATATATGTATTTGGCAACTGGGTATTCATTATGCCTTCATCTGATATGTGTTTCTTGATTTTTATTCCCTTCATACTCAATCCCATGATTCAGTGGCACCTGCTCCACTCCCAGCTCCGTTAGTGAGCATGTGATCCCTAAATCAATTAGGGACTCCTATTCACCTGGTTATGGTTGCTTTCTTCATAGGTGAGCTCCTAAACCAATTTGGATCCATAACACACAGACTCAGGACTTTTGTCTGTATGTTGTAGGGAAACAGCTCTCTCCTGTTTTGGGCTAGAACTTGGAGTGGTGTTAAACTAAGCTTCTAGCCACTATCTTGCCACCACAGAGACCAAACACAAAGCCAGGATGGAGAAAATCAGAGCCAAAACATGGAAGAAACTAGGCCTTAGCGACATTTTTGAAGGCCCTGGGTTAAACATTTTTCAAATTAGACTACCGCTTAATTTCCACTCGTGATTAAATAAAGTACCTCTGTTGCCTAAACCAGTTGCGGCTCTGTTTTCTATCATTTGCAGCAGGAAGCCCTAGGTGATGTAGCAGAATTCCTCATGTTCCTATTTTACTCCTGTTTTTTGCTGACAAAAAGATAGGTCCTTGGACAAGGAAACACAGACAAAAGTAGGAAATGTAATACTGGAGCATCTTAGAAATCAGATAATTTGCTCTGTATTAACTCAAATTTCCTGCCTCAGATGAATGCTATCCCAGGATACAGAGAGAATTTGTAAATACAATTTTTGAAACATACTTGGTGGTTTTTGAGGAATGCTAGTGAATAGAGAAGGTTCCTAAAGACTAGACAATTGAAAAATGTGGATAATGCAAACAATGAACTTATGAGTTGAACTGAAATCTGGGTAGGATTTTGGAGTGCAATATTAACAGAATATATGAGCCCACAGCAGAGAAAAGAGTGATCAATATAACTGCCATCACTAATTAAGAGCACTAAGAAAAAGCTATATCTTATCAACCAAATTCATATATTCATTTAGTAGTATTACTGATGATTCATAAAAGTACCATGGACCTCATCTAGTTAAATAGCAGCAAAGTTTTTGAAGACACATTTTGTGATATTCTCATTAATAAGATGGAGCAATAGGGTTTGGATGCAAGAGCTATCAAGCTATTAAAATACCAACGGGCCCTGATTAAGTGGAATTTTTTGGTCTATATGGAAGTTTTTGTAAGATGGCACAAAGTTCTGTCTTACATTTATATTAAGGACTTGAAGAGATATAAGAGAACATGGCTTGTTAACTTTGTGGATGGTGGGGACGAAAAATGATAGAAATTGTGTATCTGTGTTATCTGAGGTTGAATAATAGAGGTCTGACCTACACAACAAAGGAGGTAACAGTTCTGCAGTGTAATTTATTGGTTAAGAAAGCAGGCTTTGGAGTTAGAGTGTCTGGCTGCAAAGCCTAACTCTACTCGCAGTAGCTGTATAATGCTGGGTAACATACCGAACCTTCTGTTACTTATTAAATGGGAACAACCCTACTTGATAGGGTTGTTGTATTGAGATCATGCATGTCAAATAGCTGACATGTAGAAAATGTTCAGAAAATTTTATTTATAATTATTATTACCATTGTGGTCACTATGTGCTAGTATAATTACTGGAAAGGGAAAATAAGCTTTTTTTTCTTTTGAGACAGTGTCTTGTTCTGTCACCCAGGCTGGACTGCAGTGGTGCTATCTCGGCTCACTGCAACCTCCACCTCCCGGGTTCAAGTGATTCTTATGCCTCAGTCTCCGAAGTAGCTGTGATTACAGGCATGTGGCACCACACCCAGCTAATTTTTGTATGCTTGAAAGAGAAGAGGTTTTGCCGTGTTGGCCTGGCTCGTCTCAAACTCCTTCAAGCGTTCCACCCACCTCAGCCTCCCAAAGTTCTGGGATTACAGGCATGAGCCTTTAACATGATAACTAATTGACAGATTAGAACATCTTTAGAGCTGAGCTCTAAAAACAAACAAACAAACAAACAAAACAAAACCACACACACACACAACAACTAAGGCATTCAAGTTCCTAACGTAAGAAGGCTTAACTGATAGAACCAGGGTCATTTAACCTGAAAAGTGAAGATGCCTGTGCCCAAGGTTTGAGAGTTGTCTTCATACATGAAGGACTGTCCTATGGAAGTGGGATAAAATGTGGCCCATATATCCTTAAGAAGAGAAACTAAGTCTAGTGAGTGGAAGCTGGGTACTTAACATAAGGAAGAACTTTCAGTGAGAGCTGTCAAAAACTACCTTCAAAGTAATGAGTTCTCCAACACTCAAGGCATCCAAGTAGAGACTGGGCAACCATTTTGCTGAGGTTATCGAGGGGATTCTGGAATCATATGAGTGGTTTTGATTTTATCAGTTCCTTTCTGATAGATCTATAGTTTTACGATGAATGACCTATCTGCAAAGAAAGAATAAGGCTAATTGATTAGCTCAGGTTCATCGTGTGAAAGACTTTCCTCATTAATCTGTAAATCAGTTGGCTTTACATGTCCCACAGACATTTACTGGGTTGCCCTTGTGGTAGGAGTTGAGGTTCCCAGCCACTATCATCACCTATTACTCACTTACAATAATTTATCTTTACTCAGTCCTTTACTTGATCATCTCGAAAACCATTACAACCACAGCAATTATAATCATAGCAGCAACAATAAAGACTAGCAATTATTGAACACTTAATGTGAACACATGTGAATTGTGTGTCTACATGGTGCTATGTACTTCAAACTTATTCCCTACTTATTCCCCAATTTAGTTCTCACAAAAAAACTTATAGGTTGGATTATATGATTGTTACTAACTTGAATTTAAAGAGAGTGACTGTCTTTCCCATTTACAACATTCTAAGTGTTGGAGTTGAGATGTAAATACTGTCAACATCCTGACTTTGCTGCCCTTTCCACCAAGTCAGTCATAAGAGTTAGTGATGAAGAAAAGGAAGCTCCTCTGGAAAACGTTGGTGATTCTGTGTTTAAACTTACTGTAAGGAGTTGTCTCTCACTACCACTTAGAGGCTCTACTTCATAGGAAAGGTCATTTAATCAGGCAAAAATGTTCTGTTGGGAGACTAGATACAATTACCTATTTCTTTCACCTTGCCATTGATTGTTCTGAGAGGAAGGCAGTTTTTGCTTGATTTCCCACTTTGGGCAAATTGATATTGCTCAACCTGCTAATGGAGGAATGATTTTCATCATGGAACCTGAGAGGGAAGTTGCTGCTCTTGGTATAAATGTCAAGCAGTGAAATAGTTTCGTCTTGAGATGGGCAGCACATCTTTTCTTTTTGTTCCAGCCTAATATTTTCCATGAAGTTGGAGCTATTCGCCTTTAATGCCTTCAAAACACCCAAATGAGGAGCAGCTACTATTTAGACTTCTTATGAATTTTCAGTCTGATTTTGGGAATCACTTATTTAGCTTTGCTTTTTTTTTTTTTTTTTTTTTTTTTGCTCGTCAAGATAAATTCAGTGGAACTCATTGCTTTCTAAAAATGTCACTTATTTACAGCAAATGTAATCTACCACAACATTCCTACTGAGACAGAATCTCTTGTGTCTTTGAATGCCTCAAAGGAGATTAAAAAAACACTGGTCCTTGTACACATATACCTACAGGGATAAAACAATCATTGAGCTAATTAATTAGCTTATGTTTTCAAAAATTGTTTTGCAAATGCAGAAATGACTATTCCATTAGTGTTATGGTACTTTTGAAACCTTGTGTTCTGTTCCTCATGTAGAGAGTGTGCCACAAATAGTTTCTGCATAGATTTCAAGAGAGATACAAGGACACATTTTTCACTTCACAAATCAGTGAAGATGCAGCTTAGGGCAGCAACATTGCACACCAATTATCAACCAATAAAATTCTCCTCCTTCCCTCTCCTTCAGCTTTTCCCTCAACAGCCGATATCAGCAGATGTTCTAGCTCATACTCTGTAGGGAAAATATAAATTGTTCAGGTAATGCTTGCTAAGCTTCTTTCTCTCCACTTTAAGACTTATCGTCAAATATTTTCATTGCTACCTTCTTCCCTGCCATCTTACAGAATGAACTTTCCCCTCCTCTTTTGCATCTTTTGAGATTTAGCCCCTTTAAAGATTCTGTTTCTTAATCTTCGATCTCCCTTTCTCCTCTGCTCCATCCCTTCAGCTAGAGACATACTCAAAATCACTTCTTTGATACTGTCTCCTGCTCAATTTACACCTTAGCTCATTCCTTACTTTCAATGAAAAACTTCTTGGGAGGATGGTACATACTTCTGATGTCTCCCACCTCATGGTTACTCTTTAACCCTCTACATTTGCATGTCAGACTCTGAACTCTAGTATCCGTAGCACTTTAGTGGAATTGTTTTCTTGTTTTACCTTGCTTAAATTAGAAGTACTTTATTATATGCTCCTATAGCCCTCAGTTCAAAACTTCAATGCATTGCAATTGTTATTATAGTCTTCATCACATTGCACTTTAATATGCATTGTGTTCATATGTTTCCTCAATAGACTGAGCTTCTAAAAGACAAGAACAAGGATTTATATAGATGATTGCACGTTCCCTTTGAAGTTAAACGTAGGTCCTGACACAGGAATAGATGGGAAATATTCGTCAATAAATTAATAAGTATTTGTGAACATCAGTGATAGAATTATTGTTCCAAAGTTCCAATTTCTGCTTATATTCATTTTGTCAACAGCATGCCACTCATTTACTTATTCATGAATGCAGTAAATATTCATGGAATGCCTACTCTGTCATAAAATCTGTTCAAAGAGTGGGAGTGTGTGGTGAATGACAGCATGTATAAAGTCTATGAGCCTATGGAATTCACATTAGGTTGAAGGAGACTAAGAATAAATGCAAAACAGATAATTAAGATACTTTCAGATAATGATAAGTAGCATGAAGGAAATGAAAGAGAATAATGGGTGTATTAGTTCATTCTCACACTGCTAATAAAGACATACCTGAGACTGGGTAATTTATAAAGGAAAGAGGTTTCATTGACTCACAATTCAGCATGGCTGGGGAGGCCTCAGGAAACTTACAATCATGGTGGAAGGGGAAGCAAACATGCCCTTCTTCACATGGCAGCAGCAAGGATAAGTGCCAAGCAAAAGGGGGAAGAGCCCCTTATGAAACATCAGATCTTGTGAGAACTTACTCAGTATCATGAGAACAGCATGAGGGTAACTGTCCTCATGATTCAATTACCTCCTACTGGGTCCCTCTCCTGACACGTGGAGATTATGGGAACTACAATTCAAGATGAGACTTAGGTGGGGACACAGCCAAACTGAATCAATGAGATAGTGAGTGTGTCTCCAGGAGACTGAGTGGTCAGGACAGGACTCCTCGAGGATGTAATAATTGAGACTTGAGATGAAAGAAGGACTCAGTCACACTCACAAAACCTTGGGGAGAGGTCATTCCAATCAGAGGAAGCTACTAGGACAAAAAGGACCTAAAGCAAGGAAAACTTGGCACATTCAAGAAAAGTCTAGGAGGGGATGGTGGCCATGGCTCAGTGAGAGAGGTAGTGAGAGGAAATAAATATCTAGGGCTGGATATACTGCTTTTCCAAAAAGATCCAGGCTAGGAAATGTCAATTTATCAAACTTAGCTCTACTTCAGGGTCTTCATCTTCCTTTTATCCCATATCTAGCTTGATTTTCTCTTTCCCTTTATCCTCGAAAGTGAGGTGTCCCTCTATCTTTGTAAGCTCATGTGTTACCTGTGCTCAGCATCTCCTTCTCTCCCTTTCAACTCCTGAATTCCTCAGTTATTTCCACTCTTTCTTGCAGTATATGTCTGTATTTTTTTTGTTTTACAAATTGTGGTTAAAAAAACACATAGTCCAAAATCTACTCCTTAACAAAATTTTAAGTGTATGCTACAGTATTTTTGACTATATTCACATGGTTGTACACAGATCTCTAGAACTTTTCTCTTGCAGCTTTGATATTTGCCTATTTGTTTCTTCTTCTCAGAGTTAAAAACAAGTGTTAGTCTCTCTTTTCATAAAACCCTTCTCTTGACCTGCACTTTGTTAAGCTCAGGAAGATAAAAAAAAAATTACTCTTTCTAGGAGATGGTAGGGAAAAAGGCAAAACAAAATGGTTATAAGGTTTGAAAAAGGAAAGATAAGAAAAGCAGCATTGGACGACCCATAGCTTCTATAAGGGAGAGTGGGTACAGTGTGCTAAATGAGAGAAGGATGGGGCATGGTTATGTAGAATTCAATATGTTTAGAACAGCTCATACTGTCATTACCTATTCACTTGAGTTAGAAACCTCAAAGTGAGATGCGATCTTTCCTTCTCATTCCCCTTCTTCCTTTTTGCCCTCATTTAATCAAACACAAAATTCCCTTGGCAATTCCCTATATATTTCTCACTCATCTCTGTCCTCTGCTTCCTGGTCCCTTCACTCCTGCCTCTCCCTCTGCACCATAGTACTTCGCCTATCGTGGTGTCATGATGAGTCTTTCCACCTCTGTTCTCTCTGCTTTCTCTCCATGCTGCATTCTGCCCCGTTTTGCTCTTTGTGCCATTCTTTGGACACATCCAGTGCCCACCAGAGCATGTCTTCTTCAGCCTCCCACTCAAGGCCTTCTGCAGTTTGTCTTCAACTTGGCTGCCACCTCCTCATAGTTCCTCCCTACATTTAACCGGGTAGTCTTTTCCTATTACTCTAAATGTATGTTTTCAGTTCTTTTGTCTATAACTTGTTTATTTGATTCTTCTAGCCAAGAAGTTCTCCCTTTCTCTTTTCTGTCTGATGCTTACCTTTTCTTCTAGAACCTAGCTCATGGCCACCTGCTTGACTGGTCACTGGGTTAACAGTGGTCTTTTCTCACTTCTGAATTCCAAACACACTTGTGTAATACAGGGTGTGTCAGCTCAGATTTAGGAGGTAGACTTCCAGGTTCAAATTTTTGTTTTCCCACTTACTACCTATGTGCCTTGGGCAAGTTAGTTAGCGTCTCTGAAACTCAGTTTATTTATCTATAAAAGTAGTATCTTAATAGCACTTACCTCAGAGACTTTTCTTATGAGGAGCAAATGAGATGATGCAATAAAACCTTTAGCTGAATCTGTTTCATAGTGAGTACTCAAGAAATACTAGCTATTTTGTCATTCAGTTGGTCCTTACAGAACCCATAGTCATTTGTTAGCTTTTCTGGCTTGCATACAATCCCTTTGAAAACACAGTTTTTGTAGTTACAGCAATGCTGTATATGATATCAAATTGTTAAAGACAGTGGAAAGGAATTTATATCCTCCAAATGAATTTCTTGATTGACTGTAAGAAAGCTGCTGTTTCTCCATATTACATTTTGACCACAATTGAAATGATCCCATCTGCCAAAGGAGAATAATTTCTTCTTTATGGACATTGTAAGAAAAATCTCACTCATGGATAAATATGTGTGCATATGTGAAATATGAATGCAGTGATTTCACATTTTTAAAATTCCTGGCAATCAAATGAGATTGTGATAGATTATCTTCTTTTTTTTTTTTCTGAGATGAAGTTTTGCTCTTGTTGCCCAGGCTGGAGCACAATGGCGCGATCTCGGCTCACTGCAACCTCCGCCTCCCAGGTTCAAGTGATTCTCCTGCCTCCGCCTCCCAAGTAGCTGGGATTACAGGTGCCTGCCACCACGCCTGGCTATTTTTTTTTTTTTGTATATTTAGTAGAGACGGGTTTTACCATGTTGACCAGGCAGGTCTTGAACTTCTGACCTCAAGTGAGCCACTCACCTCGGCCTCCCAAAGTGTTGGAATTGCAGGCATGAGCCACCGTGCCCGACAAAATTATCTTTCTTAGCATAACTTTTTTTCATAGATATTAATGTAACTGTTCTTATGGATGATGTTTAAAATGCTTAAGGAAGCAAAACTTAGCTGTAAAATTGGGTATTGGCTTGATGATCACCAGTGTCCCATTCAGGTCTAAAATGCTTATGAAGTTTAAATTGCTTTGCCGTGTCTTACGATCTTTCAGTTACCTTTAAATGATTGATTAATGAGCTTCTATGATTATATTTTAGGTATGGTATTTGGAATGCAAAGAGAACTGGACAGTTTCTTTCCTGGAAGATCTTATAGTTCAGGGGTTGACAAAATTTTCCATAAAGGGCCAGGTTAGTGGCTTCTCAAGTGGAGACAAGTTTGACCCCAAGAAATATTTGACAATGTCTGGAGACTCTTTTAGTTGTTAAAACTGGGTGGAGGCGTGGTTAGAGGGGAGTAAAGGGATATTGAAGGGAAGATGCTGCTGGTGTGGGCAGAGGCCAAGAATGTTGCTACACTGTAGGCCTACAATGCACAGTACAGCCCTTCTGTGATAAGGAATTATCCAGTCCTGGGTCTCAATAGTGCTGAAGCTGAGACTCTCTGAACCAGAGAGTAAATAGTTTTGGTTTAATGAGCCGTATGGTCTCTATCACAACTATCAAACTGTCATCAAGCATGTGAGCAGTCATAGATACTATGTAAACAAGTAAGTATGTCTGTGTTCTAATAAAACTTTATTTAGAAGAGCAGGAAGTGAATTGGATTGGCCCCAGAGGGTTACTTTGCTGACTGTTGCTGTAGTTAAATGGCAGGCAAAACCTGATGATTATAATGCAACATATTAAACTCTATCTACCTACCTACCTACCTACTTAGATCTGTCTGTCTACCTAGATAGATAGATCAAAGTTTTCACAGGTTTACAATGAAGCCCTAGATAAGAGCACTGAGCCTGATCTGAGATGTTAGAGATGGCCTCCTGAAAGAGAAAGAAAATGAACAAAAGTTTTAAAAAAATATTTTAAGAGTGAGGAGTTAGACAAAAACAATAATTCCATGGAGAGGGAATAGCATCAGTAAAGTCACAAAAATGCAAAATAACATGATAAGCGTAGAGAACTAATAATAAGAATAAAGGAAGTAGAAGTGGCTGTAATGGTAGTAGTAGTAATAGTATTGTTCCCGGAAAGGGATCCTGATCCAGACCCCAGTAGAAAGTACTTGGACTAAGAGAAAATTCAGGGTGAGTCCATAAAGTGAAAGAAGTTTATTAAGAAAGTAAAGGAATAAAAGAATGGCTACTCCATAGGCAGAGCAGCCCTGATGGCTGCTGGTTGGCTATTTTATGGTTGTTTCTTGATTATATGCTAAACAAGAGGTACCTATTTATTAAGTATCTGCTAAAGACCAGGCTCTGTGCTACCACACTACAGGTGTAGTTTGGCTTGATTATTATAGAGCTGAGGCCTGTTTGTGTGGATGTTTTTAGTTTCACACCCATAGTGACACATGGGTCTCTTCTTGCTTCATAGCTTTTTCCCTTTTTCTGGGAAAGGGAAGAAAGGGAGGGCAATTCCTGGGACTGAGGGTTCCTCTCTTTTTTAGACCATATAGGGTGTCTTTTAGCATGCTAATAACTATAATTAGTGTATAATGAGCAGTGAGGATGATCAGAGGTCACTTTTGTCACCATTTTGGTTTTGGTGGGTTTTGGCCAGCAGGTTTTTTTTTTTTAATTAATTTATTTATTTATTTTTAATTAACTGTAAGTCCTGGGTTACAGGTGTAGAACATGCAGTTTTGTTACATGGGTATACGCATGTCCTGGTGGTTTTCTGCACCCATCAACCTGTCACCTACATTAGGTATTTCTCCTAATGTTATCCCTCCCCTAGTCCCCCACCCCCTGACAGGCCCCAGTATGTGATGTTCCCCTCCCTGTGTCCATGTGTTCTCATTCTTCAACTCCAACTTATAAGTGAGAACATGTGGCGTTTGGTTTTCTGATCTTGTGATGGTTTGCTGAGAATGATGGTTTCCAGTCTCAGCCATGTCCCTGCAAAGGACATGAACTCATATTTTTTTATGGCTGCATAGTATTCCATGGTATATATGTGCTACGTTTTCTTAATCCAGTCTATCATTGATGGACATTTGGGTTGGTTCCAAATCTTTGCTATTGTGAATAGTGCCACAATAAACATACGTGTGCATGTGTCTTTGTCGTAGAATGATTTATAATCCTTTGGGTATATTGGCTGGCTTCTTTACCATATTCTGTTTTATCAGCAAGGTCTTTGTGACCTATATCTTGTGCCAACTTCCTATCTCATCCTGTGACTTAGAATGCCTAACCTGGGAATGCAGCCCAGTAGGTCTCAGCCTTGTTTTACCCAGCCCCTATTCAAGATGGAGTTTCTCTAGTTCAAATGCCTCTGACAGTAATAGCGGCTAACATTTATTGAGTGTTTACCATGTGTCAGGAATGCTAAGTATTTTAAGTCTGCTAACACATTTCTTAAACATAGAGCTCAGTGTTGCTGGAGTAATGTAAAATAAGGTTTAAGATGTGTGCATGCACAAGGGCTAGGGCCTTATTTTTAGGTGGGTATAACTGGGTATGAGAAGATCAACAAGAAGTGATGAGTAAGATTTGTTAACTGATTGGATATTCCAGGTAAGGGCAGGAAGAAACCAGAAGTTTCTGGCTTGGCAACATTAATTGAATGTAGGTGTGCTGGAGGAGAGACAGGCCTAATGGGGAAAGTGTGGTTTTTGATGTGTTGAGTGGGAAGTACCTGTGTTAGCTGGAGAACAAGGTCAAGTTGAATAGCTGGAGCTGTAACTGTAATTAAAATATAAGCAATAGAGTTAAATTAATTGAAATTGATGAGATCAGGTAAGAAACCACATCAAAAGGAAGAACAATGTATTTTAAAGAAGACTTCTGAGAGTAACTAAGATTTAAAAGAAGCCTTAAAAGGGAAAATTAGTGAGGCAGGAGAAGAACTAGAGAAAATGTTGTCATAGAAGCTAAGAAAGTAGGAAGTTTCCAGTTATATGGCATAGTCAGCAGAGGTCAGTGCCAAAGAGAGGACCAATACGTTGAGAACTGAAAGTGCCCTCATAGCTGGGAATTTAAACATCGTAGATAATCATTTTGTTTTGCTTTTGAATGACAGAGATAATCATTTTCAAATTCAGAGAGAAAAAAAGGCAGTAGAAGTGGAAAAGCTAAAGATATAGGAAAACTAAATGTTGAAACAAGATCCCAGTGAATAATTTCAAACTTCTGAAAATATATTTATTAAACAAAGTGCATATAAGAAACGTTGCTATTGGGTACTATGCTCAGTATCTGGGTGATGGGATCAATTGTACCTCAAACATCAACATCACACAATATATCAACCTGCACATGGACCCTCTGAAACTGAAAGTTAAAAGTATAAAAATAAGTAAATAAAGTCAAAAACATGAAAAAAGAAATATTTCATAGGTGTATTTTCAGTTGCTTTAAATTTTTAAAAATGCATTTTTTTTTTGCATTTTTCCTATAATTTGTGTTTTGCATTTATATTATCCTCTAATTGATTAGCTCTATCATTAGATTTAACTGATAATGAGAGTTTTATTGGCTCACCATCTATTTATCATAATACATTAAAAAGTCACAGTTGAAAACTATAAAACCTCAAGGATGTATTTATATGTTTAGCGAATGGAACACAAACCTCATAGATTTGTAACTTTGGGACACCGAAGAATATTGGGAGACACTATCAATGCAGTTGAGTTCAATTCAGTTTAAGGCATTTGTTGAATGCTATGCATTTTTAAGCGTGATATGACAGGATTTTTTTTTTTCCTTTCAAAGCAGCTTGCCATCTTATCTGTCTGTATGTTTATTGCATAAAGAATTTACAGCAGATAAAGATGTAGTTGGTGCAAAAAAATACACAGAACTTGAAAGATCTAATCATAAAGAAATATAACAAAATGCTATATCATATGGCAGAGTCAGTGATACAAAGCAATTTGTACTAAAGACTTTGGGAGGGAGAGACCAACATGAACTAGAATATTGTGAGCATCTCCATCTAATGTTTCTGCCTAAATGCTGTTCTTCTCCAGACAGAACTCAACCAAATTACTCTTAACAGAAGAACAAATGCGAGTGAAGAACCAAGGGACAAGCAAAGGCATCCAAATATTGTTTGCTATTTGAGGACCAACAGTATTTATTTATCTTTGTATCCCCAGGGCCAGGAACCATGGCTAACATGTATTAAGTGCATGCAGTCAGTGTGAATTGATTACTTCTGGTCATTAGATTAGCACAACTGAGGTAGGTTGGACCATGTGCTTTGTGGATACTTCCCAAATAATGATGCTAATGACAAAGAGATTCAGGTCCAAGAGATAGTGAGTTGGGAGTATGCCATCTATAGAGGACTAGGAGAGAAAATATTCTTGAAAGAGAAGACTAAATGCTAGATGCACTATTAATGGGAATTGGTCACACCCATAGGACTCTTCCCTCTAGCATAACATACCGATGTATAAAAACATGCTTCCTGTGTGACTGAATGAGCCAATCCTGGCTTAACATAGACAAACAAAAAAGAAGTTGCCAATGCCTTCATCAGTTCCGTATCCCATGAAAGAAATGTAAGGTGAAGAGAAAGCTTAAATGAAAAAAATAAAGTGAAATCTGTAAACCTGGTTCTCATTTCTAAGGGCTTATTATACTGGAGATTTCATGAAAATAGTATTGAAAATGACTACTCTGTGATTTTTGCCAGCTTTTAGTCCCTATAGACAGAAAAGCATTTCTAAAAGAGATTTGAAAATTGTGGTCTCTGATAACACTGCTAGTTGTCATGTTTTTCTCTAATGAACAGCTTATCAGTAAATGTGCTCAGTGGTTAATTACCACATTAGAGTTTATTGGCATCAAATGTAGTAGAAAGCCCATTATCCTTATGCAAATTTGGATTTGCTGCAGGTTAAATCCTGTGACCTGAAATCTAAGTCACCTGTCATAAATTAATAGGCCCAGGTACTAGCCCTGCTGGGATTGGCAGTGACAAAAGACCCCACGAGTTGGGGGAATGAATCAAACCTGCATGGGTAAGATTCATTCTTTGGAATGTCTCACAAAGCCTGGTGCAGCCAATTGTGCTGCAGAGGCTGTGTGGTGTTTTTGTGTTGTTTTGATTTCGTTTCATTTTACAGGGCAGCCAGGCAGTCCAAGCAATGGTTCAAGCTACTGTTGATGCCAGTGGTGTCATCCATGAGGTGGCACTGGCACTTGGAGGTTATAGGAGTCAGGTGGAGCTGTATATGGTTCCAAAACACATGTCAAGTTTGGGGTGTGGGTACGAAAATAAAGGCAGATTCCCAGGTGCCTCAGTCAGTTCAGGCTGCCCAAACAGAATACCGTAGACTGGGTGGCTTAAACAACAAACATTTATTTCTCATGGTTCTGGAGGCTGGAAAGCCCAAGATCAAGGCCTGCTTCTTGGTCTGCAGATGGTCTTCTTTTTGTATCCTCACATGGTGGAAAGCAGAGATCATCTCTCTTGTGTCTCTTCTCCTAAGGGCACTAATCCCACTCATGAGGGCTCCTACTCATGATCTAATTAGAACCAAAGATCCCACCTCCAAATACCATCATGTTGGAGATCAGGGTTTCAGTATATGAATTTGGGGAAAACGTGAACATTCAGTCCATGGCACCTTCCATAGGAAGGCTTGTCATGGCCCAATCTAAGCAAACTAAAGTTCTCAGTTGTCTCGGGTTTTTTGAGGAGAGCGGAATGTAAGGCTGCATATCCAAGACTATTATCCAAAAAGGTATGCCTATAGTGGGCCCATGTGACAGAGCAGATACAGCTGCCACCCAGTGGCCACATGGCAGCCCACAGCTCATGAGTGCTCTCTGAGTTTGCAGACTGAACTGCCTATCAGAAACTGGGAAACTGAGACAGAAGCAGCTATTATGCCTCCTGTCCCTGTTAGGACTGGGTCAGGAATGAGGGCATTAGGGCTTTTGTGTGTCTCTCAGATTAAACTCTGTTCACTTGAGGTTAAAACAAGGCAGAAGCTGGCCTGAGATAATCAAAGCCTCTTTCAAGTCTATTTGCTTATAAAGGCAAGGTGTTTTTGGTGTCTACAAATTTCTAACACATTTGTAGGCGCTGATTATTCTGCAAATAATGGGGGACCTTTCTGAAGCCCTGGATCCCTGGTCAATGCACCCTACTCCAAGCACATTGAAATTTTTAATAAAAATGAGAGATCCTCGGCATCTCAAGAACAGGAAAATCATTACTTCAATTGTTTCTTCAAATGAATCATTGGTGCTCATAAGGGAAAAGTCTTTCATGCCTAGGGCATGTATCTGGGTAATTTTGGTGGGTAATAACATTTCTTACCACATTGTGAGTGTTTATGTGGCTGGGACAAAAGAATTTGTGGTTTTGGTGCTGATCCATTAGCAGTGAGTGTGGTGGGTGAAAGTTCCTTAATAGGTCCCCAGGGTAAAAACATCGCGGTATTTATAGACTATTAAGGGAAAGGGGGTTGCAGAGGCAGGTGGCTTTTCAGCCCTACACTGATGACTTTTATGTCTTCCAGGTCATATTAAAATGTTTTGCTTGAATTAGAATAAAAGTAGTCCTTTTTGTCCATTCTAAATTCAGTGTCTTAGTTGGAAGTATCCACAGAAAACATTCCTCAGTCTTCGTAATTTCCCATTTACAATAGAGAAGCAAGGCTTTCTGTACTTAAGAATAGTACAAGCTATTTTTGATGTCAGATGTAGTCTAAGAATGATCGAGTCAACAAAAGAGCATGATGACAGTGATGAGTTCTCCACACAGCAGGTGCTCAGTGTAGGGTGATAAAGAACTAGAATGGCAGCTAAGTAGGTGGCACCAGACTCTGAAGAAGCACTTAGTCATTGTATAGAATGTGCCAGACCAAGTGCAGTTTTAAAGCTTTCTCTGGTCTCCTTGTCCTGTGAACTGACATAAGGCCTAAATAAGAGGCAGAATTGGGAGGCTTTTTCTTTGCACCTCACGTTCTTTTCCACTTGGCCTTCTAGGCATTAGAGACAGGAGAGAATCTCCCACATGCAAATCATCCCCCAGGTCATCTTATAGCAACCAAAGCCTGGGCAAGAAGTGATAAAGGAATGAGTGGAATCTAGAAGTCTCTAAACATAAAGAAAGACCTGTAAGATGTCTCTCCTGAGAACGCATTATATAGAAAGGAGTCAAAGAAAGAAGAGAAGCCAAGTGCATGGATCTGGGAGAGTAACTGGTCCAGTGCATTTCTGTTGATCGTATCTTTATCCCTCTAAATTTTTTCAGCACTTCTGGAGTAGCTCCATTATATCCTTGATGAGTTAATTTTGCCCTAGAAAAATTTCAAAGCTTAAGGATACAGTGAGAAAAGAAGGTTTGAAATACCTTAGGGAAATTACAGGATCAAATAAGTTTTATTATTATGCCAGCTCAGACAGATTGGTAGTGTTGGGAAAGATTCTAGTGTCACAGGAAACAACTATTCGGAAGTTTCTGTGGAGTCTTCTGGGCCATATTTTAAAATTTGACTATTCAGGCATACTTCATTTTATTGCTCTTTACCTTCTCGCACTTTTGAGATACTGAATTTTCTTTTTTCAAATGGAAGTTTTGCCGCCACCTTGCATCAAGCATTTTCCAACAGCATGTGCTGACTTCATGTCTCTGTGTTGCATTTTGGTAATTCTGGGAAGATTTCAGACTTCTTCTTATATCTGTCCGTGATAATTTATGATTAGTTATCTTCGTTGTTACTATTGTAATTGTTTTGGGGCGCCATGACCCATGCACATGTAAAATGTTCATAGATACATGTTGCATGGGTTCTGACTGCTCCACCAACCAGCTGTTCCTCCAGCCTTCTCCCTCTCCTCAGGTTTCCCTATTCTCTTTGATACAGTAATATTGACATTAGGCCAACTAATAGCCCTACTGTGGCCTCCAAGCCGTCAAGTAGAAAAAAAGAGTTGCACGTTTCTCACTTTAAATCGAAAGCTAAAAATTAATACGTTTAGTGAGAAAGGCATATCTAAAGTTGAGATTGACTGAAAGCTAGGCCTCTTAGGCCAAACAGCCGAGCTGTAAAGGCAAGAGAAAAGTTCTTGAAGGATATTAAAAGTGGGCACATGAATGATAAGAAAGTAAAACAGATATTGCTGATGTGGAGAAAATTTTTCTGGTCTAGGTGGAAGATCAAACCAGCCACACATTTCCTTAATTCAGAGCCTAATCTAGAGCAAGGCCCTAATGCTTGAGTTTTATGAAGGCTGAGAATGGTGAGGAAGCTGCAGAAGAAAGGTTTGAAATTAGTAGAGGTTAGCTCAAGAAAACCATCTCCATAACATAATAGTGCAAGGTGAGGCAGCAAGTGCTGATGTGGAACCTGCAGCAAGCTATCCAGAAGATCTAGGCAAGATCATTGATGAAGATGGCTACACTAGCCAACACATTTTCAATGTAGGTAAAAAGTCTTCTACTGGATAAGAAACCAGCTAGGACTTTCATAGCTAGAGAGGAAAAGTCAGTGCCTGGCTTTAGAGGACAGGCTGAACTTTCTTTTTAGAATCTAATATAGCTGGTGACTTTAAGTTGAAACCAATGCTCATTTGCCATTCCAAAAATCCTAGGGCCCTTAAGAATTATGCTAAATCTACTCTGCCTGTACTCTATAAGTTAAACAACAAAGTCTGGATGAAAGCCCATCTGTTTACCGCATGGTTTACCGAATATTTCAAGCCAAATTTTGAGACCTACTACTCAGAAAACAAAGGATTTTATTCAAAAACATTACTGTTCATTGACAAGGCACTTAGTTACCAAAAAGCTTTGATACAAATGTACACTAAGATTAATGTTTTTATGCCTGCTAACACAACATCATTCTGCAGCTCAAGGAGAAATTTAGACTTTTGTGCCTTATTATTTAAGAAATGCCATTTGTAAGGCTATAGCTTCCATAGATAGTGATTTCTCTGATGGATCATAAAACCTTTTAGAAAGGATTCACCATTCTAGATACCATTGTGAACATTTGTGATTAATGAGGAAAGGTCAAAATATCAACATTAACAGGAGTTTGGAAGAAGTTGATTCTAGCTCTTATGGATGATTTTGAGGTTTGGAAGAAGCTGATCACAACCCGCATGGGTGACTTTTAGGAGTTCAACACTTCAGTGGAGGAAGTAACCGCAGATATGGTGAAAGTAGGAAAAAGAAAACCCTGGAAGGAGTGCCTGAGGATGTGACTAAATTGATGCAATCTCATGATAAAACTTGAGTGGATGAGGAGTTGCTTATTATGGATGTGCAAAAAAACAGCAGTTTCTTGAGATGGAATCCACTCTTGGTAAAGACGCTGTGGACAATGTTGAAAAGACAACAAAGGACTTAGAATATTACATAACTTAATTGGTAAAGGAATTATAAGATTTGAGAAGATTGACTCCAATTTTGTAAGAAGTTCAACTGAAGGTAAAATGCTGTCAAACAGCATCACATGCTGCAGAGAAATCTTTTGTGAAAGGAAGAGTCAATCAATGTGGCAAACTTCGTTGTTGTTTTATTTTAGGAAATTGCCACGGCCACCCCAACATTCAGTAACCACTAGGCTGATTAGTGGTTATGAAAACTGAGGCAGCAAAAAGATTACAACTTGCTGAAGGCTGTCAAGTCAGATGACTGTTAGCATTTTTTTTAGCAATAAAGTGATTTTAATTAAGTTGTGTACATTTTTTTTAAACATAATGCTATTACACACTTAATAGGCTACAGTATAGTGTAAACATAATTTTTGTATGCACTGGAAACCAAAAACATTTGTTTAACTCACTTTATTGGGATATTCGCTTTATTGCAGTGGTCTGTCACTGAACCCACAATATTTTTGAGATATATCTGTAGTGTTTATGTTCTTAAGCAATATATATTATACTTTGAGTGTTTAAAATTTATGTAAGTGGTATAATACTGTGCATATCTGTACAGCTTACTTTTTAAACATAATGTTTTCAAGATTTATCTATGTTGATTTCAGTCATTCATATTAACTACTATTACTTCATGCTCCATCCTTTTTTTTTTTTTTTTTTGATATACAGGGTTTCACTATGTTGCCCAGGCTAGTCTTAAACTCCTGGGCTCAAGCAATCCTCCTGATTCAGCTTGGATCTAAAATCATCTCCCACCACACCCAGCCACTGCGGTATATTTTTATCCACATTTGTGCCAGAGTTTATCTAGTACATATATCTAGAAGCGCAATTTCCTGCTAGGTCATAAGCTGGATGTTTATAACTTTACCAGGTATTGCCAAATTGCTTTCCAAAGTGATGTACAAATTCACACTCCCACCAGCAGAATATAAATATTCCAGTTTCCTTGCATCCTTGACAATTTTTGGTATTGTCAGTAAATCAAATAATATTGTATAAACCAACTCAATATAGTATAAGCCAGATTTACCCTGTAAAACATATGCCTAAAATTCCCGTTTCAAGGTCCTTGTTTCTGTTGAGAATCCAGAGGCCTCAATATGCATATATTGCACATTACCTCCCTCATTTCCTATTCTACTATGCCCCCGTGAGTGGCCTCCCCTGCAGGTGTCAGCTTGGAGCTGGTCTCTTCATTAGCAGCAACTTGCTGTCTTTTTAATTTAGAACTGTTGCAGTTCTTCTAGTCCTTGCAGAATTTCATTACTCTGGCCTCAATTGCTCACATGTACCATCTTTCAAAAATGTCAGGATAGATGAGAAGATCACAGGGCCATACTCTCCTTCAGATGATAAAGCAGAACACAAATCCTCAAACCAGATATGATTACTGC
The DNA here is from genome assembly GCF_043159975.1 of Macaca nemestrina. Taxonomy (NCBI): domain Eukaryota; kingdom Metazoa; phylum Chordata; class Mammalia; order Primates; family Cercopithecidae; genus Macaca; species Macaca nemestrina. The sequence continues at coordinate 29,181,355 of NC_092131.1, read as the reverse complement.
AGCAACAGGAAATAAAGGCACAAAAACTGTTATAAATGGTTGTTTTCATTGAAAAAAAGTATTACCAAAATACATTCTTTTTTTTTTTTTTTTTTTTTTTTTTTTTTTTTTACCAACTTTAGGCTTTCCTCGTTAGAGGCATTGATGGATATATAGGAAATCCTTATCATCTCTCTAGGTTTGAAATGTATAATTAACAATGGAGTCTGTCAGACCAACAATTCCCATCACAGAATGTCCTGTGTTTTAGTCTTTGTAGATCATATGGTTGACTTACCTTATCATTGCTATTAGTGTGGACCCTTTTTTGTGTTAGTCATTTTCTTCCATTTTCTACAATAAACGAAATATTTGCTTTTGTTGTTATATGATTTTAAAAACCTTATATTGTTCAGCTTAGCCTGAAAGTCCAACTGTGCAACAGAAAATGGCTCTGCTCTTAATTAATTAATTTCAATTTGATGAATTAACTTTAATAACATGCTAATGTATGGAAAGCTACTAAATTTTTCAGAATAAGTGTGTTGAGATTTATTTCTTTTCCAAGAGTGATGCTAGCTTTGCTTCCTTTATTTGTGACTGGGAAGTGAGGTTCAATGCTACAATGGCCTTATAGAAAACCCGAAGCAGTAGTTTGACAAGGATGGAAACATTGAAATCGTTGAATTATTGAGCTCGAGTAAACTTCTGAGCATTCATTGATTAATTTATCAAATAACCATGTATTAAACACTTCCATATGTCAGGCACTCTGCTAAGTGTTGGAGATAAAATGATGCTCAGGTAGAAGATATCCCTCTCCTGTTTCAAATCCATTGTCTAGTTACCATCAGCTTTTGAGTCAATGTGATGTTTAAGTACATGAGATTCTACAGCCAAATAGAAGGATTTCTATTTCTCTACATTTAACTTGAAAAGTAACATTAAGAATGACTAATCTATAATCTAAGACTATATAAATATATGTATAATTACATATTTTATATTGTGTATATATGCATATGCATTGTGTATCTACACATATTTTATATGTATATATAGTATCTAAAATACGTACATAATATATAGTGTACATAATATGTATGTACTATATGTATATACAGTACATAGTATGTATGTTATATGTATATTATATATTACATATATTATATATACATCTTATATGTATATATACAGTATATATAATATACTGTATATATATACAGTTGTCTCTCATACTCATGGGGAACATGGGAGATTTATTTCAGGACCTCCCTTGGATGCTAAAATCTACAGATGCTCAAGTTCCTGATTCAAAGTGGTAGAGTATTTGCATGTAACCAACACACGTCTTCCGGTATACTTCAGATCATCTCAGATTACTTACAATACCTAATAGCATGTAAGTGCTATGTGAATAGCTCTTGTCCTGTATTGTTTAGAAAATCATGACAAGAAAAACAAGTCTGTTTGTACTCGGTACACATGCAATTTTTTTCTGAATATTTTTATATGTGTTTGTTTGAATCCATGGAACCCACAAATATAGAGGGCCCACTGTATATATTCTTCTATTAAGTTCTAAGTATTTTAACTGTGATAACAATTTATATTATAAATGTGTCCTGTATTCAATGACTGAAAAGAGGAAGATGGAGAGAGAGATGCAGAAATACACAGAAAGAAATCATAGCATGGTGTGGACATTTTAAAAATTCAAGTACATAGAAAGAGTGGTTGAACTAAAGGCTAAAAATTATTATAAGCATATAATTTTATGAGAAAATATCATCTCATCTTCAAATAGTGTTAAGAAGCTAGAAAGACATTTTTCCTGTGGTGATACTCTCATTGTATCTGTCTCCATTTTAATTCAGTTCAGTTTAGCCAACGTATATTAAATATCTATTATGTGTTAAGTACTGTGCTAGCCATAGGGATCCAAAATTGATACTGAATGGTTTCTTCCTTCATGGTTTCTTCCTCAGACCAGTTAGAAATATTGGCAAGTTGGATGAAAATAATTATAGTGATTTGAGGAAGTACAAAACATGTTATATTACAAAGATATTTAAAATACTATGGGAGATTTCTAATTATGATGGATAAGCTTGTGCCGGAGTGACCCTGTCACTAAGAACAACTAGAAAAATCTGGACAGAGCATAAAATGATCAATCTGAAGGCATCATGAATCCACCAAAGCAGAGAGGACTTGACACCAAGATCCCAAGAAAAGAGAAGAGGACCACAAAGAGGTGGGATTAAAACTCTGGATACATTCTCCCTGCAGGACATTTCCAAGAAGTTAAGCAGAGAGTGGTGTCAAAGAGGCCGAAAACTTGAGTCAAACTTTCAGTTGTCTTAGGGAGCTGGGGGACAAAAACAGAGTCTGGATCTATCCAATGAGAAAGGCCCTGATAAATACCCCAGGTTTTCATTTGTGATCCTTGAAGGGATATCACCTAGGAATAAGAAGAGCTAACACAAATCAACCAATTCCTACAAAGATAGAAACATAACTTCGAATCAGTTCAGTTTTGGAATGGATTAAGAAGATCTACCACTATTTTTTGCCAGAAGCAAAAATATTTTCCTTCCTGGAAGAGATAACATTACTTAGAGCCTCAAATTATTATTTTTTGTTTTTATACACAGGGTCTAGCAGTTAATTAACTATTGCCAGGTATACCAGGAGATAAAACAATTACCAAAAACTAGGAGAAAAAATTAATGCTAGAAGCAAACCTATAGAGGAACCATATGTTAGAGTCATCAAAAATAGACTTTAAAATAACTGTACTAAATATCCAGGACAGGATAGAGAACTGTGGCTGAGAACTGGGATCAAGATAAAAGTATCAAATGATTGAAGAACATAATAGCGAAAATTGAGAACTCAGTAGATATGTTTAAGAACATAAGACATAGCTAAAGAGAGGATTATTATCTAGAAGACAGATTATAGAAGATTATTATCTAGAAGACAGATTATAGAAAATACAAGATTGGAGAGGCAAAGATGAAAACATCAGAAAAGAGAAGAAAATACATATGCAACATAGGAAAAGGTCAAATATACAGTGAATTAAGGTCAGAGGACTAGAGAGAAAGAATAAGGAATAAATAATAGTTGAAATCAGTTCACTGAGAATTTTCCAAAATGGAAAAAAGACAACAAGCCTCTGATTAATAATTGTCAGGAAGAACAAGCAGGATAAATACTAAAGAACACCTTAGGACATCTTAGAACACTTTAGTTCAGCTCGTACAAACATAACAGAGAGAAACTCTAAAAAGCAACCAGAGAAAAAGATGCATTAACATCAGGGAAGAAACAATAAGAATTGAAGTTGACCTCCTAAGATAAATGATGCTCACCAAAAGACAAGAAAACATATTCAGAATGCTAAAAGAAAATAATTGCACCCTGTTTTAGAATTCTACAATCAGTGAAAATAGTCTTTAAAAAATAAAAAAGAAATATGCTTTCAGACAAACCAAAAAATGAGAAAATTTATTGTTGGCTCTAAAAGAAATACTAAAATAAGTTATTTAAGCAGAAGTAACATGATCCCAGGTGGAACCATGGAAGTACAAGAAAGGATGAACAGCAATAAAACTTGTAAATGTAAAGAATTATTGAGAGTATAAAATTATAATATCTGATGGGTTTTAAATATATGTAAAATATCTTAAAATAAAAACGTGTCAGAAAATTGGGAAGAGGGTAAATGGAATTAGAGTTCTTAGGAAAGTGGTAAAAAATAGGGATGATGAGAAAAACTGTCAGAAGAAGAAATGGAAAATCTATCAAAGAAATTGAATTTGAAAATGAAACTTTCAAGGAGAACTCTTGGGTATATGGACTCACAAATGAATTCTTCCAAATGCTTAAACTGTAAGATGTTGGCATTAAACTAGATAAATGGATCAGGTGGACAGAGAGTCCAGAAACTGGCCCACACATGTGTAGACATGAATTATATCAAAGGTGCTACTGCATGACAGAAGGGAAAGTATAATCTTTCTATATATAGTTCTTGGTCAACGGGATACTTTTGTGAAAAAAAATGGATATTAACTTCTGCCTCATACCATACACATAAACCAAATCTAAGTGAATTGTAGATTTAAATGTAGAAGGCAAAATGGGAAAGCATCTAGAAGTAAACAGATGCAAATCTTCATGGACAAAAATTCACAAGCAGGGCATGAAAAGTACTAACTCTGAAGGGAAGAACTAGTATGGTACTAGTATAAAAGTACACGCATAGACTAATGGAATGGAATAGGGAACCCAGAAATAAAGCCAAAAATGTACAGCCAACTGATCTTTGACAAAGCACACAAAAACATAAATTGGGGAATGAACACCCTATTTAATTAATGGTGCTAGTAAAACTGGCAAGCCACATGTAGAACAATGAAACTGGATCCCCATCTCTCACCTTATACAAAAATCAACTCCAGATGGGTCAAAGACTTAAATATAAGACCTGGAACTACAAAAATTCTAGAAGACAAAGTTGGAAAAACTCTTCTACACATCAGCCTAGGCAAAGAACTCATGACAAAGACCCCAAAAGCAAATGTAACTAAAACAAAAATAAATAAATGGGACCTAATTAAACTAAAAAAGCTTCTGCACAGCAAAAGAAATAATCAGCAAAGTAAACAGACAACCCACAGAATGGGAGAAAATATTTGCAAACTACGCATCCAGCAAAGGACTAATATCCAGACTCAAATCAGCAAGAAAAAAAAAATCCCATTAAAAAGTGAACAAAGGGCCAGGCACCGTGGCTCATGCCCGTAATCCCAGCACTTTGGGAGGTCATGGCAGGCAGATCACCTGAGGTCACGAGTTCGAGACTAGCCTGGCCAACATGGTGAAATCTGGCCCCTACTAAAAATACAAAAATTAGCCGGGTGTGGTGGCATGCACCCGTAATCCCAGCTACTCAGGAGGCTGAGGCAGGAGAATCACTTGAAACTGAGAGGCGTAGGTTGCAGTGAGCTGAGATCGTGCCGTTACACTCCAGCCTGGGCGGCAGAGCAAGATTCCGTTAAAAAAAAACAAAACAAAACAAAACCGAAACAGCAACAGCAAAAAAACGAGCAAAGGACATAAATAGACATTTCTTAAAAGAAGATATATAAATGGTCAACAAACATAGAAAAAAATGCTCAACATTACTAATCAGAGAAATGCAAATTAAAACTACAATGAGATACTACCTTACTCCCACAAGAATTGCCATTATTAAAAAGTCAAAAAACAGTAGTTGTTGGTGTAAATGTGGGGATAAGGAAACTCATGGTGGAAATGTAAAGCAATACAATTTCTATATAAAACAGTATGGAGATTACTTAAAGTGCTAAAAGTAGATCTACCATTCAATCTAGCAATCCCACTACTGAGTATCTATCCAAAGGAAAAAAGTCATTATATGAAAAAGACGCTTGCATGGGTATGTTTATAGCAGCACAATTAGCAATTGCAAAGATGTGGAACCAATCTAAGTGCCCAGTGACTAATGAGTGGATACAGAAAATGTGATATGTATACACCATGCAACACTACTCAGCCATTAAAAGGAATGAAATAATGTCTTTTGCAGTGGCTTGGATGGAGCTGGAAGCCATTATTCTAAGTGAAGTAACATAGGAGTGGAAAAACAAAAACTGTATGTTCTCATTTATAAGTGAGAGCTAAGCTATGAGTACACAAAGCCATACAGAGTGATATAATGAACTTTAGGGACTCAGAAGGAGGAGAGTGGGAGGGAAGCTAGGGATAAAAACTACACATCAGGTATAGTGTACACTAATGTATGGGTGCACTATAATCTGAAACTTCACCACTATATAACTCATCCATGTATCAGAAAACCACTTGTACCCAAAAGCTATTTAAATAAATTAATTAATTTAAAATACCAATATAAATACAAGAAAAATAAAGGGAAGAACTGAAAATTACATTATAATTAAGCATATGAAAGAATACCACCAACAGAGTAAGAAGTAAGTTCCAGAGTGGCAGAAGATATTTGCAATATATATAAGCTACAACAAGATATTGCAATATATATAACTACAACTCATGACCCAAAATATATAAAGAACTCTTATAAAACACTGACAGAAAAAAAATCAGTGTTTTTTCTTTAAATTTACAAGAGACTTAATCAGGTTAAACAGATACATCACAAGTGAGTAGATTCAAATGGCCAGTGAACATAGGAAAAGATGTTCAAATATGATAGTCATGAAGTAAGTGTAAATTAAAACACCATGTAATACCACTACATACTCATTAGCATGGTTACATCAAAATCAAGTATTAGAGAAGACAAAATATATACACCATGGAATACTATGCAGTCATAAAAAAGAATGAGATCATATCTTTTGCAGAGACATGGATGGAACTGGAGACCATTATCCTTACCAAACTAACACAGGAACAGAAAACCAAATACTGCATATTCTCATTTATAAGTGGGAGCTAAATAATGAGAACACATGGACACATAGAAGGAAACAACACACACTGGGGCCTGTAGGAAGACAGAGGGTGGGAAGAGGGAGAGGATCATTAAAAATAACTAATGAGTACTAGGCTTAATACTTGGGTGATGAAATAATCTGTACAACAAACCCCCATGACACAAGTTTCCTTGTGTAACGAACCTGCACTTGTACCCCCGAACTTAAAAGTTAAATAAAGAAAAGAAGCACCTATTCTATTTATTACTGAAAAAAATACATATTGTAACCCTTAAAAAAGTAAGAGATGACAGGTTCTTGAGCAGAAACTGTGATTCAGAATTTTGGATTGGCTGCATTTGAAATACTAACATAAAGACTGGTTTTGCCAGTGGAATCTGAGTTCGGAATTTGACTCCTTTTTTTCCTGCTACTCCCTTTCCCAGCTTGTACATGAATGCAGTCTTCTAGCTCATTTAAATTAGTTCTTTGACTTATAGCAACTGAAAGTAGACTGGTTTGATTTTATCAACTGGAACAAACAACTGAACAGTTTTTGTAGTTTTTGCCTGTTGCTGTCCCTCTCCTTTTCAGATGTCATTAAGTGACTTTCCTGGGCTTAAGACTCTACCTCGAGGACCTGGTTACCCTGGTTGGTTTCTGCCTGAGATGTCTGGTCTACCTCCTGAACCAGCGGGTCTACAATTTGAGGAAATGCAACCTAAATTGATACCCTGATATTTTCAGTGGGCTATGGATTGGCAGGAAGAGACCATAAACACACACTTTATTTAATTTCTGAGTTAATTACCCAGGGATAACAGTATTATCAGAAACATGGTGGCTACACAGGAAAGGAACAGATGTAGTATTCGCTAAAACAGCTTCATTTGGTACCCAGAGTCCTTCAGAGCAGCAAGCAGCTGATAGAGACACTGTCCATATGGCGGTTGAGTCCTTCCAAATCTTTCTGGAAAGCTCAGTTCTTTCTATGACACAGTCTTATGTGCTTGGGGCTTATGTCACATTCTAAAATAATTGACACTGATAGTCGATGCGTGCCCATTTAAAGGATTGTTTTTGAACACTGGAATCTGTCGGTTCTTGATGCAAATGTAGCATAGCAAGGCCACATCTTTGTCTGGAGCAGGAGTTAGAATCCACGTGCAGGTGTTTTGGACAAATGGCTTTGCTTCCAGATTTGCAAAATGTTCTTGAAAACCCTTATCCCTATGGGCACAGATACCATAAGAGAAAAAATAGAAATAAGTAGGAATCAGGATTGGGATTTGCTTGAATCTTTACAGCAAGACCCTCTCCATATTTTCAGTTTTCAAAATCAGTGAAATACATCAGGTCAGTGGTTTGTAAATTGTTCTGTGGAAATCTCAGGTTCTTTGGTAATGCCAGAGGAGGAAACAGAAGTATTTTTCATTTGTTAGGACCTCAATCATTCCTGGATAATGAATTTTCAGAGGGGAACAGACTTGGTTTATTTTATAAACTGTTTGAGCCTAAAGGAAAATGACTACACCTCCCAAAGCAGATGACTAATTTTCAGAAATTGTTTTTTTGGAAAAGAAGGTCTCCTGTTTAATTTCCCATTCGCACCCCACGTATGTTCTCTTATCAGTGAAGGAGATGAGAAGCCACTCTGGGGAAAAGACATGTAGAAGATCAAGAAAGTTTTTCTTCATGGCGTGACTGATACTCCGTTTTTTTTTTTTTTTAAGACGGGAGTCTTGCTCTGTCATCAGGCTGGAGTCCAGTGGTGTGATCTTGGCTCACTGTAACCTCTGCCCCCTGGGTTCAAGCAATTCTTCTGCCTCAGCCTCCCCAGTAGCAGGGATTACGGGCGAGTGCCACCACCATGCCCAGCTAATTTTTGTAATTTTAATAGAGACGGGGTTTCACCATGTTGACCAGGATGATCTCAATCTCTTGACCTCGTGATCCACCTGCCTCAGCCTCCCAAAGTGCTGGGATTACAGGCGTGAGCCACTGTGCCCGGCCGACTGATACTCGTTTGTTCGTTCATTCCAGTGCTAAAAATTGGGCTGGATTTGCCAAAACCAAACTGAAACTGGCTTTCTATGCCTGTGGATTCTGTTCCTATTGTCTGTCCATTCACTGTTCTGTTTAGTTCATGGATGGATTAAGCCTGCCAGCATCACGAAGTATCAGCAGTGGGAAGTTTGGTGCAGGGAAGATGTGAGCACCTGCACAAACATCTGATACTTTTTTTGAGGACATAAAAGCCCCAAAGAACCAAGTATGACACCTTGACAATCATTGGGTTTTTTGAGCCTGGGCCTTGTTAAGGTAGCTGCCTGTACCGCTATGGAATCACTTTAGCTACAGTCTAGCCCTCAGTGCTACAGCCTCAGAGCATCGATTTTAGCTAATAATAATTGTCAACATTAATTGAGCATTTACTATATGCTAAGCTATATATTTATAGCTTAGCTATATATATAATATATAATATAAGCTATATTATATATTATATATTATATATATATATTATATAATATATAATATAAGCTATATTATATATTATATATTATATATATTATATATAAACTATAAGCAATATATAATATATAATATATATTTACTATAAGTGTCCTAAGTGCTTACTTGCAGGAACTAATTCAGTCCTCACAGTAACTCTAGGAGATAAATACTACACTGTCATTGTGGATGAGATGGGGGTTGGGTGGGGGATTGGGGTGGGGCTGGTCAGCGGAAAGAATCTAAAGCACAAAGATAGCTTTCCCAAGGCCATGCTGCTGATTTGGGTTTGGAACTGGGATTAAAATCCACATTCTAATGGGTTCCAAGCCCATGATTATAGTCATTATGTTCTACTTCCTCACTACCTCTTCACCAAGTATTATCAGAAAGCGAGGAATTATTTTTCAGACTAATGGAAATTTACTAGTGACTTAGTAATGCATCAGAATATCATGGTAGAAAATCATTCCAGAGCTTTGCTGTTTAGTACAGTAGCCACAATCCACATCTGGCTGCTGAGCACTTGCAATGTGCCTGGTCTGAATTGAGGTGTGTTTTAAGTTTAAAATCACACTGTATATTGAAGACTTAATACCGAAAAAGTGAAGGATCTTACAAAAAATTTCTTATGTTAGTTACATGTTGAAATGATAAAATGTTGGATATATTAGATTAAGGAAAATGTATTATTAAAACTAACATCACGGGCTTCTTTTTACTTTTTAAAAATGTAGCCACTAGAAAATTTATAATTATATATGCAACTTATTTTATATTGCTATTGGGCACTATTCTAGAGAATTAAAAATGTACAGATTATCCACAGTAGACATTTCCTTATACCTGTGACACTCATTCATTCATCTGAATTAGCTTGTGGTCAGTTTGAGGCAGTTTGTCTAACGTTTGAGTTACGAGATCAGAGCACGAGGTGCTGGTCCATTTTAGAGGTAGTTTATTTAGCTTGTAGAAAAATACACTGAACCATCCTATTCCAATACAGAGTGCCCCAGCTTCACAAAGCAGAACATGGAAGGGTAGACTAGTGAAAATAAGTAAATACAGATAAATAGGTTTTGATGTGTAGTTGAGATTCAGATACATGGAGCAAGATTCTGCAGATTGCACTGTATTAGTGACAGTGAGTGTATTCTAAGAGAAGAGAGGATCTTTATGTGTGGTCAAGGTAGCTGGGGACCAAGTTGTTGAGAATTTTGTATGTCAGGAAAAGGAATGCCTTTGGAGTGACAAACTTTTGTCACTTTCCAAAGAGTCCTTCTTTTAGAATTCTTTATTGATCAATAGAATATTTTGTTGTGATTTACTTCATGATTTATGATATGTTAAAATTTCCAAATTTTCTGTTTATTTTATATTAGTTACATCTTAGATTGATGGTTCCCTGGTGGAATTTGGAAAGACATCTTAATCACACCAGCAGTATTTATGTAAACAGTTTTTAAGGATGGTTTACTTCTTAGTTAACTCTAAAGGATGGATAATGCCATCTGTTGAATAAAGATTCTCACTTTTCTACTTGGGGATCATATTGTCTTCTTAAATCTTTGTCCCTTAGGCTTTGATAATGGACTACATCTCATCTGGGGGCCTCTCTTCTCTGACTGTATTAACCATACTTATCTTGGAGCTGAAAGACCTTGGAAGGAAGCCAGGATCTAATAGTCAGGGTCTATGGATCTTTGGCAAGTATTACAGGGAGGCCCTGGATGTATGGAGTAACAGAGGTCTCTAATGAGGGGGCACAATAGGATTGGCTTATGTGGACATTATATTCTGAAATTGACACATGAGGTTAAAAAATGCTTATAATCAAATTTGGCCTGGATAAGGCTTTTAAACTACTCTGAAATTAGGGTGCTTGAAAGCTCCAAAGTTAGGAGTTAGCATTGTTGATTTTCTTTGTATTTCTTCTGAGACAACCCTTTCCAGGAGACATGAAAGTCAGGTCTACTTGGAATGAGGAAAAGGGTTATGTGGTACATAGGAAATTCTCAGGCCAGGCACAACGGCTGACACCTGTAATTCCAGTATTTTGAGAGGCTGAGGCAGGAGGATCACTCAAGGCCAGGAGTTCAAGACCAGCTGGGCAGCATAGTGAGTTCTCATTTCTACAAAATAATAGAAAATAAAATTAGCGTGCATGGTGGAGCACATTTGTAGTCCCAGCTACTTGGGAGGCTGAGGCAGGAGGGTCCATTGAGCCCACGAGTTCAAGGCTGCAGTGACCCATGATTGTATCACTATACTTCAGCTTGGGAGACAGAGCAAGACCTTGTCTCAGAAACAACAACAACGAAATATCCTACTCCCTCTCATTTTTTCCCTAAGAGTATTGAAAGCTGAATTTGTGTAAGTTATACATAAATATCATGCAATTGCATTGTACTGCTTATTTTCCTAATAAGTTAATTGACTTGTATTATGCTTTACATATTTTGGGCTTGTTATTTGTTTGCGCCTAATATATGAAAGGCAGCTAGAACCTATCTTTTTAAATTGAAGAGCTTTAAATCAGTTAGGGAAATAGACAACTAAACTAAGGGTTATAATGCAAATTGAGAAGTACTTTAACAAGGCCTTTCCTCAGTGCTTTAGGACCACAGAGGAGGAGCCATTCAAGTGATCTGGGCATGAGTAAAGGCTGTAGTGTGACACCCTAGCCCAAGCTACCATCATTTTTCATTACATTGGTGCAACGACTTTCTAAATGCTTTCTCTGTTTCTGTTTTTGCCCTTGGATCTCCCTCTCTCCCAAGTCTATAGCTCCCTAGCAGCTGCAGTATTCCTCTTAAAACATAAGAGGCACATATGCGCCTATCTACTTAAAACCCTCCAGTGGCTTTCCATCTTGCTCAGAATCAGAGCTCAAGTTCCAAAAGGCCTATAAGACCTTGTACAATCTGGCCCTTGCTGCCTCTCTATCCTCATCTCCAGTGTGCACCTCCTCGTTCACCCTGATTCAGCCACACCACCCTCCTTGATGTTCTTTGAACATGTTGCTCACATGACTGCTTGAGACTTTTGTCCTTACTGTAATCTGTCTGCCTGGAATTCTCATTACTCAAATGTCTACATGGCTTGTTCTCCCATGTTTCCAAAACCCTGAAGAAATGTCACTTTTTTTTTTTTTTTTTTTTTTTTTTTTTTTTTTTTTTTTTGAGATGGAGTTTCACTCTTGTTTCCCAGGCTGGAGTGCAATGGCATGATCTCAGCCCACTGCAACCTCTACCTCCTGGGTTCAAGTGATTCCCTGCCTCAGCCTCCTGAGTAGCTGGGATTACAGACATGCACCACCATGCCAGCTAATTTTTTTTTTTTTTTTTTTGTATTTAGTAAAGACTGAGTTTTACCATGTTAGTCAGGCTGGTCTCGAACTCCTGACCTCAGGTGATCCACCCACCTTGGCCTCCCAAAGTGCTGGGATTACAGGCGTGTGCCACCACGCCTGGCCATGTCACAGTTTTATAGGCCTTTCCTGAATACCCTGTACAAATAAAAACAAGAATAAGCCTCTACCCTATCCTAGCACTCCTTCCATTTAGCTTGTCCATCACCATCTAACATGCTATAAATTCACTTCTTTATTTGTCCCATCCCCTTAGATTTTAAAGTTAATGAAAGTAAAACTTCATCTGTTTCATTTACTTTGGAACAGATCCTGGCACTTAGTATTTTAATTAAATAAATGTTTGTTGAATGAATAACTTACTTTTCGCTCTGGCATGGCTTCCACATTTATTTTGCCTAATGAGTGGATAGATAAATGAATGATGACTATATTCTCTTGGCACTAGCAGAATCTGTTATTTGCCAATGTACCATTTCTCTGGAATAACTTTACAGTTCTTTATTGGAACAAAATACTTTATCAGGACTTGTCATGAGCTCTTGGATTCTGCCAAGACAGCATCTCACTCACAGATGGAAATTGCCATTAATTGTCTGCTTTGATGGTGGAGCACAACATTGGAAAAGAAGACGCCTCCTGGAAAGCAGAGTTTGCCGTTGGTGAGAGACAATAAGAGTGAATTGGGCTGGCCACAAACAGCCTCCCTCATATTGAGAAACTCAATTGGTAATACTCAGCTAGCATACAGATTAGTAATGTTTGAGTGTCTGCATGTATGTGCATGCTTCTGTGTTTATATATTACAAGTGTACATGTGTACCTTTGTATATATAAGTAAAAATATATATGATGTAAAAAATCAAAATCTAATAACTAAAAAATCCAAAGACTGAACACCCCAAGGGAACACTCGGAAGTCTCAGCAGAACCTTTGATGCTTGGGGAAGTAGAAATATAGGGAAGCTTTGCATAATTCCCTGTGTTCACTACTAGCTCAATGAGTATGACTTTCTGCTGAGCCTAAGCATACAGCAATGAATAACAACAATAGTAACAACACATGGGGTCCCTACATTCATAGAGCTTGCATTCTAGTAAGTGGGGAAAAAAGTAAGCAAAGAAATCTAAGTTATATATGGTGATATAAATTCTATGAGGAGAGGAAATAAAGCGCAGCGAGGGAGTAGGAGATGATGGAGTACATTTTAGAAATGGGAGTTGATAGAATCTGGGATTTGCTCGACAAAAAGTTGAAGGAGAAGTAGATGCAAAGACCTGAGATTCAGGTGCTTGTTGAATTCAAGGGACATGAAAAAAAAAATTAGGGAAGATCAAGTTATATAAAGCCTTTAAGCTATGGTAAGAAGTTTGGATTTTATTCTGGTTACAATGAAAAAGCCATCAAGCACTATTTAGCAAGGGAGTGACTGGTCTGAATTAGGAAAACCCCCCGACTGTTCTATGGAGGATGGAGCGTGGTGTGTGCTAGTAGAGACAGAAGACATGTAGATGGCTCTTACTGCAACCCACGAAAGTAAACACAACAATATGAATTAGAGTAGCAGTGATGGGAATTGTAAGTAGATGAGTGTGGGATATATTTTGGAGGTAGAGTCAACAGGATTTATTGATGAATTGTACATTGGGTATGCAAGGTGAGTAACTGAGGATAACTTTATTAGTCAAGATAAGCTAGGCTGTGTTGTGGCAACAAACTGTTCCAAAATCTCAGAGGCTTAATACAAAAGAGGTTTATTTCTCAGCAATTTGTGTATCCCTGTGTTTTGGCTAGTGGCTTTGCTTTGTTTATTGTTGTTCTTACTCTAGGACATGGGATGGCAGGGTAGCCACTAACTGGAACATTGCTGGTTGACATTGAAAAAGGATAAATAAAATTTAAAGGGTTTCACACTGGGAACGATTAAGCATTTGGTCTCGACATGACACATAACACTTCTGCTCAAACTAATTGGCCAGAAGTAATCATATGGCTCTGTCCTGCACAAGGGGCGAATAAATACAATCCTGTGTTATGCCAGGAGACAAAGGACTAGAGCCTACTCAGACAGCAACACCAATGACTCTATAATATCTTCCTGGTTTGAATAACTGTTAATGGCATTATCCAAGTGCGGGTATTCGAAAGGAATGAGCTTGTGGGATGTGAAATCCATATTTCTTTTTTAGCCTTTTTTAGTTTAAAAGCCTATTGAGTGGAGATGTCAAGAAGACATGTGGAGATATGATTCTTAAGATTGGAGAAAATCTAGGGGTAGAGAAATAAATTTGAGCATCCACAACATGAATATGACACTTAAAGTATCAGGACATATAGGTACCTGCTGAGAGCCCTCAAGTTGTATCTTTGGACTCCTATAAAGAAGTAATTCCTATAGAGAAGTAATCCAAAGACAGAACATGAGAGCTCTAAACAGGTAGAGGTCTTACAGAGAGAAAACCAACAAAGGAAATAAAAAGAGAGAGGTTCTCATGGTAGATAGAAACACAAGAGAGTATTGAATCTTAAAAGGCCTCAAGAAGTAAGTATTGCAAGAAAAAGGGAATGCTGACAGGTCAAGGAAAATGAGATTTAAATATTGGATCTGGCAAGCTATTGATCCTTTTACTGGTGTGGTATAAACAAGAGGCTAATTTAAAGGGGGCTGAGAAGAGAATGAAAAGTGTGGAATTGATGAAAATGGTCATAGACAACTTTTGGAAGGGTTTTGCTGTAATCAGATCAGTAAAGTGAGGTCAGTAGTGAAAAGGAACATGTTGTCAAGAAGATAGGTGGTCAGGAAAGGGAGCAGGTTCGTGGGCAAGATTATGGTTTTGTCTTTTGAAATATACTGACTTGATAAAAAAGTATTCAAATGAAAAGTACTCAGATATTAGTTGGAGATATAAGTCAGGCATAGAGAAACACCAGTGCCAGCATAAACATGGAGGAGCCCTCTTCGTAGAGAAAAGAGAACAGGGAACACAGATGGGCTCTGATAGGAAAAGTATAGAGAAAAAAGAGTCAGGAGATGAAGGCTGAGACCTGGGAAGCACTCACATTAATAAAGTCGGGAGAAAAAAGCAGATTATGTCCTAGAAATCAAGGAAAGAAAGTTTCAATACCTTTGCAAGAGGTTTTTCTTCCATTTCTATGTTCCTGGAAATATGTAGTCTATATTCTGTACTCTCTGGACAAATTTGAAGGGGACTATACTGTAGTTGATTAAATATATAATCTAAGAACTATGGAATAAAGGTAGGATTAAAAGTTTTTAAAATCTCAAATCAGTGGGGTTGATGCTCTTTGCTTTTCTGTTCTTTTTGTTATTGTCTTCTCTTGTTATTTTGAAATTTCTCTGAAAACTACTTAAATATACAGTTAGTGCCATACTCATCATTGTATTTTTCTTCTTTTTTACCTCCTCCTCCTCCTTTATCACCGTCCTCATTAATGATTATCATTAGCAAAATAATCATCACCATCAGACTTCGTTAAATTAATTATTTGGTATTTTAATAACTCAGAGCTATTTTTCATAATTTGGTTAGAACTACTGAGGGACATTCATTTTAGTATAACAGAGCATTTTTATAGCACTTCTGGTTATTTGAGTACTTATTAAATGCTTACTTTAAACATGGTCATAATTTCTTCCCTAAGTCCTTTTCAGTTAAATTTCCCAGGAAAGATACAAGAGTTCCAGGGTGAAAAAGAAGTGCTCAGAGGGAATAAAAGAGATTAAGACCACAAATATATGGTGTCACTAGAATAATCTGGCAGAAGTTTCTATTTAGGTTAGTTGACTGTAAGAAACATATGTAGATAAATAGTACAGGAATATAGGTGCAGGGTAAAATGGTGACTCAATATCTTAATATCAAATGAAAAATGGACTGCTCCCTCCTTCTAGCCTGGAATAATGTCGTATTATTGACACCCCTTCTCTGGAGTATAATTTGGCTTAGTTCTGGTGGTCTGTTGAGTGACTTGGGGTCTCTCTCTCTCTCTCTCTCTCTGTCTCTCTCAACCTCTCTCTCCTCTCCCCCTTCCTCCTTTTTCTCTCTGCCCATCCATCCTTCTCTCCCTCCTTCCCTCCTCCCCACTGTCTCTCACTCCTCCAACTCATTTCTTTCTATCAGTGACTTGACATCTACCTAGTTACCCTAGAGACCTCAAAGCAATTATTCTTTCCTTAAACATTCCTTCAAAACCCAGTTGTTCCTGAGGCCTATTGACTTGAATCATGTCTATCTTTGCCATTGCTACCTTCTTAGTTCAAATATTCATCATTATTTTCTGGGTTACCTCCATGGCCTCCTAACTTGTGCCTGCCTCTTTTGTTTTATTCCACTCCAATGATCCCTCCCATTCACATGCCTCTCCTCCAGCCTTCTCCCATCTTAGTTATTATGCTTAAGAAAATTATGGCTCATAGACCAAGTATAGGATAGCACTGTGAAGAAGTAGATTGAGGGAGGGAGACATTGGAGTTGGAGTTAGAACTAGTTCGGAGGTTAGACTGTACTTGTCAATGAGAGAATCCAGATTCCATCTCTCTAGGACAGAATAGACCATTTCTATCTATATGGAGTATCCCTTACATGCTATCCATATTTCTCTCTTAACATCATTGTACACATGTTTACATGTGTAACACTTCTAATAAATTGTAAGCTCCTTAAGGTCAGAGACCATGTCCTAACATTCAGTAAGCTCTCCATGGTTGTTTGTTGGGTAAATAAATAAAATATGGTCTTAAATAGAACCAGTGTCAGAAGGAATAGGGTGGAGGGTGGAGAAAATGAATATAAAAAAGATTGTATATGGAATTACATGGACTTAGTAAAATATTAATTCTGCGACAATGAAGAGAGAAGGATCAGATATATCTATACAAATTTGAGCTTAGGTGACCATTAACAGAAATAAGGAAGTCGGGAGGAGGAACTGATGAGTTTGCTTTTAGGCAGATTGATTTTAAGGTTCTGTAGAGAATTTTAATTTTAAGTAGATGAATTGTTCCAGCAGACAATTCAGATTTGAAGACTGAAGCTGTGGAGAGAGTTTTGATCTAGAAGTAAAGATGTGTTAGTGAGTGAAATTACCAAGACACCGCAGTGAAAACAGGAAAGAGAGCCTTCATCAAATGCATGGGGAAAGCCTCTTTTTAAGAAATTCGGAAAAGGAGCTGATGACAGAAAACGAGTCTGAAAATGAGAGGCAGAAGTGAGTCATCAAAGAGTTACTTGGAAAGTGTACAGTCAGGAAACCCAGAAAAAGAGGATGTTGAGGAAGGAGTGATAGAAATGCCAGCTATTGCACAAATATTGCATACTATAAGAATGGACGCCTATTTAAATTTAAGTAATAGAACATCAGTAATATTATTTTAGAATTATTTCCTCATGAGTTAAATATGTTTTCTCTTAGGAAGCAACTAAGTTAAAACACGGTATTTAGAGTGCTGCAGAGACAAGGTTATAAAAATTCTCTCCTATATCATCAGTGGTTGAATAAAATTCCTTTATTGGTTTTTCTTGGACTGTACCCTCTAGCCAAACAGCCCAGTGGAATCCAGTGATAGAAGCCAAAGAAATAAAAGCTAAGTGTCTCAATTTATCCTGTTGTCACTTTCAGCTTTCTCTGCTCATTATTAGATACCAAGATAAGCAATAGATTTAGGTTTTTTGATGGAATTCAAGTGGATGCCTTGACTCTCTTTGACCTGGATCTAGGGACACTCTAGTCAGATTCTCAAATTTTTTTCTTTTTTCTTTTTTGCACATTCATGGCTTGAATAAGGGTAAGAGAGACCTGGAGAGATACTAACAATCTTTCAGGTATAACAGGGCATGCTGTTAGTTAGTATTTTCTTCAAGGCAGCCCATGATTAGGCCAGAGGAGGAGGATGCCACTATTCACTTCTAACCACCATCCCTGAATTATGGTAAACACAGAAGATGCTTGCTGGTCAGAAGAGAGTTGACTCATTATGTCAGGCAGTAAACCAAAGATTTTATCCCTTTATGATGAAAGAAAACTCAGATAAAAGCAAGACCAATAAACAAGCCATGAGAATTGGGGAAAACAGTGATGACGTGGGGTTAGTGCTATGAAAGTTCCCAGAAAGGTCTTTGAAAACTCTGGGCCTATAAATTTAATTATGTACTACTATTTGCTAATATTATATACTAATATTTACTTTGTTTAGAGGTAGAAACACTTTACTATCCACTTGTCTTTAGTATGAACACCTTCTTAGGAAGCATTAATGAAACACCTAATACTATCTACTTCCATGCCAGTCCAAAATTAAGCTCTAAAGATCGAGGAGTCAGAGGTAAGGGTCAGTAGGATTTTCTGTGGTCTTGACTTCTTCTCAAGACATCTATTTGATTTCCAGTAATAGGAAGTGGCTCCCAATTACATCTATTCCCAGGGTCCCTCGCTATTCTCTTGTCATCTTGATTTCAGTTTGGTCTGATTAGATGGTACTAAGTTTTCTATACGGTGATTTAGATTACAAGAAAAATTGGTAAATGGTGTTATACTGCTTCAAATCTGCAGCAATATAGGTAGGTGTCTTTGGTGAGGTTTTGTTTGCAATTATAGGATTCCCTAGATGGGGACTCTTTCATGAAAAATCATAAGAGCAAGTGGTTGAATAAAGGTTATTTCTAGACTGTTTTCTCCAGACTAATTAGATTAGTACAAGGGCCAACCATACAGCCTCATAGTTTCAAGAGTGCATTGCGAGTCAGATGGACTTGAGTTTAAATCTTGCCTCTGCCACGTAAAAGCTTTGTGAGCTTGGACAAGTCATTTACTTCTCTCAGCCTCAGTTTTCCCATCTGTAAAATGAGATGATTATGGCATCTTATAGAATTGTTGCGGTAATTTTTGATAGTCTAAATATAAAGTATTTGGCAGGCCACGCACAGTGGCTCATGCCTATAATCCCAACACTTTGGGAGGCTGAGGCGGCTGGATCACTTGAGGTCACGAGTTCGAGACCAGCCTGGCCAACATGGTGAAATCCCATCTCTACTAATAATACAAATATTAGCTGGGTGTGGTGGCACACACCTGTAGTCCCAGCTACTCAGGAGGCTGAGGCAGGAGAATTCCCTGAACTCAGGAGGCAGGGGTTGCAGTGAGCCGAGATCATGCCACTGCATTCCAGCCTAGGCAACAGAGTGAGACTCCATCTCAAAACAAAACAAAACAAAACAAACAAAAATAAAGAAATAAAGCATTTGGCACAGTTCTTGGCACTTAGTATCTATCCTTCATTATTAGTCTTAGATGGAAAACTAGATGCCTCAACAGACCCGGCCAGGACAGCATTCCCACAGTCTCCAACAAGTCAGCAAGCTTTATCAGCTTTATCTCTGATATTTCTTTCTAGATAATTCCACTCTTTTTTCATCATTACCACTACTGCCATAGACCTGGGCGCTACCTTCTCTTATTTGGATTTTTTGGCTATATATATATATATATATATATTTGTTTGTTTGTTTGTTTGTTTTCCTCCCCACTGCTCAAATACCTGCTCTACAGCCCTGGTCCTCAGCTTTGTACTTAAGATTAAGATTTGGTATGAACCAGTTTTATCAATTTAATCATCTATTTTTTATTTTCTTCATGCATTTCTCCCCAAACACACATATCATCCCCAAGCCAATAATAATTCCTTTCAAAGTACTTTTTATACTTTTGGTCTTATATATGTCATATTGCAGTAGCTTTTCAAGTTGATTTGTGTGTGTGTGTGTGTGTGTGTGTGTGTGTGTGTGTGTGTGTTTTCTCTGGCTTTCTTTTAGTTCATTCCCTATGTGGCCACCAGATTAATCTTTTATATAATACCAACCTGACCTCATCACTCTTCTGAACCAGAGTGATTTCCTAGTGCCTTTAGGATCAAGTTAAAACTTCTGAGGCCGGGCGCGGTGGCGCACGCCTGTAATCCCAGCACTTTGGGAGGCCGAGGCGGGCGGATCACCAGGTCAGGAGATCGAGACCATCCTGGCGAACACGGTGAAACCCCGTCTCTACTAAAAATACAAAAAAATTAGCTGGGCGTGGTGGCAGGCGCCTGTAGTCCCAGCTGCTTGGGAGGCTAAGGCAGGAGAATGGCATGAGCCTGGGAGGCAGAGATTGCAGTGAGCCGAGATCGCACCACTGCGCTCCAGCCTAGGCGACAGAGTGAGACTCAGTCTCAAAAAAAAAAAAAAAAAAAAACAAAAAAAAAAAAAAAAAAAAAAAAAACCAAAAAAAAAAACTTCGACATCAGCTGGATACAGGAGGTCTTCTGGGGGCATTATTCAGCCTCAACTCCACTGTCACTCCCACTCTACTCATGCAATTCAGTCATATTGATTACTCTTGAGACTACACATATGCCAAGATTTCTTACCCTCGTTTCTCGACATCCGTGCTATTTCTCTTACCTTCCTCTTTCACCTGACTAATGCCACTCATTTATCAGATCTCACCTTAGTACTCCATCCTTTGAAAGACATTTTCTGATTGCCTCTTCCATCTACCCACAGCTTGAATTAAGAGCTCATCCCTGATTTCATGGTAATTTAGAAATATCTTTTTAGAAACCTTTATCATGCAAATTGCTCATTTTGATTTTCTGACTGTCTCCTCTTCTAAAAGAAGGCTTACTTGCAGTATTTTTTAATCTTTGTATTTCCACAGAGCATGACACTCAATAAATACATGAGTGTCTGAAAAACTGAATAAATGTGTGTATGTCTGTTTCTTTTAACAGAGTAAATTATTTTTGGGAAGGGCCAATCACTCTTTTCTGCTTGTTGGCTCCACATTTCCTAGCATGGTCCTTTGTATATAATAGTTGATCAATAAGTAGTGTCTGAATAATGATATATGTGTCTATCTTCCCCAGATCATTCTAAGTTCTTCAGCAAAAAGATTGTGTCATAAGAATTAGATAGCCTCCGGAACAATGAATTACAAATACTTCATACTCTGTTTAATGCACATGTTTAATTTTTGCTTTGAGTTGAACTCAAGTTACAGTGCCTTATGAGAGAGTCAGGCAGCTTCTCTGTACTACATAAGCATGTACTTGATGAAGCTTGGGGTCAGAAACCTGGAAACTAAGTTTAGTAGGAAATTTAAATGCCAGAGACTGGATGCATCCTAGGAGTGGATTACCAGTATTGATACTTCTAGAGAATTTTCGATTCTTATTTGGTTCTTTCTCCATAAACCTGACCAGTCCATGTATCGCAAGCCTCAAAGGATGCAAGCCTTATTCTGGTGTTTTTTATTGCAAGTCAAAGTCTAGCAGGAGCTGAGCAGCAGAGGGAGGGTGTATTAATTTCCTGTGGTTACAGTAACAAATTATCACAAATTTGGTAGCTTAAAAACAGTAATTTATTTTCTCATAATTCCAGAGGTCATAAATCAGTTTCACTGGACTAAAATCAAGGTGTTAACAGGGCCTCTTAAGGGTCAAGGTGAGAATCTGTTGCTTGACTCTTCCCATTTCTGATAGCTGCCCATATTCCTTGGCTTGTGGCCCTTGATCTCTACCTCCTATATTCACATTATCTCTCTGTCTGTATGTGTGATCTTCCTTTGCCTTCATCTTACAAGGATTCAAGTGCTTGCATTTAGGGCCCACCTGGAGAATACATGATAGTCTCGTCTCAAGATCCCTAACTTAATCACATCTGCAAAGACACCTTTCCAAGTAAGATAACATTTACAGGTTCCACGGATTAGGATATGGTATCTTTGTGGAACATTATTCAGCCTGCTACAGAGATATGTTTCCCTTTTTGTAGATCTTCTAAGAACATTGTTTGCTTACAGACATACTTCAGAAGCAAATGACTTCCAAACTGATGGTCCATTGAAAAAAATCCTGGGGCTGCTTTCAGGAAAGGTCTAATTTAGGTCAGCCCAATGCCACTGAGCAGATGTATATGGCAACATTCCCAACTCCCATTATGAAAATAAACCATTAATTAATACTTATTGAAGAGCTGATGAGTAACCGGAAGAGCTGGTCTGAGTTCTGGGCAAGGAATCAGTGACAGTCAGTTTCTACCATCTGGCTGCTGTGGGTAGATTGTGGTCCATATCTGTAGAATAAGGTGTGCGCAGTTGGCTTGGCACTTGCTCTTCTGTGTCCAGCAGTAGCTCTTGCCATCTGTCTTATCAAAAGAATCAAAATGGATCTAGGTTGTCACTGGGAGATTACTGAGTATCAGTGGACACTATGAGCTCGAGTCGGCCACCCCATGCAAGGTTAGAGCAGGAACTTCACTGATGTTTGAATTAGGGAACTTCAGGACCTAAAATTGGGATGCAGACATTTCTTGACTCTTTCATGTCTTTTCCACCTCTTTCATATAATCTAAGGGGGATATGGACCTTGGAGAAGTCTTCCTCAAGGCTTTGGCAGGGGCTCCTAAACATGCTTCATCCATGCCTACTTGAGTGTAATCTGCTATCTTGAGCTACAGGCAGGAGAGATCAAATTTTCTAGTAATATTTTTTATAATCCAGCTAGCTGAAGAAGTGTGATCAAAGAATCTTAAAAGTGTGATCTTGAAGAATCTTAGTTTCTCTTCTGTTGTAGAGACAGGATAGTAATAGTTGCTGAGCCTATAGGCTCTGAAGCCAGACTTATCTCTATTTCCATGCTGGTTCCACTACCTAATAGCTGTGTGAGCTTAGGTAGATAATAAAATCTCAGATTCCCAGTTTTCTCAATTGTAAAATAAGGATAACAGTAACCAACATATACAAGGTGCCAGGAGATATTCTAAGCATGTTACATATATTTAATCTTATTTTCACAACAACCCTATGAGATAAATGTACTATTGTTATCCTACTTCAAAGATGGAAAAACTGAGGTACAGAGAGATTAAGTAACCTGTCTAGATCACATAGTAACAAGTCACTGAACAAGAATTTCAACTCAGAGTATATGCTTCAACTCAGAATATACTTCAACTCAGCATATTTGATGTTAACTGTGTTTTATGCTGCTTCTTCTGCCTCAGGTTGTAAGGATCAAATAGGATGGCCATCTATTCCAGGTCACCTTGGAAAGTTCTGGGTAATATCTCCTGTCCAGGTGAATTATTAATAGTGTCCCCTTCTTTTATTCTCAAAGGTAGTGTCACATCTTGGTTTGAATGTATTTCACATTTGGATTAAATAGTTTTTACATGTGAAACACTAAGAATGATGACCAACCCATAGGAAGCTCTCTGTTAATATTAGCTATCGCTGTTTCTACTACTGCCATCACCACCACCACCACCATCACCATCACCCACATTCATCCCAACTCTGGGACCTTTAGGGTTAGGGGGTTAACCCGAGTTCTGCAAATGCATATCATGGGAGCCACTGTTCCCAGTTCCCACACCCACAGCAGACATTGCTCGTTGATCACAGTACAACAGTCTTTCCTACTTAGTGTCATAGACAACCATTTTTGATTGATCATACTTGACGTGTGAAATGAAAATTATTTATCACACCTAGTTTTATTTAATCTCAGAATACAAGATCCCAGTGTATGGAGACTGAATTTAGTCTGAGCTTGTGGTTTTATATGAAAACTTATTTGATTCCTAGAAGTGATAATGAATTTGGGACCTCTTTAGACACCCTATGTCCCTTTTCTCCAATATTTCTTTCTACCTATTTCCCTATTATTTCTACCTCTTCTTTTATATAAATATAAAAGAAATTTAATTCATCAGTTTCCTATTCTCTGCCTATAATTTTATGTGTTATAATAAAAGACTATTGAAATACTACCAAAGTGGACACAATATAAATAAGGCAAAGGAGTGAGTCATCATAGGAATTACAGTTGGCACCCAAGATCAAAGGCTTAGAAAAGCTATCTTTAAATGTGATTTGTGTAACTGGTAGTGAAATTCATTTCAGGTTGATTTTGCATGGCATAAGGGACATCTAGTGGTTATCTAGGTCTCTGCAGATTTACTAAAGGTAATGCAAACTCGTAGGTATAAGTATTAGGGTTTATATACCATCACCTTGAAAGGGAGTCCCACGAAAGGAGGGGACCTTTTGTTGCATGACTACTTTTAAGCTAACAAAGTGTAAAGAAACCTTTTTCAGAAGAAAATTAATTCGAGTCCTAGTATTTCTATCTATGTTATTGTCAGTTTGAACCCAACTCTTATTTGCTGCCTTCTGTACCAGGTTGGAAATCATTCTGTTATCAGCTACCTGCCAGCCTGGTATATTCTTCCTATCACTTTCTCTACCTCTTTTGCTGATTGTAGAGGGACTCTTTGGACCACTTTGAAAAGCCATCTGATTAAAGCCTTCATTAGGCTAGAAGCAGAACTGCTTCACAGGCCAGGCAAGAAATACTTTGTAATTGCTCCTGATGGGCAGATCTCCTTTGGAGGTTGCTCAGCCATCAGGAAGCCATATAGCACTGGTCCACGTGTATTTTGTATAAATTAGTGGGCTTGACATTATAAGAGATTGCCCCTATGGGCACTTAAAAGAGTTCTCCTGGAACTTACCTATTGGCCTGCGCCTCTTTATGGAACCCGTCTTACACATGGTTCTGAACTAACTGCTTCTGTCATCTGGATTGCTTTCAATACCTGCTTGCCTCATGTGCTACTATTGTTTCCAACCAACTATGCTAGACTTCTTAAAGGTTGTGTTTCATTGAATCTTTTTACAGTAATTTCTATGACTCTTTTGTCTTTGAGACTCTCATATTAGCTTTTTCTACAAAAGCTGTTTGGCATGCCTATTGTCAACTATTTTCTTTCAGAGTAGCTGCTAACAGCCAGAAGCTGCTAGTTGTGGCCAAAGGCCTCATTGTTGGAGATTCATTCTTGCTCTTTGACTCTAGGTACAGAGGATGAAGACTCTGAGGTACTGTCTCAAAACATCCATGTGTTTTCTATGACAAGTCAAAGCTACATTGTCATATTAGAGGTGTCCAGTAGCCCCTTAGCATGCCTCAGAGTGGGAGGTAGTGTTGGCACCGAACTTTGTCAGCCAGTCTCTTAGAGGACCTTACTGGAGTTTGTGATTGAGCTTTTACTTCTTCTGTTAGTATTCTGCTGAGACATATACTCTAATGAGAGCTGCCACTCTGGGGTGCAGAACTTTCCATATAGATTGCCTTAAAAATAAAAGCGCATTTTCTACACATGCATGCTGGGGAAAACTCTACTAAATATTCAGTAGTTCCATCAAATGCCTTTTATCCATTTGTAATACTTTAGCTTTCTGCCTTTTCATCTTATTACTTATTTTCAGGCAGAATAGATGTAGAGGCTTCTTTCTGCGTTATAGTCTTCACCGACTTAAAGGCATCAGGCAGTAGCCCTTGTGATTTTCCTTGCTATTATTCTTCCCATTTTTCCACCGCCTCCTGTAAGCACATACTTTGTGTCAGGTATTGAGAGATACAGAGAGAAAAGGCATAGTTTTCTCCCCTTGAGAGGCTCCTGGTCTACTGGAGGAAACAGACAATTCCAGCACAATATGATAAATACAATGATAGCAGTTAGAACATGAAGCCATGGGGGCAGAGAGGAAGAAATCAGCTTTGGGTGGGAGTGGAGTGGGTAGAAATATTGGAGAAGGGCTTCTCAAAAGAGGTGATGCCTAAACTGTGCCTCAAGTGACAAATAGTAGTTATCCAGGTAGAGAATCCAGGCAAGGCTTATCCCTGGAATGATAAATTGGAGGACCTGCTGAACTTTTGTCAAGGCTGGTAACAGTGAAGTGAGGACTAGATCAGGAAGAGGTTTTTATATAATGGTTCAAAGTTTGCATTTAATTCTGAAGTTGATAAAGAACCACTGAACAATTTGAAGCAGAGAATGACATGTTATTCCCAGACATGTTAACAGTGAGACAATTAGAGTCATTTCTAGTCCTTGGAATAAAAATAACAGTAGTTTCCTAGTGGTTCAGCAAGGTATGTTTTAAATTTTGTCATCTTTTTAATGAAACAGATTAAGGCTTCCTTTCTAGTCTGTTACCTTTTCCCCCTAATTGCATAATGTATATATTTTTAGAGCTTTTCATAATCAGGTACCACCTATTCATCTGATCTTAGTTCCTCTGCTTTGTGACATGTAACTTTTACTCTAGTGGAGTTGGTGCCCTCATCAAATATTCTAAGACAGAAGGAAATGTAGGCATTCTCTGGGTAGGTCTGTTTAGTACCTAAGAAAATGCAGGAAATGAGAGTGTGTATATATTGAGCTTCTACTATGTGCCATACACTTTGCTAAATACAGGGAATGCATTGGTTACCATATCAGAAACACACAACCCATGTGTTTATGATGCTTAGTTTAGAGAATCGAAACAGTGCCATCCCTGGCAACCAGAGGGTACAGAACTACAATTTCAATCAAGTTTATGGTCATAGGTTCTTGTACATTAATTTACATGACAAGTATATCTCACTCCAATTTTGATATGAAAAAATGTTCCCCCCTTAAGTATCCTTCAACTTTCTCTGTGCATGTTGGTGGCAGCAATTATGTCTCAAGGTCTGTCCTCCATGGTCTACCGCTAAAGATACAGTGGTTATTTAGTACATTTACATGGGCTTTTGTTTCTAATATTCTAGTATAGCTAATCAATTCATATTAACTTGGCTTTTGCATTAGAGGATAAGAAAGGTGGAGAATAGGTTCATCTCAATTTCTGGCTCTCAGTGACTGGTAGTTAACTTCTGGGAGCACTACCTTGAGAGGATTCTGAGGCTTCATCTGGGTTGAGTGGGAGTAGAATATAAATACATCGATTGATGATGAATGCCATCTGCTGGGAAAGGAGGATAGAGGCACTTATTTGCCGACATGGCTCTAAGAAATGGGAGAGCTGCTATCCAGTTGTGTGTGAAAAGATTAACTGGCAACTAGAAACTTAGAAACTACCCATTGACTAGTTCTGGCTTGGAGAACTATGGCCTATACTTGCCAGTTCATATCTTATGTCTCTGCCTGGGTCTGTCTATGTCAAGTTATTATTTATTAACTTAGTAGAAGCTTAGTAGACTCTGTGAAGATGATAAAGCCTGAAACAGCAAGCCTGTGATAGACTGTGATAGACTGAGCCTTTATAGTATCCTTAATGCTCCAGAAACTTGATTGACTGGAAACTTTTTCTCTTTCTTTTTATTTTTTATTATTATTTTTTTTTGAGGTGGAGTCTCACTCTGTTGCCCAGGCTGGAATGCAGTGGCATGATCTCTGCCACCCGGGTTCAAGCGATTCTCCTGCCTCAGCCTCTCGAGTAGCTGGGATTACAGGTGATTACCATCACGCCTGGCTTATTTTTGTATTTTTAGTAGAGACCAGGTTTCAATCTTGGCCAGGCTGGTCGTGAACTCCTGACCTCATGATCTACCTGCCTTGGCCTCCCAAAGTGTTGGGATTACAGGCGTGAGCCGCTGCGCCCAGCCTGGAAACTTTTTCTCTGAGATACACAAATACATTGCAGCCTGTTCCTGATCAACTGTTTAAGTGGAATAAAAGTCCTAAGAAAGTTCTTCTTGAGAAGAATAAAATTGAGACCTCTACTCTGAACAGGTATGGAGCATTCAATAAGGCAAAGGGTCGGAAATCTTGCTTAACTTCTTACTGTTCCCATCTGTAACTGGGCATAAACCTATATGATCATTTTCCTTTCACAAAGAATCCATCAAGTAAATACTCGTTAAAGCCTACGCTTAACTTGAGCACCAGTAGTAATGACTCGCATTATCAGTGGGGCTCTTGGGCTGGCACTCATGGCTCTGTGATTCATGAGGGCAGAGTAACTGACTGGCTTACAGCTGTCTCTCTTTTTCTGGCTGGACTGCCTGCATGCCTAGATGACTGAATGGCTTTTTTCAGAAGGAGGTATGGACTAAGGATTTTGCTACTTCAACATCAGTTTCCTGGATCTTTTCTTCTACTCCAGCTTGCCATATGTCCCTTTTATCTTTTCCTGGCCTCTCTCTTACAAATAGGGCCATAGATCAGAGAGGATGGCCCCATCTGGTGAAATCTAGCTTTCAGATATGCTTCATTTGACCCATAGAGTGTTGGATTACACAGAATTTTAAAAATTTAATTAACTGTCAACATTGTACTATTGGTTTCAACTTTATCTGGAGTTTTTTTAACCTTTATTTTGAGCTCTAGAACTTGGACATTTTCTGGCTCCTGCCTTGCAAGTCTGAACCTCAGTTCCAGTTTTCTACTTCTGGTGCTTAGTCTTTTATCTTTGGCAGATCCTGACCACTGTTAACAAAATATAAAGCATGAAAATGGTGGCATCCATCCGATGCAGCATTTGGGACTTTGAGCCCCAGGTTGGTGTCAGCTGTATCTCAGCAGGTGGAGTTAGTTTGCCGACCCCTGTTAGCAAGACCAGAGATGCAGATGTGGCTCTGTTCATGCCAGATATTAGGTTCTTCTGACTTTGGGATCTAAGAGGACCATCTGCTGCCACATTTGTGCTTGGACTTCACTGTCGGAGTTTGATCAATGGCATCCTGTGATAAAAATTGATGTTCATGAATATGAATCTAAATCTGAGCAAGTGTTTGCTGTGTGTACATCTCATAAATGTCACATTAGGCAATTAAGTATATACAATTTATAAATAAATATATATAATTTATAAATATATATATGAAGTTCATAAATAAATAATATATGACCTATAAATAAATGTATAAAGCTATGATTTTATAGTTTATTAAATCCAGAGTTTTTCTTTTGTTGTAGCCCTGCCTCTTAGGCTTGACAATTGGCTTAGAAATTATCCTCAGTGACAATCTTTCTTTTTCTTCTTTTTTTTGTCTCACTCTGTCACCCAGGCTGGAGTGTAGTGGTACGATCTCAGCTCACTGCAACCTCCATCTCCAGAGTTCAAGCGATTCTCCCACTGCAGGCTCCCAAGTAGCTTGGATTACAGGCATACCCCACCACATCTGCTAATTTCTGTATTTTTAGTAGAGATGGGGTTTCATCATGTTGGCCAGGCTGATCTTGAACTCCTGGCCTCAAGTGATCCACCTGACTCGGCCTCCCAAAGTGCTGGGATTACAGGCAAAAGCCCCTTTGCCCAGCCTGAATCTTTCCTTCTTAATAACTCCATGCTATACTGTCTGTTGGTTTATTCTGGCTTTTCTCAGTAAATAACAAAATTAATGGTGATCACTACCACTTACTGAGTGCTTATCAAGAGTCAGAAACTATGTAAAGTTCTTTTATATGTGGGACCATCATCTCCTTTGTTTCTTACAATCCTATGAAGTAAGATATTATCTACATTCTACAGTAGAAGAACATAGGGTGAGACAAGTTAAATATCATGCCCAACATAACACGGTAAGGTGTCCAAACTCTAGTTAGGGTGCCTCCAAAGGTCATGATCTTAACCATGGCGCTATACTGCTACTTCAATCTAACATCTAATTTAATAAAGATATGAACATTTGGTAAGCACCTATATAGTTAGGAGCCATTTCAGATTTTAAAAGGTGTAATTAATATTTCTTATTCATAAGGTGTTTGAAATCTATTGAAAAGACCAGACTTGTGCTATACAAAGATAACAAAGTTGAGAGTTTTAAGTGACAGGGAATGGAGTGGACAGTTTAGAGGAGGGAGAAATCACAGCAGGCCCAAGTCATTGGCTGCCTGAGGGAAAGAAGGGAAGTGGGGCAGAGACAGTGGGATGTGTGATTCCATAGAGACCCCAGAAGCAAGATTCTTTCACAACACTTCTTAGTCATTATTTTACCCTGAGTAGGAACGTTACACAATAATAAGATTAGCCCAAAAGTTTTATATAGAAGCTGTATCATCCTGGAAGCTGAAGAGAAAAAGTTCATTTCATTATTTTCTATTGTCAAAGGATTCAATTTGAGAAAGAGATAAGTATGTATTTTTTGCTTGTTGTGAGTAAACTACTTTGCAGTTAGGTGTACAGTGGAAAAGCTTTATTGAGATTTGTTGCCAACTCTGCTCCACTCACAAGTACCCCAATACTGGCTTCTCCACCATTCCATTTCTCCAACTTCAGAAAATGTCCCCAGCGTCCTTACTTTCAAACCTTCTTCACTGATGTGGAGTGGATCATCGGTGCTCAGGCCTCAAGTCACAAACCTGTGAATGGCATGGTCTTATCCGCTGACCTGGTGTTTTTTATTGAAGTTGTCTTCTATGCAGATACTTTAAAAACAAGAGAAAAGAAAGACCAGGTGGTAAACCTCCTATTCCTTGGCGGGAGAAATACTGCCAAGAAGCCATCTGGGTACTCCAGGGCACATGCCTACATCCCCTCATTCTTTCTAGTTCCCTTGCTGGAGTGCATAGGGATGGGGCATTTACAATAGAACATGTGGAAACACATTCTCAGAAAGGTGAAAACAGAGTGGCTTGGGATAAGATGGCAGAGGGAGAGAAGAAAATATTTCTCTGAGCGGGGACTATCTCTAATTCTTAGTTTATTCTCATACACCTGCCTTCTAACTCAAATACCTTGGAAGAATTTGAAGTAATAAGTGCATCATGTAGGGTTAGAATACTCTCTCTTTTTCCAATCAAGTGGGTTGGGCAATAGGGCAGACAGCTTCCTCATTGGTAGGTAATAAAAGGATTCTGATTTATCAGATTGTGGGATCACCAAGTACCAGAGTAGCCCGGGAAATTCTCAAATGGATTTGAAAATCTTGGTGAAGAGGCATCATTTAGAGAGGCTGGAGAGAAGAGAAAGGTACTGCAGCCTAGGAAACCCAATAAACAAAAATACAGAAGCAATAACACCTGGGTTCATACAGGAGCCTTTGAGGTGATCCCTAAGTGGGGAGGTATAGACATCCATTAGAAATGGATTGTACAGGAGGTGAAGGGCTTTGCACAGCAAGATAGACTTGGGTGTGGTTTTTGTGCATGACTAAGGGGTTTCTGCTTTGTGTGTAGGCATGGGCTACAGGAGGGCCTAGAAATTGCCCTCTCTGGAGCATATCCTTACCCCAGTGCAGTCAGAGAGATAAGGGCTCAAGTCCTGTTTATGCATTTAATAGCCTACATGATCTTGGGCAAGTATGTATCCCTGCTGAGTCCCATGTCTGTAAAATGGGGCTAATGCTACCTATTTCATTTGCTTATTGTATATGATATAAAACAGTGTTTGCAAAGTACCTGGCACATGGTAGACTCTCAATTTTTGTTACATTGTTCCGGCTCTCAGCTTGTCTTACTCCTGGTATTGTTCCTGTATGTCTCTGTATTAAAGATCATGGAGGAATACAAGTATATTTTTTTTCCTGAGAGGCTTTGTCTTAACTCTGAGATTCTTTCCTCAGCTGTTTTACTGTCTGGTCTCCTAAGCATGAGTTATGTGTCCAAACAGTAGTCTTTACAAGCCCATGGGTGGGATAGTAAGACCAGCTTGTCACTGTTTGTGACTCTGTTTCTGTACCTCCCAGCCTGTGTGACATCTTCCCCCATAGGGAGTCATTTCTACTTTGTCTTTAATTTCTCCTCGCCGAGGCAACTTGTCAGCCAAGGCTGCTTTCTGTCACTTGATGCCACATCTCTTCCTAGTTCAGCCAGCCATTTGGGGACATTCATTTAGTTGACAGTCTGATTTTACAGACAACATTGTACCAGACACTAATTTGCCTTGTAAGGGGGTCCAGCAGGGTTTCCTGCCTCCATGCTGACCCAAGGTGCCAGTACACTTCTGCATGGCTGTGGCTGTGGTTCTGCACAGAGCAGGTGGGGAAGGTGAAGATGTTAACAATGGAGAGTCCCAGTTGAGCATCACTGGGCTACAAGTCCCTTACCCTCCTGTCCTTTTCCTCTTGGTAGAAAAACCTTCACAGAACCTCAGTTCAGGACCCTGTCCATTTCCAACAGAAACTCAACACCACAGGCGATGAAGATATAGGATTATTTCTTCCTAGTTTTGTGTGCCAGTTTAGAAT
The DNA here is from genome assembly GCF_043159975.1 of Macaca nemestrina. NCBI lineage: Eukaryota > Metazoa > Chordata > Mammalia > Primates > Cercopithecidae > Macaca > Macaca nemestrina. Next base: position 29,148,983 of record NC_092131.1, on the reverse strand, counting down.
TGTCGTGTCCTACTATGTCTAACATCCCGTTTGATCTTGACAACAGCCCTGTGGGGTGGGAAAGAGGGACAGTTTGTAGAACAGATATCCAGGCTCTTACCTTTGGAATAAATAAAATGGGACTCAGAAGGGTTATTCAGCTGTCAGTGAGAGTGATGTTGGCTTTTTATTCACAACAGTGAAAATTCCGTATAAATAGACAGGTAATTTCAGGGCCATGGAGTAGATACAGCACTCACCTTCAAAGAGCCTTTGAGAGAAGTCTGGTTATCTCTGTCTGGCCAGTTTCTGGCCCTTGATTCTCTTACCTATCTCTTCAGAAATCTTCATTCCAGCTATTCACCTTCCCTCCCAGTCTCAGTCAGGTACCCTTCTCGCAGAAGAGTTCCTCTTCACTGCTCTTGTATGTTGTTAAAAGCCTTTTTTTGTTTTTCCTCCTTTTTATTCTGTCCCCAGCCTCCTGTAGGAATGCCTGATCTCTCTTTCTGTGTATTGTTCCATGGAGCCAAGCCTCCTTCTGTCCCTTTGGGATGACCTATTGTTATACATTAATAATTAACCTTTACTAGGAACTCTAGTCATAGGCGTTTAACCCAAATGCAGAAAAAGCCAAAGTTTGTTTATGACAAAGAGATCTCACACGCTGAGGTATAATAGCAAGGGTTAGAAAGGAGAAGCTGACGCTCATTAAACTTTTATGATTTCTTTTCTGGTTTACTCACTTGAGTGATTGCCTGAGGATCCTGCAATATTTCCCTTTGCACATGGTCGGCCCAGTTTAGCTAAAATGAAACATTCCGCTTTTGAATTGTGAAATTGAGCATGCATGACTTTCCATGTAATGTTAAAGATAAGCTTCACAGGTGCTGCTAGTGGGGCCTGGTTCAGAGCATGTGGACCCTGGGGCTCAAATGCCTAGGTTCGAGTCCTGCTCTGCCACTTATCAGCTGTGTGCCTGTGGGCTGGTTCCCTAACTACTCCCTGTGTTCGTTTTCTGCATCTGTAAAATAAGGGAATGATTACAGGTATCTCAAATGGGTGTTGTCTGTATCTAATGGGATGGAGAGGTGTTAAATCCTTACTACGGTGCCTGGTAGTAGGTGCTGAATAAGGGTTAGTATCATTATTTTCAATGTTATTGACTATGGTTAGGTCCATGGTCAAGGTTACATAATAGCGAGTCATTTTCAATGCTTCGTCATGGTTATATATCACTCTTACAATAACCATTAGAATGCAAACTGCTTTGCTTGATTCTCTCCTGCTGATGGGAGATGGGAACTAATTCTAAACTTGGATATGAGGGATTATATGATATGTGCTGGAATGACCCATCCAATTAACTTTCTCTCACAGATATGGACAGATGAGGCTTATTTTAGAAATTAGCCGTTGTTGTTTTGGAGATGATAATATAACCTTTTCAGGGCCGTGGAAAGAACAAAATGAGATTAACAGTAACGCTCCAAATAGCTGTGACTTTTGTGCCCTGATGATATCCCATTCCTAAGTGCTTTACATGTTTTAAATCATTTTATTATTACAAAATAGTTTGTTTATTCCTATATTCCCAATTTCAGGAGAGGAAACAGACGCAGAAAATTTATCCTTTGCCAAAGTCACATAGCTTGTAAGTAGTAAATGTGGAATTCAAACCTAAATCTGGGTCCTGACTTAGAATTTGAATAAGCTAATATAAAGAAAATAGCAAAGTAGTTGATATGCTCAATATTCAGATCCTTGTCTATTTCCCTTCCATTGTTTTCTGCTTATTAAGTTTTTATGGATATGACATTGCTCAGAGATCAGAGCACCAAAAACCATTCTAGGGTACTATATCAAATTTCAGTTCAAATAAGAGTAAAACTTTTGTGAAATTCTAATTTCAGGGAGAAAGATTAATTTCTGCTTTTAGATGGATTGTACCTGGTTTAGAAAATCATAACAGACTTTTTTTTCATAGGTTATTGGGGTTCAGGTGGTGTTTGGTTACATGAGCAAGTTCTTAAGTGGTTATTTGTGAGATTTTGGTGCACTCATCACCCACGCAGTATATACTGCATCCTATTTGTAGTCTTTTATTCCTCACTCTCATCGCACCTTTTCCCTCAAGTCCCCAAAGTCCATGTATCATTCTTATGCCTTTGCGTCTTCATAGCTTAGCTCCCACATATCAGTGAGATCACACGATGTTTGGTTTTCCATTCCTGAGTTACTTCGCTTAGAATAATAGTTTCCAGTGTTATCCAGGTCACTGCAAACGCAATTAATTCATTCCTTTTTATGGCTGAGTAGTAGTCATATATATGTGTGTCTGTGTGTGTGTGTATATATATACACACACATATATACACATGCATATATATACATATATATGTATGTGTGTGTATATATATGTATGTGTATATATATATCACAGTTTCTTTATCCACTTGTTGATTGCTGAGCATTTGGGTTGGTTCCATGATTTTGCAATTGCAAATTGTCCTGCTATAAACATGCGTGTGCAAGTATCTTTTTCGTATAATGACTTCTTTTTCTCTGGGTAGGTACCCAGTAGTGGGATTGCTGGATCAAATGGTAGTTCTACTTTTAGTTCTTTAAGAAATTTCCACACTGTTTTCCATAGAGGCTGTTAGACAGTCATAACAGATTTTTTTAAACTGCCATCCTCACTTTCTCCACCTACCTACCCACTCTGCAGGACAGTGGCCATGGCTTTGCAGCAGTGTACACTAACCTTGGGTAGGGCACGGAGGCAGAAAGCTCTGCTGGACCTCCTTACAAGGTGAATTAGTATCTGGTTCAGTATTCTTTGTAAAATCAGACTCTCAACTAAATCAATGTCCCTGACTGACTGACTGACTGAAATAGGGCTTCAGGGTGTCTCATTCTACCACTATACAGAGGGCACATGCAATGTGGAAAAAATAAAAACAAAAACAGACCTCTGTCCCCACCAGCTTTTAACACTTAATCTTTTCTTTAAAGTAACACATCCACATGGTTGAAAAAAAGTCTAACACTATAAGAGGGCACAGTGAAAAGTAAGTCATCCTCCCATTCCAGAATATTAATCCCACAAATATACTCCCCAATGACAATTTTATAGTTACAAAGAGGCTTTATGCTTACTGGAGCATATATACATATAATGCTCCCACACCCCCACACTTTTACACAATGATAGCATAATGCACCCTCCATCCTGTTCCTTGACAATTTCACTTAACAATGTGACTTGGAGAGCTTCCACATCAAAACCAAAAGCAATACCTTGTTTGCAAGGCCTGCCTAATATTCCATTATAAAGCTGTGCCGTCTGCTGTTGATGGTCATTTAGGTTGTTTCTGGTGTTTTACTAAGGATGCTTCAGTAAATCACTTTGTATGAGGTATGTGAATCCATGCAACTCAATCTCTCTTGATTTTTATTTGCAAGCTTATGTTGTATAACTTTCTGACAACACAAGAAATTGGCCAGGAGACAAGAGAAATTCTGTAGAAATATAGAGGCTTTTTTAGAGCTTGTGTGCACATCAGATGTTTCTTCAGATACTTTTTTGATTCCTGTGTCTCATTGTTTCTCATGTTGTTTTGAACTACGTCCTGAAGCTTCTTCTTGGTCATTTTTCCAGGTGCCCAGTGAGTGATGGATAGATACTGTTTGCAAGATTGATTCACATGGCACTTTTGTTTGGCTTTTGACAGGTTGTTTATAAGAATAATGACATCCGTCTGGAGCTGTCTCGCCTGGCCCGAATTGGGGACACCAAGATGAAAATCTATGGCGAAGTTGTATTTAAGTGTGAGAATGTGGCCACACTAGACCCCATCAACTTCGAGACCCCAGAGGCTTACATCAGCTTGCCCAAGTGGAACACTAAGCGTATGGGCTCCATCTCCTTTGACTTCCGTACCACTGAGCCCAATGGCCTGATCCTCTTCACTCATGGAAAGCCCCAAGAGAGGAAGGATGCTCGGAGCCAAAAGAACACAAAAGTAGACTTCTTTGCCGTGGAACTCCTCGATGGCAACCTGTACTTGCTGCTTGACATGGGCTCTGGCACCATCAAAGTGAAAGCCACTCAGAAGAAAGCCAATGATGGGGAATGGTACCATGTGGACATTCAGCGAGATGGCAGATCAGGTGGGAAGAGGCAGGATGTGTGACTGAAACTAGACAAAAGCTGTAGCTTCTCAGTTTGTTTTTTGGCTTTATATTTCTTAATTTTTGCTCTTGCATGCTTGTTGATTCTTTTGCTACTCTCTTTAATGGCTGTTGTAAAATTATGTTTCTGAAAAGATACCTGTCTCATAGATGGCTCACATTCTCCACTTCTCTCTCTTGTCACTCACTGCACAATTGTCTCAGTGATAGCTCTATAATCCTGGAGCTAAGGATGGTTTTACAAGTAGCATTTCCAGTGTTACCAGAGCAACTCTCATGTCACTGGCGTGATCTGCCCCCATTCCCCCATTCTTTGCTTCTCTTTTTCCTCATCACCATGGAAACCGATTGTGACATCATTATGTGATTATTCTGTAGGATAAACTTCACTGTGCAAGAGTTTATGCAACAACACACCCTTCAATAATTGGCAAGAGTCATGTTGCACGGATAAATTATGACAAGAAAGGAAAAGGCAAATTGATTTTTCCTGAAGATACATTCAATTTAAAGCCTTCCTTTGGTGTAAAAGCCTATATTTCACTCTTTGTTCAGACCTCACTAACTCTCTCTTCCTCTTCATAACCTTTTACATTTTGTTTAAATAGCTTCATTTCTGCAGCTGCAGATCAAACAAGCTAGCCCCAGGCAGTACATAGCTACTATGGAATAGTAACAAAGTGGGGGTAGGGGTGGGGCAAAATAGTCAGGGATTTTTGAATGCCTGGATAGTCTGCCTAGCTTTCTCTGGACCATGTGGCAATGAACGTCACATTCTGTGCTATCGGAAAGGGCATTTTCCCAAGAGCAGTAATTAGAGCATTAGCATTTCAGACTCATTTCCTGGTTCTCCATTTAGGTAGGATGTGTTCAAGAAGGGTCTTGGCTTCATGTGCCATATTTATAGAGATTCACTCTCCTGATGAACATTAAAAAGTCTTTATTTGGGTATTTTCTTTCTAGGTACATTTGGCCAGTAAGAGAGAGCAATAAGTTCCCCAAAAGGCTGAAACTGGGAGTGACTGAGCTTTGGTGGGTTGACTTTTCTGCATAATTCCAAAGCTAGGCTGATGGCAGAGATAGCAACATTGCCCTTAGGAAGAGCTGGATGGATTCTTTGCAGAGGGCAGACGGGTGGCAGATTGCAGCCCTGGCTATTTTATTGCCCCGTAGAAATCTTTATTGGTTATCTGAAATCTGATCAGAACCAAGAGCCTTCAAATTAAATGTGCTTGTTAAGCAAGAATGAATAGTGTTCTTTTTACACAGAAAAACACCCCCAAAATTAATTTCTTTGGAGGCTAAATCCCGCCACACTCCCCATCCTTCTTCGTCTTCTTTTCTTTCTCTTTCTCTGTTTTTCAGTAAAATGACAGCAAGGGCAGAGTCAGAAAGCTGTTCCAGAATTATAAACAAAACATTGCTGTTGGTTTTTAAGAGCATGTGTTTGGGATCTCTGAGGTTAGGTCATGGTGGACGGGTTTTGTGTCTGACTAACCTAGACCTTGGCACAGCATAAAAGTTACCTACCCATGTCAGAGGTAGGCTAAAACACATAAAATTGCCACATGTTCATTTCTGTCTGCTCCTAATACAATATATTTTTTTCAAGTAGTGGAACAATTTTTGTTGTTTGAACCACCGGTGGACCCAACTTCAACAAATATGTTTGAATTTCAGAAGTCTTAAATTTCATACCTGGGAGCTAAAGCACTGGCTAACTCTTTTTTTTTTTTTTTTTTTTTGAGACAGAGTTTCTCACTTGCTGCCCAGGCTGGAGTACAGTGGAGCAGTCTCGGCTCACTGCAAACACTACCTTCCAGGTTCAAGTGATTCTCCTGCCTTACCTCCCAAGTAGCTGGGATTACAGGCACCTTCCACCATGCCTGGCTAATTTTTATATATTTAGTAGAGACAGGGTTTCACCATGTTGGCCAGGCTGATCTTGAACTCCTGACCTCAGGTGATCCACCCACCTTGGCCTCCCAAAGTGCTGGGATTACAGGTGTGAGCCACCGCGCCCGGCCTGGCCAGTTTTTTGAACTACTGATGAATTTGATCAAAGCCTATAAAAATGTACTGAGTAAACAAACAACTGTCCCACGAAAGCAGTATAATCTAAAATTTTAATACAATCTGTTAAACTTTCATTTTTTTCATGAGAATGTTTTCTGGTAACTTGTTTTAGATTATAAATCTATACTAAGGGGTAGTTATAAAAACAAGTGTATCTAAATGTGGTGCCTCCTTCCCTGCTAATCTTGAAGAATAATATGACTAACAGTGATCTAGAAAAACTTTTATAATCACTCCTCACCTGGGCAAGTGAGTCTTAGAACTTGTTAAGTGCACTCAAAACTGTTGTGGTCACACATTCAGAGGACAGATTTTCCTCAGGTTGTCTTTAAAGCTCTAAAATTTAAATTGATTCTAGTATTGTCTTTACTTGGCAATAGATGTCCCCCCGTTTTAGTTGGTGATCAGATTAGCCCTGTGGACATGTGAGGGGTAAAGATAGAAAACTATGCAACAGAGAAAATAGTAAGAGATACAGACCTCAACTTCCCCCTTTGTAAGATAGAGAAAATAATAACTCCTACCTCCCAAGATTGTTTTGAGGATCAAGTCCAAAAATGCACCTAAAATAGTTAAAATGGTGGCCAGGACATTATTGTTGTTATATGTGTTTGAAAGATTAAAAAACAAAAAGCGAAGCATATTTCTCTAGGAGAAAACTTCTAGGAGGGAGTAGGGAAGCAGATTGTTAAATTCCCCTTAATATCCTTTCTATGTTTCTATTCTTGTGTTGACTTTGTACTTTATTTATTTTTTTAACTTTAATTAATTAATTAAATTTTTTGAGTGCTAGTCTCGCTCTGCCACCCAGATTGGAGTGCAGTGGCACGATCTCAGCTCTCTGCAATCCCCGCCTCCCAGGTCCAAGGAATTCTCCTGCCTCAGCCTCTCGAGTAGCTGGGATTACAGGTGCCTGCCACCACACCTGGTTAATTTTTGTATTTTTAGTAGACATGGGGTTTCACCATGTTGGCCAGGTTGGTCTTGAACTCCTGACCTCAAGTGATCTGCCCTCCTCGGCTTCCCAAAGTGCTGGGATTACAGGTGTGAGCCACTGCGTCCAGCCGACTTTGCACTTTAAAGTGTATATGTTTTATTCTTGATGTCTTTTGATTTTCACAGCCCTTCAGGTTATATACCCTTCATAACTGAAGAAACTGAGAATGAGACAGAGGTGAAGGCTGACTGATGGATGGCACGACCCATTTATCTTGGTACCAATAAAGCACATCAAGAATAATAAATACCTATTTTTAAATTTCTGACAGGATGTTTAGATATCACCTAGTCCATTTCCTTAATTTTCTAGTTTGGGAAATTGAGCCATAAAGTGGTTCAGGGACTGGCCTAGGGTCATAAAGACATTTAGGACTAGAATCCCAGTTCTCAAGGTCCCAGGTTAGCTTGTGGAGTTTCATCTTCTACAATCTCATTCAATGCTGTCCAAACTCCATCACCTTCCTGGGTCTGCTTATCTCTGACTTGATCTCCTGCTCACCTCCTCTTGCCTTCTCTGTTCTAGCCACACTACTTCCTACCTCAGGGCCTTTGTAGGTTCCATCCCCTCTGCCTGGCATGCTCTCTCTCCTGGACTTTGCATGGCTGCATCCTTCTCAACATTCTGGTTTCAGCTTAACTTTTACCTGCCTAGAGAGTCCTTCAGTGACTCTACATTTTAAAGTAGAATGCGTGAGTAGCTAGCACACCACCCATTTTATTCTTTTCCTAGCACCTGCCCTTAGCTAATTTATTTCATTTATTAGGTTACTTATTGTATTAGTCCATTCTCATGCTGCTGATAAAGACATACCCAAGACTGGATAATTTATAAAGGAAAGATGTTTAATTGAATCACTGTTCAGCATGGCTGGGGAGGCCTCAGTACATTTACAATCATGGTGGAAGGAGAAGCAAACACGTCCTTCTTCACATGGCAGCAGGAGAGAGAAAAGTGCAGTGCCAGTCAGAGAAATGCCAGATACTTATAAAGCCATCAGATCTTGTGAGAACTCACTCATTATCATGAGAACAGCATGGAGGCAACTGTCCCCATGATTCAATTCGCTTCCCACCAGGTCTGTCCCACAACGTGCAGGGATTATGGGAACCACAATTCAAAATGAGATTTGGGTGGGAACACAGCCAAACCATATCATTTATTTTCTGTCCCTCTGTTCTGGAACATCTGCTCAATGAGAGGAGAGACATGCCTATCAAGTTCATCTCAGTGCCTAGAACTATACCAGAGACAGAATAGGTCTTCCATACACCTTTATTAAATGATTAAATAAGGAATAATGTTTCAGTTAAAATGTATCACAGGGAATGCTCAAAATATTCACTGGCAGGGTTGGTAGTGAATGCCCAATCTAGAGAGTACCAGTGCATGGAGGGAGAGACAGAAGAGGAAATTCCATCTTTTGGGGGTTGGTGAGCCCTTGAAGAAAACCCAGGCAAACATACAGAGGCCTCATTCTGTCTCAGTCACTCTTAAAAGTACTTTGCACATATTTGCTCATTTAATCACATCAACCTATGAGGTAGGGACAGTTATTTTCCCATTTTACAAATGAGGAAACTGAGGCACAGGAAGGTGAAGTCACTTCTTCAAGGTTATACAGCTCATACATGTTAGAGCTGGAATTTAAATACAGGCAGGAACTGTGCTGCTCTCAACCTGTATGGTCTCAGCCAAGAGGGTTAAGTAGAGAAAAGATACACTAGATGTCAGGTTACTGAGACTTTCCTGGGTCTTCCTAAGCACCAGGTTGACTTACCTGGCAGAGATTGGAACCAAGCGGCCTACATTGTCTTTTCCATTGTCTTGTAACATCCAGTTTTCTTGCTTGTATTGTTCTCTCCTGGCCAGCCGATGGCTGGTCTCAGCACTCACCTGTTAGGCTTCTTTCATTTGGTTAAGCAACTGGCAGACTCACCTGAGATCTGTCTTCCCACCCCAGGTACTATATCAGTGAACAGCAGACGCACGCCATTCACCGCCAGTGGGGAGAGCGAGATCCTGGACCTGGAAGGAGACATGTACCTGGGAGGGCTGCCAGAGAACCGTGCTGGCCTAATTCTCCCCACCGAGCTGTGGACTGCCATGCTCAACTATGGCTACGTGGGCTGCATTCGCGACTTGTTCATTGATGGGCGCAGCAAGAACATTCGACAGCTGGCAGAGATGCAGAACGCTGCGGGTGTCAAGTCCTCCTGTTCACGGATGAGCGCCAAGCAGTGTGACAGCTACCCCTGCAAGAACAATGCTGTGTGCAAGGACGGCTGGAACCGCTTCATCTGTGACTGCACCGGCACCGGATACTGGGGAAGAACCTGCGAAAGGGGTGAGTCAGCCTGGAGGATGGCAAGTGAGGGCCTGAGTGGGGCTGGTGTCTTATAGTTGGATCCCTGGACAGTCCAAGCCTTTGCATCTACCTGCGCTTTCTTTCTTCAAAGAGTTTTTGGGTTTACTGATTTCCAGATTGCACCCTTTCTAGTTTTGAAAGCTTGGGTTTGTTTGGCTAAGACTGAGTTGCAGAAAGGGAAGCTTTATAATAAATATTACTGTGATTCTGATACTTTTTGATTAAATATTTTTTATTTAGAGAGGATAAATAGTTCTCTTTTAGGACTCCAAGGGGGGCTAGCCAAATGGCTGTTTTATTCATTCATTTGACTTGTGCTTCTTTAGTGCTTTCTACAAGCTAACTCCTGGGTTCGGCTTTAGAAATACAATGTTGAACAAGACAGATTCATCTCTGTTTTATGGAGCTTGCTGCCTAGTGGAATACTTAGCCATTAAATAACTGATTACAAACATGGTGAGTTTTATAAGAGGCAGAGTGGTGTATTGGTTAAGAACATAAACTCTGGGACCAGACTAGGTGAGAAATCTGGGCCTCATACAGTGATGGTAATTTCATCATGGTAGTCAATATCTCTGAGACTTGACTTCCTCATTTGTAAAATAGAAATGATGAGGCACCTACCTCACAAGATACTGATGATGATTAAATGAGTTAATATGTTCCTGAGCATTTAATGTTAGTGATTATTAAAGTCATAATTATTCTCATCAGCATCATTAAAGAGAAGGTATAGAGAAGCTTGGGAGGCCCTTGCAAGGAGACCCAACATACTATACAGGTTCACCGTATAGTGAGCAACCCTGACACAGTTGAGGACCTGAACAAAGTCCAGAATGAACTGGATGCTTTGTTCCTTTCTGAAAAATGTCCAGAATGGAATTGGGGAACTGTGGGGATGGGGAAGAGGGGCATGAGAGGGGACCAAAGAGATGAGGGCTGACCCTGTAGGCCAGGTCAGAATGGTGGGAGGATTCCCTTTTCATTCACCACGTCAGTATCTGACAGTTGCACCTGATTTACAGCTTAAGTAAAGGGCAGAGATAAAGGCAAGAAGAGGGACAACATCAACACAAGGAGATTCCTGTCAAGTTATTTGCAGATTGCAACTTGGTCTATTTTTTTATATGCTGAGCACACCGAATCAAGTCCACAGGCTGTCAGCTTCTAAATTCTATGAAAGGATAATTTGCATCAAGACCAAGTTTTTGCTAAGGGTATAGCTTAGGGCTTTGAGAATGCTGTACCTGTATAGACATAGTTCTTGCCCTTAAGAAGTTTATCATTTATTTAGCTGAGGAGTTCAGACATCTATATAATAAGCTGTAATAAGATGATATAAGACAGTAGCATGTTAGTAGACAGAAAAGAAGGACATGGAGATTCAGAGAAGAGAAAATAAGAAGGTTTTGAGGAGAGACCTGCAGGGTCTCATCTCTACAGACCAATGGCCAGTGGCCAGAAATTGTCCAAGTATCAGAAGATAGGTGATGTGGATGGATCCTGGGCCAGGCCTGGAACAAGGGCTGAATGACCAGTTTTCAAGGCGTGGTTTTTGTGAGGCCAGCTGTGGGGCCAACTGTGTTACTAGCGAAGGTATATTTCAAGAGAACTACAAACCTTCTTACAGTCAGATCAGAAATAGAATACAGGACACGAGGACAAAGGAGGAAAAGAGAGCTTTCTTAGAGCATATGGAATTAAAATTAAAATTCACGGAATTTTCAAGTCAGCAACCGCTAGAACAGGACCTATGATGAGGAAATACCCATCCAGGACAGAAATAGACTACAAGGGGCTGGTCAGTCTTTCAGGTGCCTGGGCTCTTTCCAAATATCTTTGTAGGGTAACCTATTCTGGTGCTGGTTGGGGAAGATAGAAAGGTCATTTTGTCTCTGAGATGCATGAGACAGTTTTGGTGTTTGCCAAAATGTTGCGGATCTTCTGTTATCCATGAAGGCAGTATAAAGGTCATCTCAGACATCTCACTTCTTCTTCTTGGGTCTCTGCTTAACTCAAGGGCCTTGTGATTGTCAGAGGCAGGACACAGTGACTGTAGCCAGCTGTACAAGGTGTCTCTGAGCTCACCCATTTCAAGGGTGAATCAATGGGAGCTGGTCCAAAACTTGCCAAGAACAGTGAAAGTCACTGCAACTTTTACATTGTCACTTATGACTAGTCATTAGAAGGCAGCTGATTGGGGATATATGAGGGACAATTATTCTTGGTGCAGTGCAGCCAAGAGTTATCCATTCTGGCCAAATGAGAAGAAGCTTAGCAAATTTAAGATACTTGATGTATACATCACTCAAATCCCAGACAGTTCAACTGATTGTTTTGTTTCCCTACTAATTGTTTTTTGCCCCTGGATTGTTCCTGACACCATGTTCAGAATGAATCAGTGGAGTGTAAAAATTATAGGACTCTTCTCTGCTAGCAAAGAAAAGTTGAGATTCCCAAAGACATTGTTTTTCTTTATTGAAACTGATTCCTTAGAGGAGACTCTTTTGAGTATCTTTTGTTCATTTTTCCTACAGGACGTTGACATAGATTGAAGCCCTGGTATGTTCCAGGCACTATGTTTGAGGTTAGAAATGCAACAAACAAACAAACCAAAACAGAAACACCAACCTGACACAGTCTTTACTTTTGAACAAGGGGTGTATAGTCCTCCCAGAGAAGCAAAGGGAAATGTGAGAAATGTTTAACATGTGGTTGATGTTATGGCAGATATCTATAGGGAAACAGTAGGACAAACAGGTAAGAATGGCCACTTCTATATGGAAGGAATGACGGCCCAGAGAAGGGGATCCAAGGTTTCTTGGATTTTAGGTCTCCTGTTTATAACTTAGGCATCCACTCTAGGCACTTCTGAAGAAGAATGAAGAAAATGTGTTGGGCATTCTCTATACAGGAATGGGATCCTTTTTGGATTAAGGAGCCCTGCGCCATTCACCATAACAACATCAACACAGTCACTCAGTTTGCCATTCTCTCTCTAATTTTTATCATGTAGAAGCATTCTAGAATCAATTCTAAGCCTAGAATGGATCATTTGTACTAAATGTGTTAAGCCCAAGACAGTTCTTAAGGCTGTGTGTCCCAGTAGCTCAAACTGTGTTCTCTACTGGAACTTCCTTGGGGGTGAGTCGCTTGGTATCACCGGACCTACACATGAATGGGAGTGTTAGAAAGAAGCACTTGTGTATATACACTGAAGAAAGCGTAGATGGAATGCTGAAAACTGGAGTTTTCATGGCCCAGGTCAGACACTAGACACTATATCAAAATAGCCCAATGACCCAAGCAAAGTCAGCAACAGATACGTCTAAGAGACAATTCCTGGACCAAAGTCATCAGCCAAAGATAAGAGAGTCAGAGAATAAGGCCTGGGAAGTAGAAAGTGTTTGTGTATATGATACTAAGATTAATTTGCATGGGTATATTTCTCTTATAGTAAAATTGGATAACTCCTGCTTCTACCCTCGTAAGAGTGCTTCTCCTGCTTGCGAAGATGAGCTACTCTAAATCTTGACGTCTACAAATCGGCTTGATATTGTATTTAGATTTTTTCATCATAATCTGCTGCTATTCTAAGATGTAGCTGTCTCTACCCATCCCAACTGTTTAGCTCTAGTTATTTTGGTTGGCTATTCGTAGTGATGTGAGAGACGTCTCCATGACCTAAAAAGCAAAGGCCTGTTTTAACTACTTAATTCTAATCAGATAGGTTGAAATTCTTTAAGGTTCTGGAAGACCACCTGCCATCCAGTGAAGTCCTGTTGGACAGAGGAAACAGTCTAGCTGGTCTTTAGCCTGCTCTGGAGTTAGTCCTACTTAAGGAGCTATGATCACTTGACCTGGGACAACATCTTATCTTTGCTGGTATAGCCAAACTGTCTAGTTCGATTGGTGAGTGTCAAGTTCCAGTAAGGCAAAGCCAAGGGTCTGATTTATTTGAAGGTCATGGAGCTTAAATTTTAGAGCATTGCTGAATCTATGCACTTTCCTGAATGGCTTTTTCTAAACATATGCTGGCATTCGTTTGGCAAGAAAGAAAATAAAGCTCAGCACAAGTTCATCCCAATGTCAAGAAAAATAACCTACAGTACAGCATTTATCTGACGTATGCACCAGCTGAACATGAAAAATACAAATATTTTCACTTCTCTCCAGTGACTCTTGTTCCAGTGGGAAAGGCATGCAGCTGCTGCTCCTGTCCACTCAGGGCCTCCCTTTTTAGGCAACCTCCTGTGTGATTCTGGGTAGCAGCAGCAGCAGCAGCAGCAAATGATTCTGCCTGGAAAGGGTGAGACACCAGTCTTCAATGAGGCTGGATTGTGTCACTGAAATGCTACATATATGCCACATGGAAATCCTGGCATAGGAAAATGGCAGGGTTGGCAGAGGCCAGGTGTGGTGGCTCATGCCTGTAGTCCCAGCACTTTGGGAGGCCGAGGTGGGTGAGTCACCTGAGGTCAGGAGTTCAAGACCAGCCTGGCCAACATGGCAATACCCCATCTCTACTAAAAATACAAAAATTAGCCGGGCTTGGTGGTACATGCCTGTAATCCCAGCTACTCAGGAGGCTGAGGCACGAGAATCACTTGAACCTGGGAGGTGGAGGTTGCAGTGAGCCAAGATCATGCAGTTGCACTCCAGCCTGGGTGACAGAGTGACTCTGTCTCAAAAAAACAAAAACCAAAAAAAAAAAAAAAAAAAAAAAAAAGAAGAATAAGAAGAAGAAAAGAAAATAGGGAAAATAGTAGGGTTGGCGGATACCATTAGTGTTACCTGTACCTCATTCCTGTTTTGGTAAATGAGGAATTGGAAGCCCTGAGAAGTTAAGTCAATATCAGTTTAACTTGGAATAGCTATAGAATGGTTAGAATTCCTGATTCCTAATCCATCAGGCTTTCCATTACATTGAGAAGCCTTTCCCTCATATGTACTGTGATATACATATACTAGATGGTTTTTAAATGTTGGAGGGCTCCAGGGTTTCTGTTTTAGGTCTCTCCTTGGCCTGCACAATTCCCTTGGTGCTCTTTGCCATGATATTAAAGGTCATGCATATTTTAGTGACTTCCAAATTGAGGTCTCTAGCCTGGAACTCTCCCTGAAATCCCAGATTCTTATATCTCTAGTTGTCTACTTGACATCTCCATTTTGCTATCTGATAGATTAACTTAAGCTACTTAATTAATAGCTACTTAATACATAGCTACTTAATTCTAAACAGATAGTTGGAAATTCTTTAATATACTGGAAGACCACCTGCATCCTGTGAAGTCCTCTTGGATTTAATCGTATCATTGAACAGCTTAATCATATCACTGTAAAGCAGAAATGGTGAGGTCTTCCTTCCTGCCCCAGACTTCTTTTTCTTTCAGTTTTTCCCCATCTTGGTAAATGGCATCCCCACTGTCCTTGGGCATTTTCTTTTATTTTTTTCCTATGATATTCAATCTATCTCAGCAAGTCTCATCCATTTCTCATGTAAACCCATCCTACTTCTTTCCACTCTCTCCTCCATCACTATCATTTTAGATCAAATCATGCTTATCACTTCTTTGGACAACTACACAGCATGTAGTATATGATTATGAAAAATATATATTCATTTTGCATCTTCTTTAGACTATTAAAGTTAAATTATTAAAATTTCTATATTCTCAACACAGTCTACTTAAGTGGCTTTAATTTCACTGGCGTTTGGTCCACAAAACTTTAGGAAATGAAGCTATGATGCTTCTTTGGAATTAACTTCAACATTAACATAGAGATTCCATAAACAGGTATTTAGCTCTTTTCTGTGTCAGGCTTTGTGAACTAATGAGGATATACATTTATGTTAATAGGAGACACACTTTCTGTCCTCCATGAGCTCACAGCACAGCAGAGGGGATAGAGACATAATCTGCAAACTCTAATGCAATCTACCAATGTTAATGATTCAAGGAATAATCACAGGAAAGAAAAAGATAACAATTAGAAAGCAAGATACGACGCATATTATATACTATTTTATAATTAGTTCTGGATTCGCTGAGGTCTTGCTCAGACTATCTCACTGGTGTGGGAATAACAGAAACCTGGGCTTCCAAGGTCAAATGTAACAATGGTGGTTGCTTTTACTGGTCTTAATGCTATTGAGGAGGGGAATCTGTGTTATGGCTGTACCCTCATCCCTCATAGGTTTCCAGATCCTTTATTTAAATGTCTGACCTGGAGATGGATCCTCTGACCTTTCTTTTCTGCAAGAATATAATGATGCAGTTGGGTTTCATGCTCTCTCTGGGCCTTTTCAACTCTAAAACTCTGATTCTCAAATGTCATCAGCTTGGCAATGTCTTCCCTTATCCCGAGGAGAGAGAGAAAGGTGAATGAAGGGCAGGACAGGAATGTGAGTCCTTGTTCCTCGCAATCCGCAGAACTGTCTGGATTAGGACTCAGCTTAGTTATATCAGCACTGCAATGAAATTTTCATCTCCCTGATTCATTCATCTAAGAAAATGAATACCTTGGCGTACTGAGTACACTTCAGGCTCATCAGACCTGAGTTTTAATTGATGGATTAATGAATAGAACATTAGTTTTCTAAAGAGCACTAAAAGGCTGTTTCCTTTTTGGTCCATTGTTTACTGTTTTTGATAGATAATGTCATGTATCTGAGAAAGGGGCTTCCCAAGAAATGTACAATTCATTGACATAAATCAAAGTGTCTCCATATTTTTTTCTTTTCTGTTGTTGCTTAAGTCATACAAGTGTATCCCTGCTGACAGCCACAGCAGAGCACAGATTCAGCCTCTTTTTTTTTTTTTTTTTTTTTTTTTTAACTTCCAGTTCTGCAAGTTTCCCTTTCCACAAGCACAGGATTTTATGATTCCAGGAAGCTTTTCCATAGTACATGAACCGTAGCTGAGAGTTATCCCACCAGGTGAGAGTCTGAGCTACCTCCGATCACAGCTGGTCCTGTTACTCTAAAAAAGAGTATCAGGGTTGTAGATTCTAGTTATTCTAGAGTCTTGAAGGCTTGAGGTCTAAGAAGGACAGGCTGGGGACTTTGGAGATCTTTTAAGAATCAACACCTATACCTACATTCAACCTGAGAATGTGAGGGTCAGCACTTTGGTGCAGTGCGTGACAGCTGCTTATGAACCATAGCACACCTGCTGCTGACTGCAGTGCTGTCAAATGCAGGGACTCGGTGGCCATTTACATTGCCTCTCTGTATCTTTATTACTGTGTGTGCTCAAAGCAGCTTAACTGTGAGCAGACATCTGCCCATAATAATGCAATAAATTGAAATGTGGCTAAATTATGAGAAACAAGTGCTTTGAAACACAACACAAGGGGTTTGTTGCAGGCTTTTCTAGCATCTCTGGCTTCATGTTTCTTTTCACAGAGAGATGAATCCTTCTTCACTACAGTTTGGATTAAGAGGAAAGGAAAGTTAAAAGACCTAGTATTTATTGAAAAAAAAAATGATGTGCCTTCTCTATGTTTGGTTCTTAATATATACTGAGTCATTTAACCCTCACATCCACTCTGCACACTGCATATTATTATCCTCATTTTCTACATGAAGAAATCAAGGGCCACCCAATTCATTCTGAATACCTACTGAGTGCTACGTGCCAGGGACTGTGTTGAGCATGTGGGACACAAAGGCATTGATTGTGGTTCTCATAAATTGCCATTATATTCTGGTATCCAAGGAATGGTGACATCAGTGCCGGGAGAAATATCATGGAAGGCATCACAGACTGGTGCCACTAGAGCTGAGGCTTGGTGGAGAATCAAAGATCTCCCAGGCAGACCAGGCAGGGAAAAAATATTCTAGGCAGAAGGAACAGATGTATAAAGGTGACTTCAATAAACAGTAAGTTTTCCATGTGGGTGGCATGTAGGGCTTAAAGAGTGAGGAGGAGAGATTTGAGGGGAAGTTTTCGAAGGTGCAACTGTAGGGGTGACAAAGCCAGTCATGAAACATTTTGCTCTCCCAAGAAGTTTAGGCATTATCTTATAGGAGGCATACCATATTTAACAATGGGATAACCAGGTCAGATCACTGTGGCAGAAGATAAATTGAATAGAGAAGACAGAAGACCAACAGGTCAGCATATAATAGTCCAGTTTGCATTGGTATTAATTCAGGATTGAGAGATAAGAGCCCTCCCTGAAGGAAGGAGAGAGGAGGTCGAGTTTTTGAACATATCTGATAAATAAAAAAGGGGCAATGTCAATAGGACTTAGTTAGTAATCAATTATACACAGCTAAAGAACAGCTGAAATTGGTAAGAGCAAGTGTCTGGCAATAGAAGCCTTTTGCTTCTTGCTTTCTTCTGAGCCATCTTGAATCAGTGGCAGATTCTTAGGAGGAGTGGGGAGGACTATGGTGACCATTAAGCAGATGTAGCTGAGAGTCAAACCTACACCCACTTTGGTCCCACTCAGAACATATATTTACCTTCTCTCTGCCTCCATTTCAATATTTACCACTGACAATATTGGTGGTGGGTGTTTAACTGGCTTATTGTGAGGCTCCATTGTAGAATCAAAGTGTATAATGTGCTCATGTAGATAATAAAGCCAATATTCCCCTTTCAGAATCTGGAATTTAGCAATGCAAGAATTGAAAAAATGATCTGGTCGGTATTTTTATTCCATTTTTTTTCTTGTGTGGTGGAAATGACCCAGGTCTTATTTCTATGTTTAAGGCATATGATACAGGTTAACGTTGAGAAGGTTGAACCATAAGAGAACATACCAAAGCATGCTTTTCTTCATACTTTAAATGGTATATTTGGAATTAAATGTGACTCTTTTGTAATCCCGGGTTTTAAAGAATTGCATTAAGAGGATCTGTTGTAACTGTGGTGATCTCAGCCAAGTTTTGGCATGTATTTGGTAGAAACAATGAGTCGTAGTTTGTCTCTCTTTGTCTTGTAAAACTGGCTGTATTTGAAATTAAGCTAGAAGATTTTTTCCTTGGAGATAGAAAAATCGTATTTTGAACTTCTCCCTATTCTGGTCTCTCATTTGGGATTTATAGTGATGACACCCGATACTGAGTATTATATATGTGTCTGTGCATAGAGCACATGTGGATAGTTTTCCTCTAGCTTCTGAGAAGTTTTCTGTTTTATCATGGGTTTTGTTTTAATCCCACCAAGGATTGTTAAGAGGAAAAAGCAGCAAACATGTAGTAATCATGAATAGAAGTACCAAACTTAAAACCTAAAACTTGCCTGACCCAACGAAAACCAGGCAGAGTATAAAGGGTTGTATAATTACTTACCTTGCTGGTAGAATAGATGCTCAGATACTATCTAGCAAAACCACCCACCCCCAATTATAGATGAAGAAACTGAGGCCTCCAGGTAGGAAATGAGTGGTGAATAGAATAGAATAGAATAGAATAGAATAGAATAGGTTTTTGTTGTTGTTGTTGTTGTTGTTGTTGTTGTTTTGAGATGGTGTCTCACTCTTTCACCCAGGTTGGAGTGCAGTGGTGCTACCTCAGCTCACTGCAAGCTCCGCCTCCTGGATTCAGGCCATTCTCCCACCTCAGCCTCCCAAGTAGCTGGGACTACAGGCACCCACCACCACGCCCAGCTAATTTTTTGTAGTTTTAGTAGAGACGGATTTTCGCCTTGTTAGCCAGGATGGTCTCAATCTCCTGACCTTGTGATCCACCCACCTTGGCCTCCCAAAGTGCTGGGATCACAGGCGTGAGCCACTGCACCCAGCCTAGAATAGAATGTTCTTAGTCCCTCATTTTGGTTCCTGTTTATTGGATTTTTCAAAGAAATACATATGTATCTGTGCATCTGTGCATATTTGTGAAGATATACTTTTATGTCTCATGATCTTCTAGGCAGTAGTCATGCCATTATAGCAAACCCATTTGGTAAGTCTCCAGTAATTTGTTCTAATTGATAAATTTTATTTGAAATGTTGGCAACTGATTTAGAGACAGGAAGTGTAGAAGGAAGAGATACGTATATATTTCTCTTCTCTTTCTCTTTCATCACTCATCCCATCTTACCTCAACAAATAACCCAGCCCAACAGAGAGGATATTGGAGTGACAAGTACATCTGGAACTTGAGGCTGGACCTCTCAATGTAAGTGGCTCTTGAAAGACCCCCTTCTGTGGGCTACTGGACAGCTATTTTTCTGCCAAGCCGATGCAGTCTTTCTTGGAGAAGATCATTCCATGCTTCTTAGCATGTTTAACCTTTATAGCAAGACATTCTCATCAAAATGACAAACCCCAACAGAGCCTACTAAAAGGCCAGTAAATCAGAAGCCTCATGAAATCTGTGGGATTAGCATGCTCCCCCTCTTTGTTTCTGCAGGGTAAGAAAGACCTGTGCATTTCAGATTTCAGTCTTTTCTGCAGGCCCCTTGTCTGAAACCTACTGCTGTGGCTCACTGGTATTTGAATATTGTTTTCATTTAGTCGCCTGGGGCCACATACTGACACCAGCTAAGGCTGGCACGTTGTTTATCTCCATCAGCAACGTTGTAAAGAAACGATAACTGCTCTGATGTTTGTTTAGTTGAATTCTCCCCATCCTGGAAAACATCCTCTCTGGGTCTGAAGATAGCCGTTGATTCCTAATGTCATCATTCCTGTAGTAGCTCGCTGTTGCTCAGCAGGAGCTCATCACCAGCCAGTTAGTTGTTTCTGATCTCCTTGTCCCATGGCTCGGTCTGTAATGAAACTTTCACAAGCAACCTAGTATCTTCAGCCACTATAAGGTGGAGCCTCCTTCTGTGGAAATCCACAAAGTCAAGGCTGTATTGAGAGTAGAGGTAGAAGAAGAAAAAAAATGATGAATAACAGTTCTGTTATCTGTATAGATTATAAAATATTTATTAGGGGTTGTGGGGGGTGACTCTTTTATCAGAGTTTACACATTCATATTTTCAAGTTGAAAAGGACCTCGGAGGTTTTTGAGTCTAACTCAATATCTGATGCATATATACCCCTGGACAAAATTCCTAAATTGCTGTGTAGACTCTTTAGGAATATGTACTCTTATCTCCATATGATGTACTAAATGCTTAGCAGTAGTTAGCTTATTTAATCTTTGCAATAACTACATAAGATACGTGCTATTTTCATTCTTAATTTATATCTGAGGAATTGGGGTCAAGGATAGGTTAAGTAACTTGCCCAAGGTCACCCAAGAAAATGTTGAGGTGATCTCTGGGTCTTCCACTCCTGAGTCATCTCTTTTGTGATTGATATACTTTACTACTCTCAGTAACAAGGATGCTCACCTCTTCATGAAGCAGCCATTCCATTTTTGGATGTTGCTAAGTAGTCTAAAAATCTTCCTTTCACTATAACTGAAGTCTCTTTTTTGAAACACTCTTTTTATTTTTTTTTCGCTTTTTTTTTTATTATACTTTAAGTTCTGGGTTACATGTGCAGAACGTGTGGTTTTGTTACATAGGTATACACGTGCCATAGTGGTTTGCTGCACCCATCACTCATCACCTACATTAGGTATTTCTCCTAATGCTATCTGTCTCCTAGCCCCCACCCACTGACAGGCCCCAGTGTGTGATGTTCCCCTCCCTGTGTCTATGTGATCTCATTTTTCAGCTCCCACTTATGAGTGAGAACATATGGTATTTGGTTTTCTGTTCTTGTAAACACTCTTTTTTATTGTGATAAAATACACATAACATAACATTTACCATTTTAGCTTTTTTTGAGACAAGGCCTGGTTCTTTTGCCCAAGTTGGAGTGCAGTGATGTAATCTCAGCTCATTGCAACCCCTGCCATCCTCCCAACCTCAGCCTCCTAAGTAGCTGGGACCATAGGCATGTACCATCACACCCGGCTAATTTTTGCATTTTTTGTAGAGATTAATTGTCACCATGTTGCCCAGGATGGTCTCAAACTTTTGAGCTCAAACCATCTGCCCACCTTGGCCTCCCAAAGTGCTGGGATTACAG
This sequence comes from Macaca nemestrina, assembly GCF_043159975.1. Lineage (NCBI taxonomy): Eukaryota > Metazoa > Chordata > Mammalia > Primates > Cercopithecidae > Macaca > Macaca nemestrina. The sequence goes on along the minus strand of NC_092131.1, from coordinate 29,127,390 downwards.
GCATGAGCCATTGCACCTGGCCTCATTTTAGCCATTTTTAAGTGTATAATACAGTGGCATAAAGCACATTCACATTGCTATGCAACCATAGCCATCATCTATCTTCAGAATGTTTCTTTTGGCCTTTGTTCAGGCTTTGGGAGCTATACAGGATTTATTCACTCAAAAAACAAACAAACAAACAAACAAAAAAACCTTCACTAGGTGCTTATCGTGCCGTGGATCCTAGGGATGTCCAGAACAGATCAAGCTAAAACCCTCCTCTACAATAGACCTTCAGTTATTCAAAGACAGCTATCATGTTTTTCACTGAAATGTTGTCAGTCATTCTCAGGATAAACATCACTAGTTTCACTAACCAGTTCTCATCTATTGTGGTTTTAAGTTCCTTGCTGAGTTAATCCAGCAGTCATTGAGAGAAGTGGGGGTAGATAGGAGAGGGTTCTGTGTTCACTGAAAGGAAGGATGGCTTCCAGTACTTCACAGGGGTCTTTGTGAAGCAGGCCACGCCCTTCCAAGGAGAAAGCTTGTATTATCAATGCAGTAACTCACATGAATATCAGATGTTGTGACACATATGGACTATGAGTTTGTGTGACTGGCAGGATTCACTGGTACATTTATGGTGGTGGTGGGGTTAGTGCTTTTATTAGTTTCTTATCCTGTAAAAATGCTTTGGGCCAGGCATGGTGGCTCACGCCTGTAATCCCAGCACTTTGGGAGGCCAAAGCAGGTGAATCACCTGAGGTTGGGAGTTCAAGACCAGCCTGACCAAAATGGAGAAACCCCATCTCTACTAAAAACATAAAATTAGCCAGGCATGGTGGTGCTTGTCTGTAATCCCAGCTACTTGGGAGGCTGAGATAGGAGAATCACCTAAACCCAGGAGGCAGAGGTTGTGGTGAGCCGGGATCACACCATTGTACTCCAGCCTGGGCAACAAGAGCGAAAACTCCGTCTCAAAAAAAGCTTTGGCCCACTTCAGGTACCATCACATTTATCACCTCATCTTATTCCTCAAAATAGTCCTAGATTGAGTGTGTTAAATCACATATCTCAAAAGCAAAGCTAAATTTATTTTTGACCATATGAACATCTTAGGGTACCACTAGACAAGGAAATCATGATTTTGACAAGTGTCAGCTGACACAGAATCATCGAATGCTACAGCTGGTCAGGGCCTTAAAAAATCAAGTATTCCAAGTGCTTATAATTTACAAAGAAATAACTGAGATTCAGAGTGGTTATGTAACTTTCCCAAAGTCACAGAGGTAGTAAGCAGCCACGGTGGGACTTATCACTCAGTATTTTGAATCCCCAACGAGAGCTGTCTATCCTAAAGCAATTTCAGAGGTGCTCTTGCTTTGTGCCTTTGGGCTGGTCCTTTGTAGCTGAGAGTAAGATGCTCTTGCTGTGTGGGTCAGAATATTTCTTCACAAGCTCAGTGGGTCCTTGTGATTGTTTTTACATGTAATCATCCCTTTATTTATTACAAATAAGCTTGTCGATTAATTTAGTTAGCAGCTTATGGTCTGGAAAATCTCATTACCCAAACCTTACATTATCAACACATCTGTTAAAAAGAGATGCTTAAAGAAGTGGTCTAAATACGCAGATTCCTGGTCATCTTCAAGAAGGGAGCTACTAAAAGGCAACCTGGGAGGGAGTAGACAATTGTAGTGAGGCCACGAAAGTCACTGACATTCACACGTCAGGGAGTATAAAAAGGGAATTCACACTTACTGAGTACCTGCATGTGCCAGGTATAATTTGGTCCTTAAGTAAGATACACCAGGTTTGGAGTCAGACAAAACTGGATTTGTGGGGTGGGGAGGTGCGCGGTGGCTCATGCTTATAATCCCAGCGCTTTGGGAGGTCGAGGCAGGCAGATCACGAGGTAATGAATTTGAGACCAGCCTGGCCAACATGGTGAAACCCCCGTCTCTACTAAAAATACCAAAAAAAATAAAAAAATAAAAAAAAATAGCCAGACATGGTGGCAGGTGCCTGTAATCTCAGCTACTCAGGAGGCTGAGGAAGGAGAATTGCTTGAACCCGGGAGGCAGAGGTTGCAGTGAGCTGAGACTGTGCCACTGCACTCCTGCCTGGGCAACAAAGCGAGACTCCATTTCAAAAACAAACAACAACAACAACAACAAATTGGATTTGAATCCCAATTCCATTGCTCACTATTATGTGATCTTGGATGTGTTTTTAACCCCTTTTTAGCCTCAGTTTTCTGATCCATCAAAATGCCATTTTGGTGTTGTTATGAGGCTTAAATACATAATTGTGTAAAAATCTTGGCACAATGCCTATAATTTTGTAAGTGTTCGGTGCATGGAGGAATATTATTATTCTTCTCTCATTTAATTTTTAGAGCAGATCTTATAAAGTTTGTGGTATCATTCAGATTTTTAGATACTTAAACCAAGGATCAGAAAACTAAAATAAATTTCCATAGTCACAATGTTAGCAAATACTAAAGGTAGGACTTTTTCACCCAGTCTATCAGATTTTCTATTATTCTTTGCCATTCATTAAAACAGGAGGCCTTAGAGGTGGGATTAGGTACTGTGGGAGGGAGAAAGAGCTGTAAGAAATGAGATGGCTTTTTTTGTTCCTCTTCCAACCTTGTCAGTTCTCTGTTTTAGGACTTTCCAAGGGGCAAACATGAGAAATACATTAGGATGGAAGCTGTCATTTTGGAGTAAATTCAGTATTGAGAAAAGCAGTCAGGATCTTCCACATCTTTTCGTTCATACTCTTTGTTCCTAGGTGGAGGAGAAGAACTGTAAAGTTTCATGGGGCTGGTCCAGAAAAGCATGAAATGAGTATAGCTCAAAACTTAGAAAGACCAATTTTGCCTCATCACAATTTATCCAGGGCTGCAATATACCTTAACTCATACCTGCATCTTTACCCATGTGTACAAACACACATGCACACACAGACACGCACATGAATGCACTGACACAAATTCTTTGGCCATAAATCTGGACCTCTCTAATTTTTGCTTTGCTCATCTCTCCTTCTCTAGATGGGGATCCATAGACTACGTATCCCCAGTGCCAAGGAAAAGGAGTTCAATCCGTGTTTGTGGAGGAACAAATAAAAGAATGAATGCAAAGCAAAATGAAATGAATGGGACTATTTCTAAAGTTAACTATACTTTAGTTAGAATTCTGGTTTATTATCTGACAAATTTGAAGAAACTTAGTACACCTGCTAGACATCTAAACTGCCCACCCTCACCCCCAATAACAAGTTAGGATTTTCATAGTTGGGGATGTGCCTAGAGAAAAATAATGAGAAGCTCCCCTAGGCTGGGGCCTAGCCTCTTGGCCCTGTAGCAACTATTCCTGTAACTCAATATTAGCTATAGAGTGGCAAGATTCAGTGTTGCTTAAAGTGGACAGGTGGGCAGGCATGGAATGAATGAATCTAGAATAGAGGAAGAAGCAGGCTTATGCATCCAAGGCAGGCATTTCTACCATCTAAAACAATGGGGTGACTTTGCAGCTCTCCTTGGTGAAAGAAGCACTTCGTGGATGATACCCTTTTGTTCCCATTCACTCCCTTTTATTCACCCCTCCCCTGTCCTGCTTACCTTTTCTTTTTCCTGTTTTCTCTTCTTTATTCCCTTTATTCTTCATTATTTTTTCCCTGATAAACCCCACACAGTCCTTTCTTCATTTCTATGTATCTTTTAAGCTTGATGCAGCAATAATTTCTATTGTTTAAAGGGCTTTTCCCTCCCCGAGGGATGAAATTGACCCTTATTTATTCAGAATGACTTGACTCAGAGCTGTCATAAAATGTGGGCTGCACAAAACTGCAAGGTGGCTGGTGCCTACCAGCTACCTAGGTAAGTGGCATCTGGTTGAAGGGGAGGACAGGCCCCTAAGGCCTCTTGAGCACGTTGTCTAACCTGGAAGTCATCTCCTTTTGAACTACAATAAATGAGAAAGGGTCTTAGCCAGACAAAACAATGACTATAAAACCAGATGGCTAAAATATGACTGAGGAATGCAGAAGAGTACCCTGGTATATCAATTTCTACTTGAGGAAATTATTTGGCTGCAGCACAAAGGAGCCTCTCTCTGTCTAACATTGGGTTTGTCCCTTGAGCTTTCTGCAAATGGAGATTGATGGTGGCGGCATGATGGTCAAGGAATGTGTCCTCAGATGATGCTGAGCAGAATTATTTCTTTGTAAATTTTCCTTTTGCCCTTTCTTCCTCCTTCCTTTCAGATATCTCACTTTCTCAGCTTTCTTTCACCTTCCTTCTTTTCTTGCCCGTGATCCCTTCAAAACACTTTAGTTTTTTTCTTATGTGGAGAACATGGTTGACCCATTCAATTTCTTTTCACTACAGAGTAGCATTCCTGGGGGCTTTGATGGGACAATTGATATAATGAATCTTGACTTTGGTAGGACTGTTATTCTGTCTTCATAAAATGCTACTCAATAAACCAATCTCTGGATTATAGCTCTGTTAGGAGTGTTTATCACTGTTGAAAAGAAGCCTCATAAAAATTGTCATCTGTGGGTTATTGCTAACATTATAGATTATGAATGTCCATTTAAAAAATAAACATTGATTTTTATAATTCTAAAATTTATATATATATATATTTACTGTAGAAAATTGGGCACATGGAAGTTTATTAATTCAACTTTTTCTTTGGCCAACATTAACTGAGTACCTGAATACAAAAACCTATGGTGGTTCTACAAAACCCATTGCATGGTAGACAAAAATAAACATAATTGAGTATAATTGTACCAAGCAGAAATGGTTATTATTAACATATTGTTATGATTTATTCTATTATTTTGGGAATGTGTATATATGTGTGTGTGTGTGTATGTGTGTATGTATATATGTATATATATTCTATTCTTGAATATACACTATTCATGAATATATGTACTCTATTCTATATATATATTTTTTGGAAGACATGTGTATATATATAACATGTTAATGTAATTTTGTAAGTAATTATTCTAATTTTTCCAGTTGCTGTTTTTTTCAAAAATTATCTCATAGTTGCATAATTATACCATAATTGCAATTCAGTGTTATATGATCTTTGTCTCAAATCATAAAATCTTGAAAAACATTATTTTTAATGACTTCAAAGTAGCTATATTTGCCAGCTATTGCCTCAGTAATGTTGTGAACAAGCCACCCCACACCTTTGTGACTTATAACAAGCAGTATTTAAATTCTATACTTATAGATTTATGGATAGGTTAAGGTGGCTCTGTTCCAAGCTGTGGAGGGCTGGAAATAGCTGCAAGTTTCAAGTTAGATTCAGATCGGCTCCCCCATTACCACATTCTTTTTGGACCAGAGGCTACCCAGGGGATATTCTCCTACTAGCAAGTGAAAGGAGTACAAGAAGGAGCATGCAAGCACTCAGTACCTCCTTCGACCTAAGTCTGCATCTCATACGTTGTCACTACTGTCCACATTCTCTACATCAAGGCAAGTCATGTGGCCAAGCCCAACATAGGGTGGTTTAATACACTACATCCACTCTAGTGGAAGGGACTGCGAAGTCATAAGCAAAGGGTGTGGGTATATAATTAAAAAACAGGGGAAGCATGACTAATTATGAACAATAAAACAGTCTACCATAGTAGACTACCTGATATTTTGTTATCACTAATGGTCATAGGTTGATAAAAGAAAACTAGTTTTTTATCCTTTCTGTTAACCTCTAATATGCCCCAATATTAATAAATACCATGAGACCTTTTTCCAAACACATAGGCTTCAGAAGACATCAGAGCCTTCTCCACTGCCCATTTTCTGTGTTGTGGTTCTAATGTATCTTCCTATTGATACTTCAACTCATCATAATCTCTAGGAGTTTGGTTTCTTGCTTCACAGAAGTCACTTAGACCAGGTAAGAAACTAGCTCTGATTTTAATGCAGAGAATGCTTATGACCATTATTTTAGATGGGTTTAACACAATGAGACCTGAGACCTAAAAGGGCCAGTTCCAGAAAATCATCAGCTTCAAAATCTAGACATGAGAGAAAGAGTTGATGGTTTGAGGGTGGTTCTACAAAATATAATGAAGGGAGGTCAGAAAAGGTTAGTTGGACAAGGTTCTCAGACACTAGATTCTGTAGGAGGAGTAAGGAGTGAATTTAGTTTTTTGTTTTATGGAAAATTTAGAATCGCTGAAATTTGCTCAAGTATAGGATTCTTTTTCTACTTGAAATTTTCTCAAAGCTTTGAAGACTATGCACTGCATAGAGTCTTGGTATATAGGCTTCATTATTTTTGGTTCCATTCTTTGTAACACTTGGGGTCCTGGTTCTTTGCTGACAGACCTCTTAAGTTTGTTTCTTTTGTTCTGTACCTCAGCTTTTACTTTGTATTTATTTTTTGAAATAATAATCTAGTTACCAAATTAGACACCATGCTTTTGGAAAGCTTGGACCATGCCTGCTTTACTATTTTCTGCTTCATGCCTGAAATAATAGGATGTGCTCAACACATTGTTGTTGATGATGATAGGTTCAGGTCACAGGTATCCTGTATCCTTGGTCTTTGCATCCAAAACTTGACAAATCCTTTTCTCACCCATTAGTCTCCCTCTCATGCAAACCTTCTTACTTTAGGCTTATTTTTTAACAGCCAAACATTTCCTCTAGGACACCTAGTCTAGGTAGCCATTTCAAAGATAATTTTCTAAGGAAGAAATGTGACCTTCTAAGCAAAGTGTACTAATGTCAAGGAATCAGTGAGTGCTAGAAAAACCAATTCAGAGTGGTCCGAGGTAACAAGGAGACTAATTAAATTGATTAGGTTTAATAACTTGTATTGTTTCCCAAAAAGAAAGTAATCCTGGCCAGAATTTTGTCAAGAGCTTGTTGCTCTAAGTCAACTATATTGCATGAGGACTCAGAGAGTAAGTGTGCAGGAGGAGAGAAATCTATTTGGGAAGGTTTTGTACTGGAAGGGATATTATGTTAAGCTAATATTACAGAATGTTAGCTAATATTACAGAAACCATCTATTACCACTGTGGTTTACTACCATTTAGCAATTATTTATTGAGACCCTATTATGTAACAGGTACTGTGATAAGAAGAGAGGATACAAAGGCTGGCCTTCAAGGAGCTCAAGGTCACTCTAAGAATAACAGGTGGCTGCCTCCAGGAAGATAGATTGAACATTAAGTCTATTGAACAAAGATCCTTCTCTTGCTGTTGCATGAATGACCTTGTTTAAGATGCCAGACTGACTGTAGGTGGCAGAGGAGGGGGAAAGAGAATGGCCCTAAATCTCAGTCAGAATACAACTTCAATTTCTCTACTCTCAAATGCAATGAGCATAGTAATACTTTTCTCTAAAGAGGCAAAGAAACTTCTACAGTTGGATCAGGGTTTTAGTGTGAAAAACATCTAGGTTTAAAAGAGCCAAACACATGTACCTGCATCTGAAAGACACACACACACACACACACACACACACACACACACACACCCTTTTCATCTTACTAATTCCTTTATTTCCCATTACTTGAGTGATAAAATGAATTTCAGATGCAAGATCAAAAGAAAGTCATTTTATCCAAAGGGATATTATTTCAAAGACATACATAGATGAGCACTCCTGCATATCATGCTGTTCTTCACAATGCCATTTTAAATGATACTCAAATATTAGTTAGTGATGACTAACTGCCAGATACCATGCTAGTCCTTGAGAGGTACAATGGTGGGCAAAAATTGACCCATCTTTGGCCTCATGGAGTTTATAATCTAGTGACAGGAGAAAGACATTTACCAAATAATCAACAACTAAACATGCAGTTTCAAACTTTCAAACTTGAGAAGTATGGAGAGCCAGCCCTAGTTGAGGGGTGATCAGGGAAACAGCTCCAGAGGGAATGATGCTTGAGTTAACATTTGAAGAATAAGAAGGTGTTACCAGACAAAGATGGATGCAGTCTTCTAGGAAAAGGTTGTTACAAAGCCCAATAGGTAAAAAGAAGTATGGCAAGTTAGAGTTCAAGGAACAGAGGGTAAGTCAGGTTGGAGCACAGAAGGTGGAAGTGGGGAGGAGAGGGAAGGGGAGACAGGGCTTGGTCATGCCATCACCTACTGGTAGAGTATAATACTGATTTAGAATTTATCCTAAAAGTAATGGCAGACCCTTGAACAGCTATAAGCAGGAGAATAACATGACCAGATTTGCTTTTTTAAAGATCATCTTGGCTGTAGGATGGATAGTGGATTGGAGAAGGATAAGAATAGATGTTAAAATACTAGTTCTCCAGGAAGGAGTTGACGGTGGACTAAAATTTGGACTAGGACATTGACTAGGGCTGGGAAGGGAAGTCGGTGAATTTGAGATATTTATAGAAGATCCTATATTTGTAGCACTTGAGATGTCAAAGAAACAAATCAGGACTTTGTAAGAAGAAATTTTTATTCAAAACAATTCTTGCAAGAGAAAGAAAAGGACAATTGCAAAAGGGAGAATCCTGTAACAATAAGGTTTGCAAACATCTCAAAATCAAACAGTAACAAAAATGTTTTCCTTTCATAGGGTAAAAGAGGAGGCTAGCAGAGATAAGCAGAATCTTTGGGGTGGGAGGAAGCTGGACAAGCAAGGGGAAATAATCCTTGGAGTCTGACAAGACCGAGAGTCTCACTATTGCCAGCTGATTCCCAGGAGAAACTGGTAAGGAGGTACATGTTCCCCTTTTATGTGTGTGCTCAGACTTGGGGACAAGCAGCATTCAGGAACCTGTAGAAATGACTGGTTTGGTCAAGGCAAAGCAGAAGGATGAGCAACTGTGAACACTAGGCTAGAGAATGTAATTCATCATGACTTAAAAGATGACTTCAAAGGGGTCAAGCAAGAGAGGTAGAATCTTCTCAGTGGATCAGTCAATTCTTATCCTCCTCTCTCTAGGGGACAATCGATATCTTGAATTCATATTAGGGGTTTATTTTAGGGGTTTCAAAGTTTTCTCACATCCTTGAGTTCATTTACCTTCACAAATTTAGAGAGGTCTTTTAGAATTGAAAGAGATAAGTTAGAAGTCAGTTTTCTAGTCTTCTTATTTTACATATGAGGAAAACAGTCTAGAGAGGGAAATCTATCTAAGACATCCCATTAGATGGAAAATTGTGACCAGCATCCAGGACTTCCAACATCCAGTCTGGGAATAATTCCTCTTTCAGATGGCTGTTTCCTATCTGAGAATTCTCATGACGCTTCAATGTAGCATTGTAGATTCCCCCCATGGAGCAAACAAAGGTGATTTCCACCCACCTTATCCCCTATACAGCTACACACATAGATATTTACTACACACATACACATAGATCCATGTATCTTATTCTGAAAGCTGCCAGATATCAATCTGAAATTTAATTTAATTGCTTCCTTGAGTTTTCGGTTCCCCATCATCCTGCTCCACTTCGCTTAGCGTGGCCATCCTGGAGTTCAAGATATAGTTAAAAGGCAGGATGGTGGGATGGATAGACTGTAGGTTTTGGGGGCATGCAGGATTGGATTGAAAGCCTAATAGCTATGTCATTGAAGTGAAATTATTTAAGTTTTCTGAGCCTTATATTTTTTTCACTCATAGGGTTGAATAATCATAATTGTCTCTCTTGCTTTTTGCAACTATTAGATGGGGGTATAATAATATTAGCCACTATTTTATTGGGCATGTACTATGTGCCAGGCATTGCACAACATGCTTAAAGGACACTGCCCCATTTAATCCTTATGCCATAACCTGATGAGGTGGGTAATATTAACCCTACTTTAAAATGCTTGAGTTCCCAGCTCTAATAGTAATAATGACTATTATTCCCACAATCATTTATTTACACTTTTATTCATTCGCTTATTATTATGAAGTGCGTACTCTGTTCCAGGCATTCTTCTGGGCACTAGGGGTACAGAGAATAAAAAACTAACAAAGCTCCTTGCCCCCATGCAGCTAACAATCTAGTGAGGAGAAATAAAAAATAAGCAGAATACAGTAAAATATATGTAGCTTATTAGATAAATGTTCAGGACAAAAATAAAATAGAGAAAGGGAATGGGGAAGAGCCAGGATATTGCTGTGTGTAGTGTAGGGAGAGGTCATGGATGTGACCATTGATTGAAAATATATTTTATCATTTCAGAAAAGACTTCCTGGTAGATTACATGGACTGTTAAGCTGATTTGCTTGTTGGGAAAATTTAGCACTTGGTAGATCCTGTCATTCTTCCCTTTCATCTTCCTCCTTCCCTTCATCTCTTAATGCCTCACACATTTGTGATATTGGTTGTGTTAGTTGCTGAGAATGTAAAGAGGAATGTTTGTTTTATCTGCTTATCTACCTACCCTTCTTCCTACTTAATCCCCTATTTGTTCCACAAAGGATTAAGACACATACAAACAAATATGAATGGTCCAGCCATTTAATTCCTCTGCTCGAGTTGTGCCCATCTGCTGGGGGTGATTTGGGATCTGGAAGCTGAATTGTCCTATTGGTACCCAGGGGTCCAAACACAGTTCCCAAGTGCACTACCGGAAATCCGGATAGAATTGGCACTAAGGCACCTTACCCTGCACCCCTGAGATGAGCACTAAAAATCTGCTCAGCTCATTAAGGGGCCTCCCAGCAGGGCGGCTCCAGTCTGTGATCTTTGCAGAGCAACGTGATGGGTGCCCTCATTACTGATGTGGTAGGCTCTTGACCCATGAGCTGCAGCTGCACATAGAGAGCTCTGCTGCCCAACACCCTCTCACCCCAGTCCTCAGGTGGGGGAGGGATAAAGTTTACCAGGAAACAGCAAAAAAAGGGGGGGGGTAGGGGTATAAATGCAAACATTTTCAAATTAATTTCAGAAATCCAGTCTTAGCTCTAAACGACAGCTGTGAGTTTAATCACTGAAACTCTCTTTCTATTCAAGAGCAGCATGTGTCTCCTGAGGAGTGGGGGCATTATCAAGCAGTTAAGTCGTTGGAAGCTGCTTAGGGGCTGGTAGGCAGTCTGCAAGGAAGGGGAGGTTGGCTTTGCTTTTGGCAGTGACCTTGGTATAGTAGGCACTGCTTACCTGCTATCGTATCACCCTATCTCCAGCAGTCCCTGAGGATTGCTCTGCTGTGTCTGTCACTGCATGGGGTGGGAGGTAACATCTTGTACAGGGGAAGCCAATGGGGCCAAGAAAACCCATGCCTCAGCATCCAGCTAAAGATGTTAATGGACTTCTTGATTTTTAAGCGTTGGGGATTCAGGAGGGAATTTTCCTTTCCATCTGTTACCACCACCACAACAGTAACAGCAGCTGCAACTACAACACACTCCACCAACTACAAGAGCTAATTCTTATGAGGCACTTCCTAACTCCCTAAACATTCACGCCTTCATTCATTTATGATTTATTGAGCATCGACTATGTGCCATACATTGTGCTAAGCACTGGGAATAGAGCAGGGGCTAAGGCAGGTATCATCCTTCCCCTTAAGGAGCCAGAAGTTTAGTGGAAAAGACTAAATGGGCATCTGATGAACTCAAACCTGGTGCTCAAAGATGTCAGCTCACCTGTTCGAGGCATGAGCCTCAGCCTTGGTACCTCACTCCCAGGCTATGTGGGGGAATGTCAGCTGATATGAAAGTTTTATTCTCCTTTCCCATTTACCTGTCAGACCCCACCCTCAGAGTGGTGGTGTCTGTCCATGGCTCCCATCTGTGTGTCACTGCCCATCACTTCAAAGGAACCAGAAGCTTAAAGCAGAAAGCTTCATGTCATCAGCCATGGAAACTTCTTCCATGCTATTTGTTGCACTGGCCTATTTTAGGGAAAACTCTATGCACGAAGAGGGAAGCGAAAAGACACAGGGCAAAAAGAAATACTCCCCTCCCCATTCTTTTTCCCCACTATGATTTTCTTCTTCTTTGTCTTTTGTTTTATCTATTTTACAATTTTGCTTTTCATTTTAACACTGTGGTGAGGGGTGGCAGTAGGGGGTACTTTAAAACCAAAGCCAGAAGAAAACAGGAATCAGATCAGGGAAATAAGAAGGCAGACGGAAGAATGATTTTTGAGTATAGCCCAGGCCCAGTGAAATCTGCCTTGACCATGCGGTGCTGATGTGGGCCCACAGAAAAAAAACAAAACAAACAAAAAAAAAACCCAGAACATTGCAGTCACAAAGTGAAAGTTCTGTGGACTGTGAATGCAGATTAGAATTAAAAGATGTGCTTGCCACACTGTCTCTATCTCTTTCTCAGAACCTGCCTCGGAACGCCAAACCTCCACTTTCTTCCCCAGATCTCATTCTCTGTCATAAGTTGTCCATCACACATTCTCACCTCTTCCATTCGAGTCTGGATTAACATAGTAGATGTTGCTCCTTTTCATAATTTTTCCTCTACCATGACCAAGAATGTAGTTTAGACAAATAAAGATACTTTCTTCTTACATATCAAGAAGTTCCAAGCGAGGAAGCCCAGAGCCGGTAACAGCCCAACAATGCCGCTAGGGAATATAGTCCATATTTTACTCCACCACACATAGCATGTTAGCTGCGATCCTCAGGTTTGTTACCTTATGATTACAGTATGGTTCCCACACATCCAGGCATCATAACCTCTTTACAGGCTGGAGGAAGAAGAAAGCACAAAGAACTTTGGTTGCCCTCCACAGAGGCTTGGGTAGTCCTTCACAGAAAACTCTTTATATCTTTTATTTATTTATTTATTTTTGAGATAGAGTTTCATTGTTGATGCCCAGGCTGAAGTGCAATGGTGTGATCTTGGCTCACTGAAACCTTTGTCTCCTGGGTTCAAGTGATTCTCCTGCCTCAGTCTCCTGAGTAGCTGGGATTACAGGTGTTCGCCACCATGCCTGGGTATTTTTTGTATTTTTTTTAGTAGAGATGGGGTTTCGCCATGTTGGCCAGGCTGCTCTCGAACCCCTGACCTCAGGTGATCCAAAGTGTTGGGATTACAGGTGTGAGCCTCCACATCCAGCCATCTCCTTATATCTTATGTTCCCATCCCAAAACCAATCACTGGAGGAAGGGATACAATTACCAGGCCTGGTATGGACCAATCATGCTTCATCTTCTGATCTTCTGTGGGTATGGTAGGGGCCTACTTTCTCTCAGAAGGACTTTCTAACCCTACCTTAACAAACCAGGCTTCTGTGGTTGGAGCAGAAGGGGAAGCAATGTAGTTGATAAGTAATGAGCAATGGGTGCCACTTGCCTTTGAGGTCCTCCTTTTACCTAGGTTGGGTGCCCTGGCATCTCTTAAGTTGGGGGTGGATGTGAGAGAGGTATCTCTTTATGCCAATATTAATATTTTTGATGTTCAAAAGAAGCCCACATGCAGTTTCTGACATTCTGTTCCACTTTTAAACTCTCAGAGCCCTAGTCTCTGAATTATAATTCTAGTTTTAGAAGTTTTTCTGGGCTTGTTTTTCTATTAGAGACCATTTGGTTTTGTGGCCTTGTTTGAAGGTGCCATTGCTCACTGGTTAAACTGACTCCGTTTGCCTGAATGACTATCACCTGATGTCTTGAGGCTTACAGACCCAGAGAAACCTTTATTCTTTTCTTGTAACAGTTAATAATAAAGCACTTGTTCCCTTGTCTCCTTTTTTTTTCTGCTACAGTATTTCTCAACCTACTATCTTTCCATCCTTTGCCAGCTAGTAGTAAAATTCTTCTAAAAGACACCCAAGTTCACCACTGAGGCTAATATCCTCACTTTCATCATATAGTAGAGCTCTTTTATTTGCAAAGAAACTTTTTTTCCACATTAGCCATTAACCCTGCACTACTGCCCTCCACATCTTTGTCCTCTACATGAAACTCCTGTAAAAAATGTCTGTTAACAACTAGTGTTCTCCTCCTGGATAATGGGGACCAAGGAATAACCCAACTTCTCTTTGCGTGTTGGCTTACAGGAAACTTAGAGCTGAAATACACAGCTCAATCTTGTAAAATCTTATGCCCTAATTATCAGTGATAATTTTCTTCTTTGAGACTGTATCTTATATCTGCATTTACATTTTTTCTGGTTATGACACTTTTTTCTTTTGGGTAGCTCTGACATTTTAATTTTATACGTTTTCAATAAACATATAAAATCCTTTGTCAAATAAAATTATGTATTTAAAAGAAAATATCTCTGTGCAGTGGGCTTTGCTGTTCTTATTTTACATATTAGGATATTGGGAAAACTGAAAGTCAGAGGTGGCCAGGATGTTTTCCTATTAGGTACCCACTCTGGCTGATGGGCAGATTTCACCCTGGGATGTTATGTAGAGAAACATTGAGAATCTGCATCCCTCACTGGGATAGAGACTGTAGTTATCCATTAGCAGTGACTGTTGTAGGTTTCATGGAAGGAGGAGAAGGGTGATATCTTCTAAGGACACAATTTTCTGCCAGGAAAACTAAGCTTTACTTAGTTTACTGCCTCCATTATTGTCTGAGAGGAGAGCTCGTATGTTGTCTGCTTTATGCAGACAAGTGTGGTTTTAAGAAGAAGTTGGGTCAAAAATCAAAGCAAAAAAGATTTGACGCATTTTATATCCATGCTGAAGGCTCCTACAGTAGCATTCCTCTTCCTCCCTCCCTCTCCCTCTTTCTCTTTCTACTGTAACAACACATGGGAAGACATGATGGAAGCAAAGAACGAAGTGAACTCTTCAGCTCAGTGGAAAGGCATTGACATTTCATTTGATTTGGAAGCCAAAGAAGCAAAGTCTGAAAACCTCACCAGCATTGCAAGGGAATGAGAGAAATATATAACTCACAAATCATTATAACTTCTCAAAGTCTCAGTTTTTAAATATTTACTCTGTATTTTCTTTTTTTTGTTTTGAATCACTTTATTGAGGTATGACTGACATACAAAAAGCAGAACCTATTTAAGGCATACAACTTGATAAGTTCAAGAAAAGTACATACTCATGACAAGTATATATTCATGAAAGCAACACCATATATCCATCACCTCCCACCTTTTTATTTATTATTATTTTTGCAATAAGAACACTTAACATAAGATATGCTCTCTTAGCAGATTTCTAAGTATACAGTACAGTATTGTTAACCAAAGATCACTATCGTGTACAGTGGATCTCTAGGACTTACTCATCTTGTATAACCAAAACTTGGTACACTTGGACTCAGCTTTTTTCTGAATGATAGGTTAGATGCTAACTTGCCTGCCATACCTACAGAAGTTATCAGTGACAAAGGGGAAGATAATCTTCCCCTAGCCTTTCTCCCCTGTCTGGTGTTCAAATTGTAAAATTTTCTTAAACTGGACTAAATGCCGTAAAGCCCTGGAATGTTGGTGTCTTTGAACCCTTATTTTGAGCTCTGTGGAGACCTAGGTTGTCCCTGGAGGTAGGGCAGCCTCGTTTCAACAAATCAAGTTGTCAAAAGGGCTAATTGTTTCCTTGCATTACTCTCCCTGAGAATTACCTTTCTTTAGCTGGCTCCCCATGGGAACTGATGGCATCTGGCAACTGTTGACTTCCAAAGCTTCCTCTAGAATATTGCAAGAATGTCTGAAAGCACAACATTTTTGGACAGGCCAAGATGCCATGGGAGAAAACACACACACAAGCCTACATGCTTTCTCCAAAACTTGGCTCTGAAGACAGTCATATGGCAGTCACACCACAATCCAATGAATTGTTTTACCTCAGGTTTTGGTAGTTTCACTGTTTGCTCCCAATAGCTTGCATTAGGCCCTAAATAATAATAATGAGGAAATTCTATTAAGAATTATTTCAGAAGCTAGAGAATGTAATGATTATAAATAAGAAAGGGAATAAGCCATATCAATTGCTGCATGTATATTGTATAAATAGCTTGTTTTGCTTCAGCATTAGTTAAGCAACATTAAATTTAAAGAGTGTTTCTATTAGCCAAAGGCATGTAGCATGTGATATAGAATGATTCTTGGAACTTTGACCAGATTTTATGTCTGGGATGGGAGAAAATCTGGCCAGTGTGCCTTGTAGGTTGATCACAAATTCCTAATATTCATCAAGAGTGGAATAATGACTGTATAATGAAAGCCTATCTTTAACTATGTAATACTATTCTTATTCCATTATGTAGGTAATGAAAGTTTATGTGCAAATGAAAGTTTAAGCCTCTCTTTATAATAATTTATCACAGGAACTGCCTGCAAATAGACTCTAACGATAAGAATGTTCTTCTTTTAGCTATAAATCCTTAGTTTTCTACTTCTTGCAAATAAACAGCTTAGTTAAATAAACTCAATATACCATCATTAAACAATTCAGTAATTAAGGTCTAATACCCCTTTTATTATTAAGCATAATCACTTCTTTATTTGAATTGAGCTTTACTTAGTTTACTGCCTCCATTATTGTCTGAGAGGAGAGCTCTTATTTTGTCTGCTTTATGCAGGCAAGTGTGGTTTTAAGAAGAGCTTGGGTCAAAGATCAAAGCAAAAAAGATTTGACTATAAATCCCAGCTTCTTCATTAACCAGCTTGGTCACCTATCACAAATGATTACAGCCTCTCAAAGCCTCAGTTTTTATTTTTTTGAAAAATATGTTAGATACTGATTTTATATACTTTGTTCATAGTAGTTATTGCTGACATGGGGCAAGATGATCTTTATGCCCTCTGGTGTTTGAATTATAGAATGCTTCATGAATTGGATGAATTAATGTAAAGTTTTTGAATGTTGGTGTTTGTTTAATCAGTATTCTATAATACCACCAATCTCTTACTCCTTGCTATCCACATATCTTCCTGGGTGATCACTTCCACTTGCATGGAGTCACCTTTTGTCTGCCTGGATGACTCCAAATTCTATTCCTTTTGCGTAGAATTTCCCGTGAGCATTAGGCACACATAGCTCATTGGTTACCTGACATTTCCAACTGGATATTTCATAGTCAACTCTAAATCCACATGCCCAAAATAGAACTCTTATCACATATCAAGGTATCAAAACTAGATATCTGGGAGCCATCCTTAGCTGCATATAGTTTCTTAAGACCAAGGCACAAAATATTTGTGTAGAAGAGACAGGTGGCAAAGGAGAGAAGAAAAGCAAGAACAATGTTGTAAAGAACCTTGTGTGCCAAGTAGGAAATGTTCGTCTTTATTCTGAAGGCAACGGAGGGATCCTTCATTGAAAGCTTTCTGAACAATGGTGTAACATGGTCAGATTTAAGTCTTACTAAGATTGCTCTAGGATCATCTGGGGGATGCAGTGATGAGAACTTTACTGAATTCAGGCAAGGCAAAGAGAAAGCTATTGCAGTAAACCTAGCATTCAAAGAGAACACTCCACTGTGGACAATAAAATCCTGGTTGTTTTAGGTCTAAACCTCGGCCTAGGAAGGACTTTTTATATAATCTAGTAAATTTTCCTTTACAAACAAAGCAACAGATACTCCAAAAGTTTTTAAGCTTGCCCAAAGTGACTCAGATGGCAGATGGCAAATACCAGGCTGATATCCTGTAGGTTTTTTGTTTGTTTTGTTTGATTGTTTGTTTGTTTGTTTGTTTGAGATGGAGGAGTCTCACTCTGCCACCCAGGCTAGAGTACAGTGACACGATCTCAGTTCACTGCAGCCTCCGCCTCCTGGGTTCAAGGAATTCTCCTGCCTGTCTCCTGAGTGGCTGCGATTACAGCATACCTGGCTATTTTTTTGTATAGCTAGTAGAGGCGGGGTTTCGCCATGTTGGCCAGGCTGGTCTTGAATTCCTGACCTAAGGTGATCCACCCACCTCAGCTTCCCAAAGTGCTGGGATTACAGGCGTGAGCCACTGCTCCTGGCCTGATATCCTGCAGTTCTGAGATACAGTTTTGTGGGTTTGCCTTGGAGAAAAAGAGAATTTCAGTTGCCCATGATTCATACATTTTTATGTGGCAGTTTCCTTGAAAGGGTACAAACATTGAAGGGATTCATTTGGCAACATTATTCCCATTTTATAGATGTGGGTTTCTAGACTTGAGGAGGTTGTGACTTTTCTAAAGTCATGTAATTAATTACTGGCGAAGCCATTATTTAATGATAGCATCTCTCAATATCCACTTCCCCACCTTTTTTTACGATACTGCACTAAGGCAAGTGCCTCCTCTAGGATAGTTTCTGTTCTGTTCACTGCTATAACTGCACAGAGGCCTGCAGTTTGAATGAAGATACACACAGAGATAACTGAAGTGTCAACTAGGAAAGGGCAACTGGGGCATGCAGGGACAAGTGTCAACTAGGAAAGGGCAACTGGGGCACCTTACCGTGATGACTTCTTCATGGTTTCAGCCTGGACAGTAACCTTGCAGAGTCAGAATCCTGATCAGCAGTTTTGACCAGCACATCAAGAGTGGCTTTACCTCCCAGGCATTGACCCAACATTAGTCAGCTACAAGACACTGATAGAGAAAACCATAATGTCAGTTTACTAATGTACCTTAAGAAATAAAATCTCAGGAGACCTGAGCTCTCCTGTCAGCATGACTTGCACTTGTACTTTTCCTTTTTGCAGAGAAGCTAAATTATAATCAGAAAGTTGCTTTAGTGATCTTGGAATCAGAAAATAGGAGTTTAAGTCATCTGTTCAACATACGGCTTTCCTCAGCTGTGATAGCTTTTTCCTGCTGTCCAGTCTTCATGTGGAGCCTGGTCAATAGCACCAGCATACTAAGTCTGCTGGCCAAGGTGCTGCCTCCTGCAGAGAGAGGAAGCCCATCAAAGCTGACTTCACTGACTCCCCCTTCACTCACCCGCCATCTTCCACTGCCAACCAACTCCCTTTTTGATTGGCGCATCATTTCTTTAGACACATTAATGACCTCCATATTACCACAGAGAGTTTGTTAGACTGGGAATCATTTTATTTCTTTGATCTGCTTCATCTTTCTCTGCATTGAGCCTGTGTGTACTAATTTAGATCTATTTTCTCACAAGATAGTCTATTTCCACTATATCTACATTTTCTAGTGGTTCTCTGTGTTTGCCTCTTTTCCAGACTATATAGTGTATAGTGCCAGGCACAGTTCATTTGTTTTAGTCTATATGCTGATAGGATCATCTTTTCCATCTTTATTCTAGATGTTTTATCTCATCCAGAGTGAAAGGGGGCACTTGGTCACTCCTTTTTGCATCTCAACAGTTGATCCTCTTTTGATTAAAAAATATTTAATTTCTAATAATGTGTGTGTTAGAGTGAAAATAACAGGAATTTATTAGGCCAGTCAAGATGAACAGTTCTTGACTCATAGTTCCAAATCATAGTTCCAAGATTTCCTTAATCTTTCTGAACCTCACTTCCCTCCCTAAAAAGTAAGAATGGCTATCATTACCTACCTCATAGAAATTATAAGGCTTCAGCAAGATTAAACGTACTAATTTAACACACATAGTAAGAACTATAAATGTTAATTTATTGTTACTTGCATTAGGATACTGATTTATGAAACATAGATTAAACACATTCTGCAAAAGGGCTGGTATTGACAGGCTCTGATTCTAATAGCTCAAAAGATAGGCCATGGCTTGCTAGAGAAAATGAAAAGATACTCAAGGCTCATTAGATTAAAAGGCGGCTAATGTTCTCTAAGCTGTAAGTAGATTTTTGCCCACATTTATGAAGGTTGATTTCTAATCAGATCAGAAATGACATAGGTTGCTGGCATCATCTCTGAGCTGCCACAGCATTCTTAGGAGACTAAGCCATATCGTGTTGGATTGCTCTGAGAACACATAGAGACCTTATTGCATTTCACAAAAGCATGTGCTTTCCCTGGAGTGTGTAACTCTATGTGTTGACCTTTAGTGGGATAAGTTCTTACAATGGAGCTATTCTGGGTACAAAACATCACTACTCTGTGGGGCTTAGGAAGATAGCACTGTTAGCTGATTTTACAAGCCCACTCTGAGTGTCCTGATGCGTCAAAATGGGAGTCCCTGAACGCAGAGGAAATTCACAACATCCTAAGCAATTGTAACAGATGAGCTTATCTAATGAGAACTGGGGAAGTCCTCTCTTTTTAGGGAAAGTGAAAAATGTGAACTAAATAGGACTTTCTGTAGGAGAGACGCCTGACCACCCATGGGCGTGCTCATTTCTACTTGTGCAGAGAGTCTGCACAACCCCATCTCATTTGGTTCTCACATCTTCTTTGTATTTAGTCACTCAACTAGGAGGGGGAATGGAAGAACACATTCTCCAAGAGTAGTGCCTTTGCAACATATTTTTCAAGTAAAGTGTTGATGCAATTTTTGTTAAGACTATGATGAAAAGACAATTTAGAAAGAATTGTGAAAGCCAGATCTTGACATATGCGTAAAAGTGCATGGATGCCTGGCCCTGGGCTGATTCATGATCTTTGGTTGTTAAAATCTAGTTATGCCTCCACTTGGGAGGAGTAGGTAAGCTCCCAGGGCAGGTATGAACCTCACCATTTTATAAAGGAAGAAATATCAGTGTCAGGATGTTAAGTTAGTTGCCAAGACCTCAAAACTCATAAATAACAGAGCCAGGACCAAGGGTTGAAAGTCTGGTGTTTCACATTCTGCCACATCGCCTCTCTGGTCAGTGTTGTATGTAAACTTCAGGACCAAGACTCCAGTTCAAATCCTGTGTGGATGTAGGTCAATTTCTTAACCTCTCTCTAAGCCGCAGTTTTCTCATCCGTGATGTGGGGATCATAAATTTACTTCTTACGAAGATGAAATGAAATAATATATGTGAGCAGTGTGTTCAATAATTGTTAGTTCCTTTGCCCTTCCTATTTTCTCACCAAGGAAATCAGGTGCAATAACCTTTAGTGATCTGCTAAGGCTAGATAACTGCTAAATAGTGACAGAAGAGTGAGGATTCAACAGATGATTCTGCTTCTTATTTCACGTGCTTTAGTGGTATTTACAGGGCCCCGGTGCAAGAGTTTCTCTTTGTGCTTAGAGAAGTTGATTTTCTTTTTCCTAATTCCTTCTTATTTGAACTGAGGACCCTCTACTTCTCTCCATCCCATCTGTATTTTTTCTGATGAGTTCTGTAGAATATAGTATTGCATTCAGGCTTCATCATACTTTTGGTAGCACCTTTGCTTTCTACATGATAACTGTCATTTTAGCTGCAATTTCTCAAAAATCTCCTGAAACACTCTTCTCACACAATCGGCCTCTCTTAACTAACTTGTAGACAATTTCTCCCTCCTGCTCAAGACCTTTTCTGCCTCCTTTAGATTTCCTCCTTATCCATTTCTGTCTCTTCTCCCTATGCCTTGATCTAAAGTTTTGTGTACTATGGGACTTTCTCCCAATCCCTTTTGTAGTCATTCGCTCATCTGGGATAAATGCACTTATTTACGCACTTTCATTTTCATTTTCCATGAAAGAGAACCCTTGGGTACTGGTGAAATGCTTGGGTTAGCAATCCTCTGGGGAAGATATACAAGAGGCGTATTATGCATCTTGTCTTTCCCTCTTTTCAACATTTTCTAATTCAATTCTGTATAATAAATATTTACTGAGTATCTACTCTCTGCTGGGTATTGTGCTAGGTTCAGGGGATATATAGCTGAATGAGACAGAATCCCTTTCTTTACAGAGCTTATCTGATGATGTCATCTCAAGGGGAGCCCAGGGTTTCAGGTCACTTGTGTATAAAGTGAGAAATAAAGGCTGGCTACGAGTCAGCCATGGGAAGGGAATAGAATAAGAGGAGCATTCATGGTAAACAGAATACTATATTCAAAATTCTAAAGTATAATATGTTTGGAAAACAGAAAATACAGTATGGTCAGAAGGCAGAACTCAAAGGAGAATGAGAACCAGGGGATGAAGTAGGAAATGTGGGGAAGGGTATGATAAAGAAGTTAGGGGGTTTATCCCAAGACAATGAGAAACTATCGAAAGAGCTAAATGAGGAATTGGTATAATACGAAATTTTTAAAAAACAACTATCCTGATTGCAGTGTTCAGATGGGACAGGAGGGCAGGCAGCAAGTGGAGAAACAGAAGACACACAGTAAAGGAGCCAACTTAGACTCGGTGGTAACGGAGATAGCGATAAGTGAACAGATGAGAAAGATCTGGGTTTAGAAATGGCAGTACATGCTGATGATTGAGCTACAGAGGAAGAGGAAGGGAGGGGACTCAAATACCTGTCTATGCACTGTTCTTAAGAGAGTTAATCTAGTCAACTGTTTTGAGCTAAAATGTGAAAATACAAATGCTGTGGCCAGAGCAACCATAACTAGTAATTAGCAGCAACCCTTGGCATCTTCACCCAAAGCAATGACTACGCTGGGAATATCAGACTCTGCAGTAGAACCAAACCCAGGAGATCCATGTGCAGAGCCTACTCACATCACAGCGTCTAACTTTACTCACATAAAAGGCAGCATGAGGCATAACAAGCCAACTCAGAAATGCCTTTTTTTCCGGATGTTCTTTTCCTCACAAAACACCAAATAAGAGTCTGGCCACATTCTGATGATTTCTCTCAGAAACTTAGAGAAGGAGAGAACAATAATTTCCTGAGGAAGTGAACCAATTAAATTGTCAGATAGGCTGAGCAGTGACTTCTTCCTGGCTCTACTGTGGGCCTCCTGATGGATGGACATGGGCCCTGTGGTAAAGAGATGGCTCTAGAAATGCACAAAAACTATCGATTCCAAGTTGACAAATGAGAAACAAATCCAATCTCACCAGCCAATCAGGACTCATCATTTTGCCAAAACAATGCCTATAGATTGCCTACCACTATTATTAAGAAAAGCTTTTATGCTCATTTCACCTTCAGTGCCCTTGATCCAAGGTCTCAGATTTCTCCTAGTTTCATTTTCAGTGAAGTATTGATTTGATAAAAGAAACGAGTCCCTGCTTAGACACTTGTTAGTTTCACCTGCATATGTAAGGTGGCGTCGGCTGTAGTTCAAGCAATAGAAAGAAGAGGTACCATTTTAACAACAGTTTTCAAATCTGAAGCTGATGTTCTGGAAAAACCAGAGCCATTGGTTTATTTTATTGTTTCATTAATAATCTCAGTGTGCATGTATCTTAATTCTTTGGGAATAGAGAGATGGCTTCAGAGAGGCTGGCTGAGTGGGGAGGCAGGAAACATCCAACTCTGTCCCTCTGGGCTTCTATCTCCCTGGGGTTCCTTTCACTTCTCCTCCAACTTTGTTTCTTTAGGCCCTGGAGCTGGTACAGGAATTGCCAAAAACATACCTACGGGGTACACAGGTCCTGCATGTTCATGTTCTAGTAAGTGGTGTGAACGTGCTGTCTCTAGAATTCTCTTGTCCTATATCATCAGGAAAATTCCCTGCAGGTGTGAAACCCTCAAGCAATTTTCTCTATCTGAAGATCAGGCTGCGTTATTGATCTATAGTTCCTTCAGACTCCAAAAGCCCTGGCTGGCCCTCAGTCTTTGTTTAAGAACAGCATCTCTGTAAACAGATCAAAGGGATTCCCTGTCTGGAATGCCATGGAGGGTTCCACGAGTCCAGCTACCGCTAATACCAGCCATTCTAGAGGATAAAGCCTGCCATTGCCAAAGAGTGATCCAGCCTCATGCATTGCCTTGCAAATATTCTTCAGGCCCACTGATGAGTGAAGGCCAGGTTTGAGAACAGCACCTTTGTAGCCCATGAAGTTTCTTGCAGGTTGACACATTTAGCCTCAAACACTTGCAGAGTAGATATAGTCGATATATCCTGGGCCCATGAATGAGCAAACTTTTCTTCATGCTGAAAGGCCAATCATAGGAGCCTCAGATTTGGAGGAAGTCCCAAATGTAGGAGAGTAGGTGATCTTGTTATGCTTAATATCTAGTGCGATGCTGGAAGAAAGACAGCCAAATTGGAAGGTTGGGGTGAGATAGGATGTGTCTTTTCTTTACGTTTAAAGGATAGTATACTGGCAAGATATTATTAAAGCTACAATAAGGCAATTGAGGAAGCTGCATGTCAATAAGGTTTTGAGATACTCAGAGAAATTAGACAAAGCAGAGTAATGTTTTTACCTGCTTAATCTCCTCTTCCTCCAAACCATACCAATGAACAACATGGGCCCCAGCCCTAAATTCACAGTCTCTAATGTAAGAGCCTGACTAAGCATACTGGCATTAAACATAAGGATGTTTGTGTAGGCAAAAACCCCCAAACAATTATTTTAGTTATCTCACCATGCTTTCATGTCTGTTTATGAAGACTCTGAGGCTTCCTAGGCTCTCTTAGGGCCAGAGCTCTCAGAGCTCGGGAAGTAACCAGCATTGTACCTTTCTTTAGTTTCTCTTTGATAGCTTATTACTCAAGGACCCCAGGGGAACAATTTCCCAGAATTCTACCATGACAATTTTACAGTATTGAAAATATATTAAACCGACATTAACAGTGACATGCATAATTCCTACCAGAGCGGGGAGGTGGTTTTGTCATGCAGCTTAGCTGGAGGAGAGTTAGTAAGAGCTGTTAGGCTCTTTGAAGCCTCTTAGAAAAAAGAAGTCCTCAGCTTTTGACTATAATACCAGCTATACTCAAGCCTTTTTTCCCCCACTATATTCTTTACAATTTCACAGTTAGTCTCTGCACTGTGGTCTCTGTAGCCCAGAAGATGTTGCAGACAGGGAATTGAGAGGATGCTTGAGTTAATCTGCAGGGTCTAAGGTGGTAAAGGCAATTCAGCTGCCCTCACAGCATCCCTGACGTTCCGAAGAAAGGAAGCAGAGCATATGTTTTACATGGGTATAAATTATCTTTACAGCTAATTAATTACCAAATGCCCCCAGTGTGATGATGCACATTTGGGGATAGATGAACTCAGGGGAGGAGTCCAGCTGCTAATTTTTTTCTCCCTTCCTGTCCCTCCTTGTGCTCCCCTCCTCCTTGCTCCCTATTTCTTGGAGGCTGTGTCTCCTATCGCTGTGTTTGTACAGCTAGTGCTAATCTAAAATCACAGTTATTAGATCACATTAAGCTCCTCAAAGTGGGTGAAGCATCTGTGAGTGTCTCCTTAAGTCCTGGACACACATAGTCTTGCCACCCCTCTCTAATTAAGAGATCCCCATTCTTCCAGCACTGCTGGCTGCTTCCTAAAGAAAGTGTGCCTGCCCTGGAGGGGACAGAAGAGGGAAGGAGTGAGGGAAGTAAGGGCAAAGCTTCTCCATAGGCTGTGACCTTGCCCAGCAGTGTGGTCTGTTGGAGGAGCAGCAGTAGCACCTGGGAGCTTGTTAGAAATGCAAAATCTGAGCCCCATCTCAGACCTATTCAATAGCATTTTGTAGTTTAATAAGACCTCCAGGTGATTCATGTACTCGGCAAAGCACGAGAAGCACTGGGCCAGGAAATGGATAGACGAGGGAATCCCAGGATGCAAAGTGGCAGAATCCCAGTTGTTAGGTGAATCATGAGTCACTCCACAGGCAGAATTCATCTCGGCAGAAGCTGAAGCCACCAATGGCAAGTGTTGGTGTATTTGTGACATTCCTTGGGAATTGTGTTTGTCAGTGTGTTTGTTCTTGCACTTGCGATTTTGCTTTTTAAAAGAGCATTTTGGGGCCAGGTGCTGTGGCTCATGCCTGTAATTCCAGCACTTTGGGAGGTTGAGGCAGGCAGATCGCTTGAGGCCAGGAATTTGAAACCAGCCTGGGCAACAGGGTGAACCCCTGTCTGGTTTCATCTCTACTAAAAATACAAAAATTAGCTGGGTATGGTGGCACATGCCCGTAGTCCAGCCACTCGGGAGGCTGAGGCACCAGAATCACTTGAACCCAAGAGGCAGAGGTTGCAGTGAGCCGAGATGGCACCACTGCACTCCAGCCTGGGCGACAGGGTGAGATTCTGTCTTTTACAAAAGTATTTTGAAAGAGTAAAAGGAGAATAATAATGTCATTGGACACATTTATTTAGAACCTGTATATGCCAAGAATTGGGAGTAGAATGCAAGGCAAACAAGTGTCTTAAGAAATTTACAGGGAGGGCAGATTCTGAAATAATATCTCTGTCTGCTCAGGACTCTCTGGGGATTCTTAAATATTGGGCTTATATATCTTGGAAGAAGAGATGTTAAGCTGAGATTTTAAGTAAGAAAAAGTATAGGCTTTGGAAGGGTGTAGCAGGCAGAAGCAGCTGTGTGGATAGAGGCCCAGAGATAGGAAGAGCCTTACCTCGGGGCTAGTTCAGACTGGCTGCGATGTGGGGCCTGACCAGAGAGAGATGGTGCTTGGCTGTAAGGGTGGGCCGGGGTCAGTTCATGCAGGGGGTTGTAAGCCTGGTTATTAGAAGCTTTATTCTGAGAACATCAGGAAGTTGATGCATTTTTAACAGAATTCTTAGCAGGAGATGTCAATGAATGTCCTGATTGTCATCCAGGTGCTGGCTGCATTGACTCAGTATTGGCCCAAACACACTGTAGTCTGAGGGTGTGGTGTACACACTCTGCTGCTTCCCTGGTGACAGCATTCCACTGACTCAGACATTAGATACAGTGACCCCAGATATCAATTCAGAAACCACACACCCACGTTACACTCTCCGTAAGTGACCAGCCGCTCAGGCAAAACAGGAGACTTGAGTGATGGCAGCAAAATGAATTGCCTCCAAATTCAATTGAATATAAAAACATGGATGGATTCTCATTTCCATTCAACAAGGAAGTTCTAAGTCTCACTTGGAACTTTTTAGGTACTAGGGACACAACAACAGTGAGCAAAACAGAAAAAAATATCCTGTAGGTCTGGAGCTTCCATTTGGGTTTAGGGGCTGGGTGACTTATATCGATTTCTGTCATTATGTCCTTAATTTCACAGACACTGAAACTGCTCTGGTTTTTGGCTATTTAGAGATTCTACTCTCTTCCTTTGTGGCTTAGGCTGTTGTCACCTTTACAGTAAGATATGTTACCTGAAAGAGCTTTTAAGAAAATTAAATCTATTTTCTTCTGCCCCCGTGGAGTAGAGGAAAACTTCCTATTGCCCGGTAGCATTTTTTTTATGCTCTCAGTGAATAATGTGATAATGGCAGCTGAGATTCGAATGGTAACTTGGTGCCAGACATGGGCCTAAGTACTGCATGCGATAAATTTAGTCAGTCCTCACAAACCTGATTAGAAAGGAATTACCTCCAGCATTTTACAGAAGAGGAAATGGAAACTTAGAGCAGTGGGTAACTTACTGAGGTTGTAATTGGCAGAGCTGAGGTCCAAATCAGAGAAATTCAGCATCGATAGTGCAATAGACTCTAGGAAGTGGCTTCGTATATGGTTCTAGTCAATAGAAGAAGCTAGAAAACGCTTTTCAGAGAATGAGATCTAGTCTTGTCACCTTCCTCACTTACCATCTTTTCTTGGCTTCCCAAGGCTCAAAGAATAATACACAGGAATGACTAAAAGATAAACTCAGGCACATTCAAATTTTAAGGAGTTTGAGTATTCAGCAATTCGTGAATCAGGTAACATGAGACTTGGGCTGTTCAGAGCTCCATGACAGAGGCGTGAGGGGAAATCTTGTAAGGTGTTCACAGAAGCACAGGAAAGAAAATGTTTGACTGGTTAAAATGGAAGTTTGTAGTTCAAGGTTTGGCATTAGTTTCAGATTGTTAAGCTTGAGTTTTGCTTTTCTAGGCTATGACTCTTCACTCTGAGTTGGGTTTTGGTTTGCTTGGGTAGGAACCCACAGCACTGGAGCTGACGCAGACTAATGGTCTCCCAGTTAATTATTTTAACACTGTGGTGGGCTTACAAGGCTCTGTACCAGTTGGCCCCCATTTCTTTGTTCAGCCCCAGTCCTGGGTACTCCCCACCCCATACCGTTGTCTTCACTCCCAGCCACACAGGCCTTCTTTCAGTCCCTAATTTTTGCCCTGTTTCTTTCTACTACACAGGCTTTGCACATTCTCTTCTCAATGCCTAGGATATGTCTTCTTCACATATTTTCTCAAACACAAACGCAGATCTAGTTTCAAGGTAATTTGTTCTTGGAAGCTGCCTCTAACTTCTCTAACTACATCAAATCCCACTCTTCAGTTA
This sequence comes from Macaca nemestrina, assembly GCF_043159975.1. Lineage (NCBI taxonomy): Eukaryota > Metazoa > Chordata > Mammalia > Primates > Cercopithecidae > Macaca > Macaca nemestrina. Next base: position 29,099,353 of record NC_092131.1, on the reverse strand, counting down.
GTTCTACCTTTCAGTTGCAATTAACAAAATTTTAATTTTATATTTACTACTGCAGTGGTTTTCAAAGTGCGATTGCCACATCAGTGACATCAGTATCACCTGGCAACCTGTTAGAAGTAGAAATTTTCCCAGCCCACTCTGGATCTACTGAAACAGAAACTCTGGAGGTGGGTGGGGCCCAGCAATCTGAGTTTTACCAAGTTGTCCTATTGATTGTAATGCACTTGTGAACTCGATAACCACCATTTCAGTACACACTTTTTTTTTTTTTTTTTGAGACAGTCTCACTCTGTTGCCCTGTATCCACACCTTTTTAAAATATGCTTTTGGAGGTTTTTCCATCAAGAGGTGGAATATATTTCTCTACTTATTTAAAATACCTGACTTTGGACTTGTGTTGTCTAGTAAAAGGCAGCAAAGTTACATTGTGCCATTTCCAAGCCTAGATGTCAAGAGACTCTATGCTCGTCCATTTACTCTCATGGAATGCCCAGGCTAAAGTGTAGTGGCACGATCCTAGCTCACTGTCTCCCCCAACTCTTGGGCGAAATTCTCCTGCCTCAGGCTTTCAAGTTGCTGGGACTATGGGTGTGCACCACCATGCCTGGCTAGTTTTGTACTTTTTTTTTTGGAAATCGGGTCTTGCTATGTTGCCCAGACTGTTCTCAAACTCCTAGCCCCAAGCAATTCTCCTAACTTTGGCCTCCCAAAGTGCTGGGATTACAGGTGCGAGCCACTGAGCCCAATCTAGCACACGCCTTTAATTGATGCCATTCTTCCCTCATAGTTATTGGTTCAATCAGGACAGAGACTCAGTTGTTGTTGATTCTCTCTTGATACCCTTACTTGCTATTCAGTACATGTTAGCTATTCACTTAATAATTGTTTAGTCAATAAATGAATGAGCACCTTTGACTTTTGTAATGTCTTTTTAAAGAGGTATTATTTTACAGATAAAAAAAGCTGAGGCTTTGGGAGTTCTGTTGACTGCTGGGCATGAGTTATGTTGGGTCTTGTGAATTTACAAGTTTCTCCTTTGGAGAAGACAGCAACCGTAGCAGCTCTAGGTGCAAAACATCTTTGTTGAAGAGATTCCATTGATATTTCATGGATAGGCTGAGGAAAGGTATTTAGTAGCAGTCCCCTACCAACCTGAAATAAACCTGTTTTGCTTCCTTCCTTACTCAAGCATTTCTTAAGGATACTGTAGCTGATCTTGGGATTACCAAAATGAATACTATCCTCGGAAAGCTTAAATTATCTGTATGTTTACCTATCTGTGTGTATGTAGATTTCCTATAGATATACATTTTTCTAAAAAATGCTAGGCAAGCAGTGACATAGTACCAAATACTTCCAGTTGAAACATATATATTGCTTTATGTATTTACATGATGTTTTTGGACATGGAAAATTTGAGAGATATTTCTCACAAGGCTACTTATAGCAAGTAAAATAACATTAGGGGTATTCTCTTTTTCATTGAATTATTCATCCAGAGTCATTGAGGGCTTCCCTAGACAATGTTTATGTATTTTGTGTGGAAAGTATAATAGCCAAGGAAAACCATTTTCATATTTTTTAACACTTCTAAATGGTTTACTAGCCAGATGCAGTGGCTCACGTCTGTAATCCCAGCACTTTAGGAGGCTGAGGCAGGCAGATGACCTGAGGTCAGGAGTTTGAGACTAGCCTGGCAAACATGGCGAAACTTTATCTCTACTAAAAATACAAAAATTAGTTGGGCATGGAGGCATGCACCTGTAATCCCAACTACTCAGGAGGCTGAGGCAGGAGAATGGTTTAAACCAGGGAGGCAGAGGCTGCAATGAGCCAAGATCATGCCACTATACTCGGCTCTGTACAAGATTAGCCTGGGTGACAGAACAAGACTCTGTCTCAAAAAAAAAAAAAAAAAAAAAAAAAAAAAAAAAAAAAAAAAGGTTCACTGTAGAATGAAAGTTTGGTTGCACTTGCTTTTTTTTTTTTTTGAGGTGGAGTCTCACTCTGTCGCCCAGGCTGGAGTGCAGTGGCCGGATCTCAGCTCACTGCAAGCTCCGCCTCCCGGGTTGACGCCATTCTCCTGCCTCAGCCTCCCGAGTAGCTGGGACTACAGGCGCCCACCACCACGCCCGGCTAATTTTTTGTATTTTTTAGTAGAGACGGGGTTTCACCATGTTAGCCAGGATGGTTTCGATCTCCTGACCTCGTGATCCGCCCGTCTCGGCCTCGCACTTGCTTTTTAAAATCATGTATTCCATTCTCCCTTACCTTCACTCCAACTTTTAAAAATTGTCTTTGTTTAAAAAACAAAAAACAGCTGTACTTGGTAGCTGGTTTGGAAACATAGCTTTGAAGAACTGAGGAATTTGCACAATTAACAGCTATACATAGATACTGGTTCTAGGATGAGAATGTTTAACGGTGTGCCACCAACTCTGGTCTGTGTAATAGACTGATTAAATTCTTATTTACATTTCTTCAAAGTTCTTGCAAATCCTATATTTCTCCTTAATTTTCATTTGTTGGGTTATTAGATTTGATTGAAGGAAAAGCTAATGCTGTTTAAGTGTTTAACAGGCTGTTTTCTTTACTCAGCTGATGACTATTATATTTCACATTTACTCTGAATTTGAAAAGTAGCTTTGCAATCTCAGCAGAACTTGTTACTCTCAGTCTGAATGTGCCCTGCCTCCACCTTAAAAGAAACCTGAATCTTAAAACTGATGGTTCAGATTTTCATAACAATGATTAAAATCGGATTCTGGGCGGGGAGCAGTGGCTTATGCCTGTAATCCTGGCACTTTGGGAGGCCGAGGCAGGTGGATTGCCTGAGCTCAGGATCTCGAGACCAATCTGGGCAACACGGTGAAACCCCGTCTCTACTAAAATACAAAAGAAATTAGCCGAGTGTGGCAACATGCACCTGTAGTCCCAGCTCCTCAGGAGGCTGAGGCAGGAGAATAGCTTGAACTCGGGAGGTGGAGGTTGCAGTGAGCCGAGATCGCCAGTGCTCCAGCCTGGGCGACAGAGTGAGATTCCATCTCTTAAAAATAAAAAAGGATTCTGCATGGCAAATTAATCATCAATCATGTACTTCCTATGTGCTAGGCAAAGCTCAGCGTTAGGAAAGGCTAGGCCTCAGGTAAGGCATAGTATCTGTCTTCAAGGTATGGTGTCTGTCTATGCTAGGCCTCATGAAAGGCATGGTGTATCTGTCTTCAAAACACTGAAAGTTTACATTTCCCAAAGGAGGATGGCTAAAGGATGAGATTCACATAATGACATTGTGAATGCCACATAATGACATTGTGAATGCAGTGTGGTATCCTGGGTCTGCTCCTGAAACAGAAACAAGACATGAGTGGAAAAACTGTGAATAAAAAATGTGAATAAAATCTGGGGTTTGGTTAATGGTAATGTGCCATTGTTAATTTCTTAGTTTTGACAAATGTACCAGAGTTGTGTAAGATGTTAACATTTGGCAAAGTTGGGTGAAGGGCATATGGGAGCTTACATTAGATTCATAACGTTTAGATTCATAACTTTTCTATAAATCTAAACTTCCAAAATAAAATGTTTATTTTTAAATAAAAGTGAGCCTCATGTATCTGAGCCTCAGGTTTTTTTTACCTGTACAATGAACATATTGTTTTGCTTATGCAGACAATGGGACTACTGTAATAGCAAATTTAAAATAAAGCAATGTTGTAAAAGTGCTGTAATCACTGTGCTCTGAAAATGTAAGAAAGGTACTTAAACCTTCCAGCCATGGCCAACATGACTAATGACAGCTGAGTGGTACTTCTAGGTACTTCCCAGATTTGAGCCTTTGACAACCTGAACTCCATTGCTTTATTGAAGATGGAGAGACAAAGCTTTCCTATGAAAAAAATGGCTAAATGTGTGCTTTATCCTCCTCTGGTGGGTAGTCCAAGCATTGCAGCCTTTTATTGGACTTGCGCGTTATCTGCAAGAGCAGTTCCAGACAGCTCTTATGTATTGCAGTATCTCTGCTCCCTACATTCCACCTTCAGGGCAGCTCTATCCGTTTTTCTTTCTTATGGTGCCTCAAATGGCCTTACAACAACACTGTGCTATTAAATGTATCATTTTTTGAGAATGCACTAATGCTTTTCCCCTTATACCTCCAGGGTTTACTTTGTCACTCTGTCCTTTTATGGTTTATTTCAACATACTTAGCATAAAGCCTAGAGTGGTGAGATGCAATATCTTACCTTAGCTGAATTGTGGCCTGGGTCATCAATGTCCTTCGCAAAGAGGTATATATGTAGATTCTTCCTGGAGGAAAACCCCATCTAATATTAATTTTATCTCCTTTCATTTTGTTCTTGGTGTACCAGAAAAGCAGCAATGCTGGCTCAGGAAAGAGGGACTTTTCAGCAATTCATTTACCTCCTTAGTTTTGACCTTCCTCAAATGGATGTAGGAAAAAAAGATGTTCTCATTCTGACTTCACCCACACCACAAATATACATTGAGTACCTAATCATCTGGACCAGATGTTAGGCACTTGAGGTTCAAAGGGTTGCTGCCCACAAGAGCTACTAACTGTGAAGACTGAGGCAATGCATTAAAAAGCTCACACTCTGCCTCATGTAATCAAGGCCTATCTGGTGGTATTTCCAGTTGGTGGTAATAGATAGTGATAACAACAAGAATAATAACGACAAACATGAGGTCAGCTCTGTGTACCAGCCTCTAATTAGGTGCATTATATACAATATATCTTTTGATATGTCCAACAATACTAGAAGGTAATACCCTTTATGATATTTTTACAGATGAGGATGTTGGGGCTTGATGAAGTTAAATAACTTACTCAGATATAACCATTGTAAGCAGAGGAATAAGTATTTTGGTTACATAAATATATCACTGAGTTCTGTCACTCAGTCTTTTCTTGTGACTTTTCCTCATTTGTGTCACACATCACTCATCAGCCTTGGCATATCATTTTTCCTCTGGAGATTCTGAAATTGGCCTCACATTACTTCTTAGCCCTGACTCTAAGCAGCCATGATTTCTTGATCAGGGTTGGCATAGAAGATAAATCCTATTTTCCATTCAGCAAATAAATGTTCGTTGAAAGAAAAGAGGAAAAAAATTCCTGGCTGAGGTGTTTAAGGAAAAGCTTCACAGAAGGAGTAGAAATTTGTCTCAGCCTTGGAAGAAAGGTGTAGGGCCTGGTAAGCAAAGTTTATTATGATAGTAGATTGATTATTGAGTTCTTAACTTTCCGTCAGCTTTTGACTATAGCCACCATCAATCCATTTAAAGCCACAGCATTTCTAGATGATACGTACTATTAGTATGTCCACTTTACAGATGAGAAACAGAGTTAAGTAGCTTGTGCAAAATCACATAGTCTACATAGTCTGTTCGAGGCAAAGCCAGGACCCAGAGCCTTCAGGCTTTTTTTTTTTTTATTTTTTTTATTTTTTAGATGGAGTTTCACTCTTGTTGCCCTGGCTGGAGTGCAAGGGCACAATCTTGGTTCATTGCAACCTCCGCCTCCCAGGTTCTAGTGATTATCTTGCCTCAGCCTCCCAAGTAGCTGGGACTAGGCGCCCATCACCACGCCTGGCTAATTTTGTATTTTTAGTAGAGATGGGGTTTCTCCATGTGAGTCAGGCTGGTCTCGAACTCCCGACTTCAGGTTATCTGCCCGCCTCGGTCTCCCAAAGTGCTGGGATTACAGATGTGAGCCACTGCGCCCCACCTGAGCCTGCAGTCTTAATACACCATACTATTTTAAGAGGGCAAAGATGTCTGTTTACTGATGTATTCTAAGGGTCTGGAACACAGTAGGTGCTTTATATATAGCGAATGACTAAAAATTTCCTCTTTCTTTGGTAAAAGAGGAAAGGTATTCTAGATAGGGAAAATAGCAAAAGCAATGACAAAGAAATACCAATGATTTGTTAGTGATAAATGGATTTTTATACAACAAGAATTGAACATACATTTGGCAAGGCGGTTTTTGTTTTGCTCTCATTATCAGAAATCATCACTCCCTCCCTGTCCAGGTTTGCATAAACCATGGATGCTCTGTTTTATGGTCCCATATAATGAAGATTATGTGTAATTACTTCATAGTGGATTGCACTCTAGCAAAATTAACTGTCCACATTTCTTCTCATGAGCCCTTTGCATTAATAAATGATGCATTTGAGGAGGCAAAAATGGTTGGGATTTTCTGTGGGGGAATTCCTCATGAGGAGATAGGAGGAATCATGGAAAAGAGTTGGAAAATACCTGGTTCTAACAAGATCTTGAATTATTGACATCTGTTTCTTTGGCTTTTCAAAGTAGTAATTACCAAACAGAGTAGTATAGATCACTGTAGTGACATATTTGGAATTTTCTAAGCAACTCATGTTTCATATAAATTGAGGTATTTCAATGCGTTTCATTATATTAGTACCATAAAATGCCATATCTAGAACTGGGGAAAGGAAATTATTCATAAAAAAAATCTTCATGGAGAATTCAGCTAGAGGAAAAGATGGAAATGAATCAAAATTCCCTGCAATCACTCTTTTCCACCCACCATTCACAATATGTATTTCTTCTTGAGACCTCAATATCCTGAAAGAAAATCCTCTGTCTCTGAAAATGGAATTAATTCAGGTAATATTTTGACTGCTGTTACCAATAAAGTCAAGAGTAATGATTCCTGGGCTACCAGTGGGCTGAGAGTGTGAAAGTCAAAACCTGTTAGAAACCAGGGGAATTGCCCATGAAATAAGATGGCTTTGTGAATGCATAGGTGACTCTGATTTCCAGAGGGGATTTTGCAGTAAATCAGTCTCTTCAAAGATATTTAGCTTGTTGAACTCAATGATATTTTCATTCATAATGCTTTTATTTCTCATCTCAAGCAGGAGAGACAGTATCATTTCTGCACAAAACTGAGCTTGAAGTTTTACTTGATTGTATTTTCCCATCTATAAACTCTTATCAAGGTGCTAAAACTGGGAATAAAACCTAGCAGTTTGAAAAAATGTAATCATTTTGTTAATGCAAGAGCCTGTGGCTTGTGGTAAAGTACACATTGGGGCCTCATTTGAAGAATTAACAAGGATTAAGGAAGAGCTGCTTTTCATGAGTGCTTCTCTCAGGAATATCTGTATGTAAACATATTAGAAATGAGGGCTGATGAGCACTTTTTGGACAGCATTTGATGTAAGCCCTGGGAGAGAGATGAAAAATAACAACCTGATGGTATTTAGAGTTTATTCATACATTTTTGTATATATTATCTTATTGGAATTCTCATAATAGTTTGTATCAAGCAGGGTGTTATTATCCTCATTTTACAGATAGGGAAATTGAGGCTCAGATGGATTCATTTACTCACCTCGGGTCCTGCAGAGGAAAAGTGAAAGCAAGTGTTTGAACATTTAAACTCAGATCTCTTACTCCAAAGACCATTCTCTATCGTTAAACTATTGATTAGTAGTGATTCACAAAGGTCTGTTTTGTCTCTTACAAATGTGTCATTGTGTATGCATGACTGAACCTGTCTTCTTAGGAAGTCATGATGTATTGGTGGTTCCTGATTTCCCTTTTAGCACATAACATATCTTTCTGACCCTGCCACCTAACACAAAGTGTACTACCATTCACTCATTCTGTTCTTGCATTTTGTAGATTCAAAAAGCATTCATTTTCATACCTACCATGGGAGACGGAGTTAGGTAAGCGAACGGACGAGCGTAGACTTGAATAGCAGCTCTTTTTCTTACCAGCGGGGACTTTGCCTCTCAGAAAGCTACACGATCTCTTTGAGTCTCAGTTTCCTCACTCATAATATGAAACTGAGAGTAGTACTGACTGTATATTTTTGTAAGAATAATGTCTGCCAGCCCCTAGCCCATTGGAAGTGTCAACCCATGGGGATGAGTTAAAAAGAGAAGGGTAAGACAGTCTCCATCATGAATAAATACTTAGTCCAAAGGGCAGGGGAAGAAGAAAAGTAATTGCAATCAGTGCAGTTTCCTCAGTTGAATAATTAATGTAATAATACTCTTTACCCAAAAAGATTGCTATGAGGATAAAATGGGATAATGCATGGAGAACACTTAGAATCGTGCCTGGCACATAGTAACTGCTCAATAAATTTTAGCTCTAATAATAGTAACTAGTAAGTGCTCCATCAGAGGCTTGCACTGGTACTATGGTTGCTCTGAGGCAAAAGCTTCAATCGTTGGGCTAAGTCAGAGAAGGCATCACAAAAACAGTGCCATTTGAGCTGAGTCTTGAGGCAGGTAGAGGAGCCTTCCACGCTGTCCAGAGTTCTTCACCCTGATGGCTAATTTCATAAATAAGCTTAAGTGCAACATGTAGAAAAACTGGAGTGAAAGTTGGCAATGGCAAGAGTGCTGATATGTGTTGGAGTAAGGGTGGCAGGGACTACAATATCACTGCCAACAAATGGCAAATTTTATAGAAATAAAAATATCCTGCAAAGTGCGGATTCAAGGCAATGCTGTCCCCTTTGCTACTGATCCACTGCATTAATCACATCCTTTATTACGAGTGTCAACACATGATTGGGAGCAAAATTCTTTGAGGCTTAATCGTAAAGGAAGAAAGGGATAATGGCACAGATGCTGACTTCCATTCAAATTGTGCCTTACCACTAAGTAGCTGGGTGATCTTGGAGTAATTGCATTACCTTTCTGAGGTTTCATTCCCCAGATCTTCAAAGGAAGTGACAATTATATACCTTGTAACGTTGTAAGCATTTGAGATAATAGGCATACAGTGTGTGGTGTTTTGGTAGATTCTCAGAAAAATTAAAATACTGTACATAATTATAAATGATTCTAATTTATATTTATAAATTATAATATATTTACAATTATAGCTAAATACCAAGCACTGTGTTAAGAGCTTTATAGGCACTATCTCCTGTAATGATGACATGATTAATAATGACACACGATGGTGATATGATTAGCAGAAAGATGCCAGCAGGCCCAGATGGAGGATATCAAGTTTCTTTAATGACAAGGATGCAGAAACATACAGAGATTGTATAGTACATAGTTTTAAAGCAGCATGCACCTAGAGAGAGGTGCAGCTTTCCAGGTCTCCCAGTGTTTCCCGGGGGCACACAGCTGGGGATAACACCACCTACCTAGAGTAAGGATTCTATTGGGTGCAAGAAGCTCCCTTTGGTGTTACAAGGGTGGTTTAATTCCTTGGCATTTCTTCCTTCACATCTGACTGTTCTGGAGATCTGTTGCAACTTAGAGTTGCAAGTAATGAATGCAAAGACACCCTAGGACATTTCTGATAGTTGACTGTGACACTAGGTGATGAGCATGTCAGTTCCCCAGGATCATTCCTTGTGAGAACTGGTTATAGGTCTGTCTAATGTTCCCCACTACAGAGCACTCAGTAACTTACCCAAGATCACACAGCCAGTACATAGAAACATTAGGATCTAAATATGGTTTAAGTGTTCCTAATGACTGTCATTGTTCCCCGCTACAGAGCACTCAGTAACTTACCCAAGATCACGCAGCCAGTACCTAGAAACATTAGGATCTAAACATGGTCTAAGTGTTCCTAATGACCATGCCATATCCAGTTAAGATTTGAATTGTGCATACAATTTGCAAATTAGTTAAGAGTAGAGGGAGGAAAGCCAAACATCAACTTCCAAAGCAGCAGAAGTTAGATACTCTATAATAAAGTTATTGGTTGCATGCTGCTGGCAGAATGACCAAAGGAGTTAGAGAAGACAGATGACCAAGGGCTGGAATAGCTGTTGAGGAGGAAGAATATTCCTGGCATGCAAGTGATTCATTGCAGGAGGGCTTACCACATCTGATATACCACGAGGCTTCCTTGCTTTCCAGCTGAAATACAACCACAACTTCCCCCTCACTTTCCTTTCCCATTAAGCTGCCCACCTATCACACTCCAAAACAACATGTGGGAAACATACCTTAAAAAGCTTTTAAACTTTTCTTAATTCTCCCCCCACCACCTCTTCTGGCTCCGTAGGGAATAACAATTGCTAAGCTTAAAACATGTTATAGAAATGTTAAGAATTCTTTTCTCACTTTGCCAAAGTGACTACTGGCTTGGAAGAAGGAAATAAGTGGTGAAAAGCAGCTTAGCAGAGAGGAAATGCATGGTCATTTCCTGAACGTAAAAAACACCTAGGGTTGGGATAATGTGAAAAAGAGGCAGTGATTAGATCAGGCTTCCAAGAGTTTTCAAGTGGAGTGCACCTTTAGACCTTGCTCAGTTAGCCACCATCCAAGGCTCCCTGATCAGTCTATTTGGCTAAGAGAGAACTGTGCCAACCGCCCCAGCCTCACTCAAGGACTGAGGAATCAATATCTGGGGGCATACTTGCAAACAATTCATAAATCTTGTGTAAAGGGATTTAGACAAGATTTGCTTTGCTAGTGAAGGGAGTGGGTAGAAGAAATATTTGACCTGCAGCTGGGCAGGTTAACTAGAGAGAGGAAGCTGAATGTATGCTATGGTCACCTCTGTAGAGGAAGAGAGCATAGAAAAATTTACCTTTTCCTGGATTACCCTCCCTTCTTGTTTGCCTGGTGTACTTTTAATTATTCTTGAAGACCCAAATAATTGCTTCCCTTGGAAGCTACCTTTCGCAGGCAGACTTCATAGCTTCCATATTTGTGCTTGAATGAACTCCTTAGGTTACAAGGGTTTCCTCACAAGTCTGTTTCTCCTATTAGAGTCACTGCGATTGTGATGGTGGACAGTGACTTCTCATCTTTGTATTGCTGCTGTCTGGTAGAGTGGATTTATTGGGTAAAGCATTTTCATTAAATGTTTGTTAAGTGAATAAATGTTGAAAGATATATGTATTCTCACCTCCCCCCATCCATTGTTTCTTTGGCTGAGGCAACCTGGGTTTTCTCTGTTTTGGTCTCTGTATCTATAGACCGCACAGACCTCACACAAATTTGCATTGCTAGTTGAGGTGTTCTTTGAGCTTCCCAGTGGTTATCACAAAAAGGACTTTAACAGTTTGTGACTGTGACCTGGAATCCTTCGGCAGACTGAAATACCTTCAGCTGAGGGAGACAGTGTTTGTGCAGAAGCCCAGCACGTAGCCCATCAAGCAGTCTGAGGTTTCAGTTGGTGCCAGAGATAACTCCAGTGAGAGAATTCGGCCTAAGTTTTTAGACATTCTTCCCCAGCTAAAGATGACATCTTAATATAAAGGTTTTATAATCATGGATGGTCCTTTGGGGACATCTATTGCTATGGAAACTCTAGTTCTCTTTACCTTGAGTAGCTTCTTAAAAAGAAAAATAAAGAGAAAAACTAGCAGTGGGAGGGGAGAAAGGGTATCAGGTTGTATAAGCAAAGTGATTTCTCCGGCTTATGCTTCTGTAAACTTGTTTATAACCATAAACCTCTGGTAACAGGGCATTTGCAAAAAGGAAAATATTTATAGAAGTCTACCTTGCCAATTACATTGCAAAAAATAAATTGCCTTTAGGGTCCTTAAAAAAATTCATATATGTTTTCCCTCTCCACTGCCACTCCCACATCAATAATTTGCAGCTTGAGGTCTATGTTTGAAGGATAAGAGTTTCCACAAGTTGATTGTGGATATCTGAAATCAAATTTAATTACATGTGATGGATCAACTTCTTGAACTCCCATATTTCTTTCATTGCCTTCTTCGGATTCCATGCCTCACCTTTGTGGAACCTGAAATATAGAGAAATGATAACATGACTCAGAGCCAGCCCTGCAATCAAAGGGGAGTCATCGAACCCAAATTGGTGAGTTCAGGTCAGCAGCATATAGTGTGTTGGAAAGAACATGGACTTTGCAGTCAGATAGACCTACTTGAAGCCCAGACTGTTATCAATTATCATTTTGGGCAGAGTTATTGAACTCTCTCTCACTCTCCTGATCTTTTAAAATGGGGTTTGAAATTCATCATGGAGCTAGCATGATGATTAAGGAAAATTTATCTGGATATCAAGGGTTCCTCAACACTAAGATTGCAGTTGACCCTCCAACAGAAATTCCCTGAATCACCTATTAGTTTTCTTTTGCTGCATAACAAATTACTAGGGACTTAGCTGCTTAAAACAACACACATTGATTACCTCACCATTTCTGTAGGTCCTAGGTCCCTGTAGTTGGGTTCTTTGCTTTAAAACTGCACAAAGATGCAATCAAGCACAGGGTTGTGATCTCATCTGAGACTTGGGATCTTGTTCCAAGCTCACATGGTTGGCAGGATTTAATTCCTTGAAGTTGTAGGACTGAGGCCCTTAGCTCCTAGAAGCTGCTCAGTTCCCTGACATGTGGCCTTTCCATGGTGTTTCATAATATAGCAGCTTCTTCAAAGTTAGTGGTTAAGGCAGTAAAGAAATACATTTACATTCATATTTATTAATGTAATCACAGGAGTAACATCCTATCACGTTTGCCCTATTGTATTAGTTAAAAGCAAGTCACAGGATTCCCACCCATCCTCAAGGGAAGGGAATCACATGAAAGTGTGACTATCAAGAGGTGAAGAGGACCATGTCACCCTAGGGTCTATCTACTACACTGTCAAAGTGCAATAACCCTGGCACGTGTCACAGAGTGCCCTCCTGTTGGTGTTGGTTAATCATTGTTTCAGTGAAGTTAGACTCCTCTTTCCCAAGCAGTCAGAGTTGTGAAATGCTTGGGAAACTATGAGCTGTTTCCCCATCCCTCACTGGTGTACACAAAAAGAACTGATACAGGGCTTTTATTTCCTGTGGGTTCACACTTAGTCTCAGAATGCTTTAAAAGCCACCACACTAGACAGAAGCTAACATTTGGTCAGTATTAGAAAGTGTTATAAAACCTATTGGCCATTCTTGAACTATATTATATCCCGGTGGGCTAGAAGCATGGGTTTATCTAGCACCATTTTAAGCTTAGTGGAGAGAACTCATCTCAGCCCTGTCCCTGGGGCCCGTGATGTACAGGTGTCTTTAGTAAGGACAATGACAATTCATGTGGAATTTGTTAGTAGAAATTCCCACATATAAAATTTGTCATTCACTCTATTTCCTAACAGCAAAAAAAATCAAATACATTAAAACCAATTAGATGGCAACACAATCGAAAACAAATATGTTTACAAAAAAAAAAAAAAAGCACACACAGGTAACTAGGGAAATTGTTAACACAACAAAGAGAGACTGCGTGAGTCTGAGTCCCTTGGGAAGGATAAATATATTTGTAAATAAATTTATTTCTCTGTCAATGTTTACTTTCCTTTGTGTTCCTCTCCATGTGCTGAGAATTTCTTCTCATGCCTTCATGATTCTGTGAGTGAATTACTAGAAATGCTCATTCTTTTCTCATTAGTATCATCATTTTCATAAAAGAACACCTTATGCCTGTTGTTGGGCTCAATTTAAGTTAGAGAAAAACAAAATTCATGCACATGAAAAAGTTCTTATGAGATAGAAGAGACATACTATTGATCTAAGTCTTATTTGTTTTAATGGGGTCCTTAGTCATGAATTATCAGTAAAAATCATTTTATAGTAAGTGCAATTTTGGCAAGACCTTGCTTTTCTAGTTGCATAAGGAATCACTACATGATAAGAAACAACAAGAAAAGTTTACTGGCAGAAATAGAGAAAAGATATATACATCTATTTTATCTACCTAAACGTAAGTAGATAAAAATATGTGTAAATAGTTCCTTATGTCGGGAAACTGTGTCTGAATAGCTTTCTATCCTTAAAGGCCTGGCACAGTGCTAAGTACATAGTACACAGTAAGCATGTAGTAAATGTTTACATATTTCAGGGACTGAGTTTGGACACTAAAATGCCAGTATTTGTTTGGCTATAGCGATTTAATCCAGGAAAATAGAAATTAGTTTCCATGCTCTCTCTGGAACTTGCACACCAGTCTCCCAGCACTTTCATCTATTCACCAATCTAGCAGCTCTCCAGACGGCATGGTTTAAGGTTTTTAAGGAGGATCCATTACAAAGGCATGATTAATTAAATAATTGTCCACTGGTAATTGACTCAATCTCCTCCAGCTCCATCTCCATCTCGGAAGTCTTTTGGGGGGAGGCATTTAAAGTTCCAATCCTCTAATCACATGGTTGGTTTCTTTGGCAGCCAGTCCCCATCCTGAAGCTATCTAGGGTCCACTAAGAGTCACCTTATTAGGATAAACTCAGATTATGGTTGAAAGGGGCTACTTATGAATAACAAAAGACACTATCCTCCTGCCTGTCACTTAGGAAATTTCAAAGGTTTTGAAGCTCTTGTGATAGAAACTAGGAACAAAGACCAAATATATATTTATTATTATATCACAATATCACAGGCTGTCTCTGTATCTAAATTTCCCCCTTCCTGTAAGGAAATTAAATTAGGGCCAACCCTCATCCAGTATGACCTTGTCTTAACTTGATTATACCTGCAAACATCCTATTTCCAAGTAAGGTCACATTTATAGGTACTGGTACTAGGACTTAAGCATATGTTTTTGAAAGACACAGTTCAACCCACAACAGTAACTAATTGGCTCCCTTTCTCCTGAGCTACCCTGTGATTGAGTCACAGCAATTTTCTCCAAGGACATAGCACTTCAAAGATAGAGCCTATAATCAAACATCCTAGCTGCTCTTTAGGAGCTCAACCCGGGCCTAGCCTGCTCAGTTTAGTATAGTTCATTTCTACGAATAATACTGAATCCAGAGCAAGACTCTGACAAGGATCCAGGAAGCAGTGACATACCTAATCATGCTGTAAGGCAGAATAGAAGAGATATAACAGAGATGAAATGTGTAATCTAGAAAAGGGACATATTGATTATGCTGAGGAGGTAGGCATGGGAGGCAGGAGCCTTTTGAGAGGCAGAAGTAGCATGAGCAAATGCATAGGGACAAGAAACTTCCATCTATTAAGTGACTGGTTCCACTTAGCTGAAGTATAAGGTATGTTTGGAGGGACAGGGATGCCAGGATGTGGCAATACAGGTTTTTGCCTGTAAGTCTTCAATGTCTGAGAAAAAACAGCCACATGGGATGTTCTTGTCTATTTTTGCTGTTAGGTGATAAATAGGCAGGATATATCTAGGTACATGTGTGTGTGTTGCCAAGGGATCTGTATCTATACAGATTTAGTGACAACATTTATTAACACAATGGGGTGATAGGCTTTGGCATCAGGGTGTTGTAACAGTTGTAATTTGGCTTGTATCAGTATCCCTATTTTTGCAGATGAGTAAACTGTGGCTTTGAACAATAAACACCTCACCCAGGGTCACCCAGCCCTGGTAAATGTTGGGTTTAGGAACTGAACCCAGGTCTGGTTGGTTCCAGAGCACACATTGGTGCTTTCTGTGCCAAGGCCTGTAGGTGACTTCTGAGGGAAATCAGCTCCTTGGTGCTGAGGGCTTAGCCATGATTCCTTTTAGAGTGAGTTCTCCATGTCTTCTTGGGCCAGGTGCCTGTGCTCAGGGGGATTTTCAAAGATAATAGTGTCCACTGGAGGGAAATATATCTTGGAGCAAAGATGTGCAAGGACGGTCCCAGATTCTGCATTCCTATTTATGAAAACTGGCAGATTTGCTGACTAGGAACATAGTGGCCAAAGGACTGAATAGATATGAGCATTTGAGAGTAAAATGTGTTTTGGGAAGCTTTAAATTCTTATTTTTGAAATAAGATAATAAGTGTCCAAATCAAATGGGAAATTAGTGACCAGGTTAAAAAATAAATTGAGGTCTTCTAACTCCAAGTTTAGTGTATTTTCTATTTTGTTAAAAAAGTAAAAGGAAATTGCAAAGAAGATACTT
The DNA here is from genome assembly GCF_043159975.1 of Macaca nemestrina. NCBI lineage: Eukaryota > Metazoa > Chordata > Mammalia > Primates > Cercopithecidae > Macaca > Macaca nemestrina. Next base: position 29,083,501 of record NC_092131.1, on the reverse strand, counting down.
GGAGAGGAGGAACAAAGTAAGTAAGGCAAGGACATGATGGATACAGAGGGATTAATTGGGGAGGGAATGTCTGTTAAGTGTACAGAATTGGGGATTGGTGGGGGTGGGTGCAGCTAAAAGCTAAAAGGTGGGTGCAGCTAAAAGGAGCTGTCCTAAATCCTGGCAAAGGCCCTCCACTTTAATAAGCATTGTAACTTTCTCTTTCATTGCTGGAGGTAACACGGATAAAAGGAAAGCAGCAATCAGAACAATGCAGTTTCCCAGAGGGCCCTTTAGCAGAAATCTCCAGTGGTTCCATGCTGTTGTTAATGTTTCCCTCAATGTAGTCTCCTGGGCTTCCTAAATGCTTTGGACCACTTAAGCAAGGCCACGCTGCTAATTGTGCAGAACACCTTCAGAGGTGGCACCGTGGAGCAAGACGAGGCAACTCAGGCTCTAATGGGCCTTGATTGTGGTCTCTGGAGCGAAAACCACCTCTTGAAAGCTGCTGGGAGACAGCTATTGGGAGGTCTGGTAGGAAGATTTAGTGCCGCTCTTTGAAGGATCAATGTCTAAGCTCTTTAGAACCTCCTGACACCTCAGATGGATTCTAGGTGGTTCCCCAGTGGTCACAATCTCACTATCATCCATGTAGATTTATCTATCTCCTAATAGGGCCTATCCCTGTATTATGAGGGCCTCAAAGCCTAGTTACGGGGGTAAAACAAGCACACATAAAGCAATGAATGAGTATTAACTGCTGGGTTGTATATTTCTGATGGCCTCTTCAAGGTGCAGAGAAAGAAGATCTCCTCCAAGGGAGTTAAATGGTCAGAACTGGGGAGGTAAATATTAGAATCTGAAGAAACTAAAGCATGCTTTAGAGATACAGGTGATGGGCATCAGAATGAATTCCTGGCAGTGTGGAACAACCTGCAGACACGGAATAAGAATGTACACAGATTGACCTGAGTAGAATAGAAAATGTGTGTTTCTTTTTATTATAACAAGGAAGAAGTCAAGTTTGTTTTTAGTTTGTCTGTAACACCCACTCATTCTTACCAATTTCCCTTATTTGCAAAGAGATAGCAGTTCCCAGGCCTTTAGAGAGGAACAGTATCTACCTGTAATTTATTGGTATTTTATTTTCATTCTATAGATTGAGTATTCCTTATCTAAAATGCTTGGGACCAGAAGTGTTTCAGATTTTGGATTTTTTTGGATTTGGGGATATTTACAGGTACATAATAAAATACCTTGGGGATGGGACCCAAGTCTAAACATGAAATTCATTACATTTCGTATATACCTTATATACATAGCTGGAAGGTAATTTTATACAGTATTTTAATTCTGAATACCTGTCACATGAGGTCAGGTATGAAATTTTCCACTTGTGGCATCATGTCAGTGCTCAAAAAGTTTTGAATTTTGAAGCACTTCGGACTTGAGAGTTTCGAATTAAGGATGCTCAACCTGTATTTATTTTTACAGTCAACTTCTATAGGCAAGTGATACTGGTTTCAATGAAAATATATGTAAACAAAAAGAAGTGAAGCAGTTTAAGGAAAAAGATGAAATAATAATTCAGGCAGTATATAGATGGGGTAAAAATGTGTGACATTGATGCACCATTGACCAAAGTTTGGGAAAACTATTGTTGACAAAGAGGAGTCATAATAAAATGTTGATCCTTGTGTTGAAATTTCTCATCCTCCTTGTACTACTCACCGTAGATACTCCAGAAAAGTGGAAGAATGAGTCAATAAATAAATCAGTCATGACTTTTCCAAAGGGAAAAATCCAACTATCTGCTAATAAGGGTCAAAACTAGGGTAATGACAATGATAAAAAGGAATCAATCCAGGTGACACTTGAGAGTAAGAAATAACAGATAACAGATCAGAGTTAGGTAAATGTTTCTTATACTTTAATATGCACACAAATCATCTGGGGATTTTATTAAAATGTAGATTCAGATTCACTAGATCTGGGGTGGGGCCTGAGATTCTGCATTTCCAGCAAGCTCCCGGGGAATTCCAGTGCTGCTAGTCAGTGTACCATATGTTGAGCTGCAAAAGTTTTAGGTGGTATCAAAGAGGAGAATAGTAGTGAACTCTGAAGTTTTGTGCTACTTTAAAATTTTGATTAAAATGCAATTTTAAATAAGAAATTTAAAAAAAAACTTCTACCCCTAAACATTCTAACTCGAAGGAAGTTCTTTTCCCTGTAAACGTTAGTAATGTCCTTCAATTCTATAATCTCTTGTTTGATTTCTGTAACTCATTTTTGGTTATGTTTTGTTCTTCTCAGAAGCATAAAGTCCCAACTGGCCCATAATAAACTCTGAGTAGAAGAGCCCTCTGAAATACTGAAAATCATGATTTCATTAACATGGGTTGTTTGCACTTGAGGATGAAGTTGCCCAATGTTACACTGTAAAGGTCAAAGCTGCTTTGCAAACTGAAGTCCTAATTTTGGATGCTTTTGTGTGAAGACTTGTTGCTATTCTCATGTCTCTATACCAATAACAAAACCTTTCAACCCTCTGAGTTTGTCCTCTAGCTCCTGGGACTATGGGTGGGAGGATCTAAGGGTCATCTATTGATATTGAGTGTGGCAGGAGTGAGATTCCTACTCCTCTCCTTTCTTTGCCCTTCTTTTCCAAGGGCATAGAGAAGAGAGCATGGAGTGTCAGCCAGGCTCCATGGAGCTTCCTACCAGCCAGAACCTGCTAATTCTCATTTTATGGAAGTGCCTGTCATGTTTGGCCAAATCTCCTACTGAAGGATAAAGGAATCAATACAGAATTCAGCTCCCACACTCCCCTGCAGTTATAAAACTTTTAGCTTTATTTAATTTTTATTTTTTTTTAAGTTCAGAACCTTCAGTTGAGAACTGCAAATTAAGTTGCGTTCAATAGTCTTTTCCAGCTCATATGCTGCTGCTAGGTTGTAATTATTGCTTGACACCCTTCCTCAGCATTGACATCTTCGCCAGCCTGAGAAAGTAAAACACAATTATTTATTAATTTTAGGTGAGTTTTCTTCAATTTTAATAATTCCTGTAATTCTTTTATTTATTTATTTATTTGAGATGGAGTCTCTGTCGCCAGGTTGGAGTACAGTGGCACGATCTCGGCTCACTGCAACCTCCAACTCACGGGGTTCAAGCGATTCTCCTCTCTCAGACTCCTGAGGAGCTGGGATTACAGGTGCCCACCACCACGCTCAGCTAATTTTTGTATTTTTAGTAGAGATGGGGTTTCACCAGTTGGCCAGGATGGTCTTGATCTCTGGACCTCATGATCCACCCCCCTTGGACTCCCAAACTGCTGGGATTATAGGTGTGAGCTACTGCGCCTGGCCACTTATTTTCTTACTTGCATGCTTTATACCTGGTATTACTTAGTTCCTGTGATGTTTCCCAAAAATATGGAATTAGCTATGCCAGACACTATAGCCAGAATACTCAATAGTCACACAGCATTATGATGGTTAAATGCTAGGATTGAATGTTGAATAAATTTTAAAGTAAATTTTAAGTGGCTGCATAATAATTTATTGTCTATTCACTAATAATAAATGCTGAGAATCTAATATCCCAAGATAAATGAGCCCAAGAGTTTATTCAGACTATATTCTGTAATATTCTTTCTGAACAAAGGGAATAATTGGGTAGTTTGAGGGGTACCATGATTCCTTACATGTTGTACAACTTGAATATTATAAATATATCTTAGATCACATGCTACAAATTTCTGTTTTATCATCACTATTAATAGCTATCAGATATTGAACTCTATTAAGCATCATGTACTTTAGTCAATATTTGAAACCACTCATTGAGGTGGATGCTATTATCTCTACTTTATAGTTGAGGAACCTGTGAGTCAAAAATTGATGTTAAGACCAGGTGTGGTGCCTCACTCCTGTAAGCCCAGCCCTTTTAGAGGCTGAGGCAGGCAGATTGCTTGAGGCCAGGAGTTCAAGACCAGCTTGGGCAACATAGTGAGACCCTTGTCTCTACAAAACATAAAAATACAAAATTAGCTGTGTGTGGTGGTGCACACCTGTAGTCCCAGCTACTTGGGAGGCTGAGACAGAAGGATTGCTTGAGCCCAGGAGTTTGAGGCTACAGGGAGCTATGATCATGCCACTGCATGCTAGCCTGGGTGACAGAGATAAACCTTGTCTCAAAAAAAAATAAAAATAAAAAAATAGAGGTTAAATAACTCATGGTTAATGAGTGGCCAAGCTTAGATTTTAACTTTTTAATTCTACCATCCAAGTTCTTAACCATTACACTATACCCATTTAATATTATCAGTAGATTTATCTGTATCTATCCTGAATGTATTTATTTTCAGCCTGTATACTTCTTGCATAATGTGATATATAATCAATATTTTTATTCCACCCCTAATGGGTATAATGCACTATGCTCACTTCTGTTGAGAAAGGCACAGAAGTAAAAGCCATGGTGCTTGTTTAAGAGCATTTTGCAATCTTGTTAGGGGTGTGGTGTCTACATCTATACAAAGTTTAGTTTAGTAGAAGGCTTCAGCATCTATACAAGTTAGTAGGATAAAAGCTATCCCATACTCAGAAAAAAAAATTTGAATTCGTATCATGGTTAAAAGCAACTTGTCTAACCTGTGGTTCACAGGGAACACGTGGCCCAGGACGGCTTTGAATGTGGACCAATACAAATTCATAAACTTCTGAAAACAGCGAGTGTTTTTGTTTTTTGTTTTTAGCTCATCAGCTATCATTAGTGTTAGTGTATTTTATGTGTAGCCCAAGACAATTCTTCTTCCGATATGGCCCAGGGAAGCCAAAAGATTGCACACCCCTGGAACTTTAGAGGAATGAGGTGCCATTGTGGGATAGGGTGGTCTGAAATATTCTGCTAGGTCAGTAAGTATCTCTGATGTGGAGTATAATCACAGGTTATTATAAAATATTCTCTTTTTAATGAAGACATGTTCCTTTCTTTAGGTATTTCTCAATTTGTTAAACAAGGCCGTGTTTAATATCTGTATTTTAAAATACACTAGTCCACTTTTATCCAAGATTTCACTTTCCTCAGTTTCAGTTATCTGAAGTAATTCCTGTATGAAACTATTAAATGGAAAATTCCAGAAATAAGCAACTTGTAAGTTTTAAATTGTATCTCCCTCTGAGTAGCAGGTTGAAATAATGTGCCATCCTGCTCTGTCCTGCCCAAGGTATGAATTATTTTTTGTCCAGCATATCTACACCATGTATGTTACCACTTGTTAGCTGCTTAGTAGCCATCTTGGTTATCAGGTCAGCTATTGTGGTATTTCAGTGGTGGTGTTCAAGTAACCTTTATTTTACTTTGACCCCAAGGTACAAGAGTCGTGATGCTGGCATACTGTTATAATTGCTCTATTTTATTATAAGTTATTGTTGTTAATGTCTTATTGTGCTTAATTTATAAATTAAACTATCATAGGTATGCATGTATAGGGGAACAACAACAACAACAAAAAACCAGAGTGTATACAGGGTTCAGTAAACCTGCAGTTTCTGGCATCTACTGAGGTATTGAAACATATCACCTGAGGATAAGAGGGGCTAGTGTAATTCTATCTGGCCAGTTATTAGATTGTGTTAACTTTTCAGGAGTCACCAAGAACCAATGTTATATATGATCCAGGAGTCCACTTCAGTCACACACTCACACTCAGAATGCCAGAACTTGAAAGCCACTGTGTAAAATATAGTCTGGAAATTATTTTATGGAACATAGTTATATGGCATTACATGAACAGTTCTTCAAGCATGTATACATATCATGATAGCTATATTATTAAACTGTGCCAATTGCTTGCCCTACCCTTTCCACATTTTAACTCTGATTCCTAAACTGTTAGTAAATTCAGATTTCTAACTTAGTGTTGTGCAATTTCAAAGGACCTGCCCTTTTATCATACTGTTCTGTCTCTGATTAAATACCTTCTTTGTGTAGATCTTTATGTAACATAGAGACAGATATAATCCTTCTAAATGGTCTCGTAATTTTGTATAAACCCGAGAGGATAATCGTATTGGGGGATATAGGATTTAGAGAAATTTATTCTGATAACTATGAGAAGAAATTTATAGGTCAGTGTGGCATTATATTAATCCTTTTTCATCTTATTACACATTTGACTCAGGATATAAAATGTGTGCAGACATGAGATCTGTACATTAGGTAGTTATTTATTTTTCTTTGAATAATTCCTTTCTAAAACAAAATGTTGGCCAGCAGAGGTGGTAAAAATGCTAGATTGTTGGTCTTGTTTGCTAGGATTCATGACCTGTTTCATAAAGGACTTTGCTAGGATTTGTGACATGCTCCATGAAGAACTTAACTTGATTAGAGACATTAAACTTTGGAACTGAAAGAAATATCTAAGCCTGTTGAGCCCAGAGGTTCTCAAACTTCAGTGTACATCAGAGGCCAACTGGAGGGTGTATTATAATATAGTTTGCTTGGTCCCATCCCAAGAGTTTATGATTCAGTAGGTTGCGGGTGGGGAATGAGAATGCATTTTCACATGTCAGATGATGCTGATGATGCTGATGTTGCTGGTCTCAGAGCCCTACTTTGAAAACCACTGCTCTATTGTAAGGCTTTCTTTTTATCTATGAGAAAACTGAGGACATGAGGGAGGCCATTCATGTACATGTATTAATCAAATCCTGTTCCTTTCCATCCAAAAGCCCTCATGTGGTATCCTGTTGAAGTGTGAATAAAATCCCAAATCCTTATTATCTAGAAGATCTTGTAGGCCTGTTCTCTGCCCATCCTTCCACATCAGAGTCTCCATAGAGCCTTACTTGCCTTCACTGCAGTTATTCAGTGGACACATTCTTATTTCAGCATAAAAAACAACTAATATGGGCACATGGCACAGAAAAAAAGTGAAGGTTTGACTTACAGAGACTTTCAATTCCATTTTTCAATTCCTGCCATTTTCTTGGGGGGTCCAAATACAGCTAATATAAGCCACATGCTGAGTGTCTTGTCAGTCTATATTCCCATGTGGTGGGTCCATCTTGATTCCTCTATTTTATCTATCAGAGAATTTGATCCTCATTATAATAGCTATTCATAACGTGTATTCATCAGCCGTGTGCTAGCTACTGTGTCAAGCAGTATTGAGATTTAGATGCTGACTGCTGAGGCTAGAATCTTCATTCTTAGAAAATAAACAACACTGCCCCTCTATTATATACTGAAATAATGCTTATGTTTGTCTAAAGAACCCTAGCTGGTCAAATAATTGCAACCCCTTCCCCTGGCTGCTGTTTTACTGACCATTTAACAAAAAATTAGTTGGTGCCTTTGGAGGAAGAGAAGGGAGATTTAGGTTGAAGGACTTTTTAAAAAAATTTATTTTTGAGACAGAGTCTTGTTCTGTCATCCAGGCTGGAGTGCAGTGGCACCATCTCAGCTCACTGCAACCTTTGCCTCCCGGGTTCAAGTGATCCTCCCACCTTAGCCTTCCAAGTAACTGGAACTATAGGTGCGTGCCACCATGCCCAACTAATTTTTGTATTTTGAGTAGAGACAGGATTTTGCCACGTTGCACAGGCTGGTCTCAAACTCCTGGCCTCAAGTGATCTGCCTGTCTCAGCCTCCCAAAGTGCTGGGATTGCAGGTGTGAGCCACTGCACCCAGCTGAGGTTGAAGGGATTCTTACAAAGACATGTGAAGAGAATAAATTGAAGATAAGTATGATTACATTAAAACTAAGCCCAGTACTTCAAGGTGTCATGTTCTCTGACTTGATGGCTGAAGAATTTGTATGAGTCATTAGAAGAAAGTAATTTGTTGTACTTTATATTCTACGTTTCAGCTGTTCTTGAGAATGATTTCTGTTTCTCATGTTCTTAATAATAGAAAAGTCTGACACATGGAGTTTACTTTAAAGGGTTAAGGAATCCCACAGGTTGTGGCCCATGGGGTGATAACAATAGAATTTCCTTTTGTCTACCTTAAAAAAGGATATCAGATAAATACTGATTCCTTGGTGCAGTTAATTTTAGGCCAAAATACAATTATTGGTCAGATGCACAAATTCTCTCTTTATTTCTTAAGGATTAGAAAAAATTTTAAGGAATCTTACTTTCTTCTTAGATCAGATATGAAATAGAATGAATTTTATACAAGCTGATTTTTCCAGGATTTTTGTTTGTTTCTTCCTAACAAACTATTTTACCAGAAAATATGAATACATTCTGAAACTTTACCATAAAAAATTCTCCCTTCTTCTCTTTTCTTCCTTCTCTTCTCTTCTCTTCTCTTCTCTTCTCTTCTCTTCTCTTCTCTTCTCTTCTCTTCTCTTCTCTTCTCTTCTCTTCTCTTCTCTTTTCTTTCTTTCTTTCTTTCTTTCTTTCTTTCTTTCTTTCTTTCTTTCTTTCTTTCTTTCTTTCTTTCTTTCTTTCTTTCTTTCTTTCTTTCTTTCACCACTTCTTATTTTCTTTCATTCAAGCATTAATGACCTATCCATTCTACACAATTAATTCACACTTACAATGTGCCTGGCATATTTATTTTAAATATTGAAACTCACTAGAACCAAAATCCAAAGATGGATGCTCTGTAGTGGTGAGTCCACTTGTTACAAGGACCCCGGAAAATGAAATCAACTTGGATAGAAATCAACACAGACCCAATTTAATACCATTAAACCATCTTCTATTCTAAAGTACAACTGTATGTGTATTAAATATATGCTTCCAATAGAATTTCTGATGGACATACCAGCAAATTTAATTTGGTATTTTAAAAAATACATGGTAAACAAAAATAGATTTTTCTCAGGAGTGTGAGAATGATACAGCATCAGATAATAAATTTAAGATAATGATATTAAAGATAAAGGAACAAAAGCAAAATGACTTCAAAAAAGGTAGAAATATTTAATACAGTCAGCATGTTTATTAAAACTAATCTTAACAAGCTTAGATTGGAGTAGGACATTTTTACCTCAAAAACAGGAAGCTATCAAGTAACTACAGCAAGCATCATATATATTTACGTTAGTAATGAAGCAAGAATGAATACTATCATTGTTTCTATTGATTATTGAAATGAAAAAACTAGCCAATGGAATAAGACAAAAAACAAAAACAAAAATAACAACAGAAAAAAACCAGAAGTAAAAAGATTGGAGAGGAATCTACAGTACTTTTATTTGCAGAAAGTCCATAAGGGTTTATTAGAAGTAAAAATAATTTCCACAAGTTTGTTGGGTACAAGGTAAACATATAAATGTAATTAGCCTCTTCCTACAATTACAATTACCAATTAAAATGTAGAACTGAAAAAAATTTACATACAATAGTGACAAAAATGTAAGGAAGCTAAGAATAATCAAATAAGAGATTCAAGACCTTTATGGGAAAAATGACAAAATATTATTGAAGATTATAAAGTCCTGAATAAGCCATCAACATTGACCATATTTATGTACGGGCAGACTCAATAACACGAAGATGCCAGCTTTTTCTAAATTCTTCTATAAATCCATACATTTCCACTCAAAACTCCAACAGAATTGTTCATGGAATTTGACAAGCTAACTCTCTAACTCATATATGATCAAGGGGCCAAAAGTAGCCAAGACAACTCTGGGGGGTGGGGAAAAACCCAAGAGAAAAGACTTGCCCAGCTAGACATCAAGGCATGTTTTATCCCCAAATTAATTAAGACAGTGGGACATAGATACAAAAGAGGCACACCAGCCTGTGGGACACCATAGAGCCCAGTAACTATTCCTTGCAGTATGGAAAATTGATCCCTGACCAGGTAGACATTGAAAATCATTAGTTCATAGACAAACTAGTTAACCCATGGTGCTGGAATAATTTCTTAGCTATATGGGAAAAAATGAAATTAGACTTCATTTTATATCATACATGAAAATACATTAAGGATATATAAAAATTTAAAATGCAAAACTTTAAAATTTTTATAAGAAAATAATGGTGATTAGCTTTATGACCTATGTATGGGAACGATTTCTTAAAAGAGGGGTAAAAAGCGTAGATCATTAAAAAAATTGGTACATCTGATTACAATTTTAAAACTTACGTTCCAGGAAAGATATAATAAATTAAAAGACGAGCTACAGACTTGGAGAAAACATTGGCAATGCACCCAGGACACAAAGGATTGATATTCTAAATTGTATAATGACCCCCTACACGTGAACAAAAGAGACAAATAACCGAATGAAAAATGAACAAAGGATATGAATAAACAAATGACAGATGCCAAAACTGAAATGGATAGTTAACATATAACACATAAAAGCATGTATAGCCACACTAGAACCTTGAGAATACAAATTCAAACAGCACTGAGATATTACTTCAAACCACCAGACTAGCAAAAAATGTACAATTCTGACAATATTAGGTGTTGGCAGAGAGGAGAATTGAGAGCTCTCATATCTTAAAGAGTGGGAATGTGAATTGAGGCAGCCATTTTGAAACACAATTTAGCATTGAAGCTACACATGACATGTGGCCTCGCAATTGCATATTTAGGTAAACACTTAAGGGAAACTCTCAAGCGATTCACATTGAGTTAGTTATTAGAATGTACACTGCTTGTTATGTGAAAAAAAATCTAAATCAGAAAAGTGCATCAATAAATTGTGGTATCTCTGTGTAATATAATAACATCCATTACTGGAGCAGAACAAACGAGAGCTACATGCAACATTAGTGAAACTCACAGTCATATTCTTGAATGAAAAAAGCAAATTACTGAATATGCAGAATGATACTATTTAGATAAAGCTTGTAAACACTGAAAATAATCCAAAATGTTTCATGTGTAGTTTCACATATATTAATCACATAAAAACATGCATGAACATGACAAATGTCCCTTTTAGGAGGAAGAAAGTGGGATTGCTAAAAGAATATTGACCTATGCCGGTAATATTTTATTTCTTCAAAAAGAATCTGAAACAAATATATCAGAATGTTAGGAATTAATAAAAGCCAGGTTATAGGTACACAGATATTTACTATGTTATTATTTCTACTTGTTTCAATGTTTGAAATATTTCAAAATTAAATAAAGAACCACCCAGCCTCACTGAGAAGTGTGTGCTGAGTGCTCTACTAGGTTTATTCACAAAGTTCTTACACTCCCTGCTCTCAATGGCACTGATTAAAATTTATGATTCAACCAAATTATATATGACCACATAGCATAACTGTTCAGAATCATTTGGAAAATGTCAAAATTGTGAATGTTAAATTCTAAAATATCAAGGGTCAACTGTAGACATACAAAACCAACTAGGGACATAAAGAATAAAAATGAAAACAAAATAAAAGCTGTTTAATAATAGAGTTCAAAGCAGTATAGAATCTCTTCTTCCTGCTAAAATCAGACCAGAGATTGCCATTTGCCTTCCTGAAGGATTGTCTGTCCATATGAGTAATAGCTAGCAGGAAAAACCACACAGGTTCATATGATTCAAACCAAAATGAAACAACCTTCTCACACGAAGGGAAAAGAAAACTTCGCAAAATGGCTGCACTTTCCCAAATACATCCTTCAGCTCCCCAAACAGATTTTCCATCCTTGACCTTCTCGTTGGAAACCTCTCCTTAAGCAGTTACACACAGCTCTGCAAATGTTAGAGTGACATTTGGACTGGGCTTGCGTGATCAGCTTGCCCGCTCTTCCGGGCTTCCCCGGGGGCCTGCCAAGCTCCAGCTCGTTGGTATTAGCCTTGCAGGCCTCACCTCCCAGAGCTAGCAATAACATTTACCAGCTACAGTTTTCTCCATTTTCAAATATTTCCTCTGGCCCACGTGACAGTGATCCAGCCCCTCTATAGAGTAGAACCTGAAACGAGTGGTTTAAAGAAAGGAGAGCCCTCCTGTAAGAACTTTTAACATTTACCTTTCATTAAAGGTTTTACTTGTGGTTTAATCAAGCTCTCCCACTAGAATTCTAGTATGTTTGGGAAAAATTAATTACTAAAATCTCACATCTCTGGGAGGCGGGACACATGTTTGAGCATTCTCGTGTCAGTGAAAACTCTGAAAAACAATGCATCTGGTTGGAAAGGAATCAAATCTGAGCTTTTGCCAAAAGCTTTTTGCAATCCCAAGAAATCTGGAATGACCAGGAAATTCTAAATCATAACTGTGGAAAAGAGTTTCAGAGCCTTGTTATGTCTAATATGTGACAGGAACTGGGTCTAAGGACCTTCATAAAGTGAGGTGCGTTGTCTCTGTCATTTGTTGTATCTCCAATGCCTGAATGAATGGATGAGGAATGAACTGAATATTTTTCCAAAAGCTAATGAGTCATGAACTAATATTATCCTTATTTCACGAATGAGAAACCTGAGACTCAGCTGAGAGATCAAGTGACTTGTTCAGTCACAGAGCTAATAAGTGCCAGGCCTCATATCGAGGCTGAGAACTTTATTGTGCTGGTGTAATCTGTACTAGTAGAGATACATATGTGTTCAAATGTCATGATAAGCACTGGCAAGGAGAGTTAAACATGAATAAGAACACAGTTGAGTTTCAACTCATAAATGTAGGAGGAAACAGGAAAACAGAGGATCACCAGTAGACAAACACCACATTAATAAATGTTGCAAGCAAGATCACTGATGGATACTAACATTAGTGGGTGAAGGTTTGAGGAGAATAGCATTTGCATAGGCTCAAAGTATCTTCTCTAATACATGTATCAACTACAAAGGAAAATACAATCATTTAGAAGTGGAGAGACCTGGAACCTGGAAGATACTGACTTTATCAAATAAGCAGGAAATTATTACCAGGAACAAGGCATATGGATATCATGGCCCCCTTGACAGAATGCACTGAAAAGGACCCAATATCATTTTTATGGCGTTCTTGCCAAAAACATGTAACTTCTCTCCAATCCTGAAAAAACACTGGACAAAACCAAAATGAAGATCTTTGATACAATATCTGACTAGTTCCCTTTAAAAAGACATGAAAAACAAGAAAAGACTGAGGAACTATTGTATACTGGAAGAGAGCATAGCAAAATAACAGCTATTGTGATGTAGGATCCTAGAACAGAAAGAAAGAGAAAAGCATATTAATGGGAAAATAGTAAAATTTGAATAAGGCCTGAAGTTTAAAATATTGAATCAATGTATATTTGCTATGATCGATAATCATACCATGGTAATGTAAGAGGTTATTAGCATTAAGGGAAGTAGGATGAGGGGTATAAAAACTCAGTATAATTTTTGTAACTTTTCTATAAGTATGTAAGTTTGAAATAAAAAGTTTAAAACAAAGCAAAAAATGAGCAGAAAATACATTTGTACTTCCAGTTTGCTTACAGAATTGAGAGGCAAACATGTAAACTAAAGTACACATACAAAATAGTCCTGTAGGCACTGCTGATAATAAATGTATGTACCAGATAGAAGGCCATGGAAAAGGGTGGTCATCTTACCTGGGAAGAGAGCACAGGTAGCCCTCAGGATAGGCTTCATAGAGAAGATGATGCTTAAAGATTTTTTATTTATCCACCTTCTGTTTTATTGAGCACCTACTATGGACCAGGCACTCTTCTAGAAAATAACTACGTCGTGGTAAACAAAAAAGAAAAGGTATCTGCATTCATGGAGCTTACAGCCTAGAAGAAGTCAGATAACACATGAGCAAAAAACAAAAACAAAACCCCCAAAAATAATTAGATATTTTAGTTATTGTCATGAAAAATAAACGAGCTGATGTGATAGAATATGCTCAGGGAGATAGGGGATTGGGGAATACCTTTCTGAGAAGATGATCATTAAGCTATTTGGGCTAAGGCCTGAATGGGAAAGAGCCAGCCATGCGAAATGAACAAGGAGCAGGTAATTCCATACCGAGGAAATGGGTTGGCTGAATGCCCAAATGCAAGAACAAATTAGTATGTTTGTGTTTAAGGAAACGAAAGTAGGCCAGCATGCTGGGCTGTAATGGACAAGGAGGCAATAGTAGATGATGAGCTATAAAGTAAGGTCACCAGGCGGCTCTAAGTCCAATCTGGCACACTTTTGAGAAAACGGTGGTGCTATTAAAATTACACCAGGACAACAGAAGAGAAATGAGACTGTCTGGCCAAACCTGGACATAAGATCATCCTTTAGCAAGGAAACAAATCAGGTAGGACTTGGTGAGCCAGCCAAGGAATATGAAGTTATTCCCAGTGCATTAGGAAGCATGGGAAGTTATAACAAGGGTAAGAGGTGATTGTTCTGGCTGCCATGTGGAGAACCCACTATTGAGAGTAAAGAACAAATGTAGGGGAGATCATTAGGAGATGGTTTCAGAAGTCTAGTTAGAAGACAGAGGATGGGGGCTTGGACTACAGGAGTAGACCTGGGAGAGGAGAGAACTGGACGACAGTAGAGTCAATGAGCCTTGTGTGTTCTTAGAAGATAGGCTGAGAACATTTTAGACAAAGGGAGTGGCTTGAGCATAGTCACAGGGGCAGGGCACATTTCAGGAGCCAAGAGCGTATTCTATGGTCAAAGTGAAAGGAACAGAAGGAGCAGGCCATTGGGCTAGAGATATGACCAGGGGCCAGATCGTATGTGATTTAGAATTCAAGGCTACATAGTAAGAACTATGGTGCCAGTGAAAGTGATATGATTCGATTTGTTTTAGAAATATGAGTCTAGTCCAACTATAAGAGAAAAATAAAAAGATAAAATGAAAAGAAAAATACAGTGAAAACAGATAGAGATAGCTTTTGCCAGTTAGAGAAATAAACAAGAAGCAAGACATTTTGAGGATGGTACAACAATGTGGGAGACATTTTTAGTTTTACTGGAAATTGCCCACCCATTCATCAGACACACCCTCGATCATCTAGTGTTTTACAATATAAATATTTGTTGACTCAAGGACTGCTGAACAGTGTCACTGAGTCATAAAGACGGTTCCAAGAGGAAAACTTTGGGCACAAATTAATGCTATGTACCCTTTACTTTCCATCATCTGCTCCAGTGCTATTCTTGGCCCACTCATTTCTAAGTTTTAGCAATATTTCTCAGGCTGGTGTGCCTCACATGCAATTCGGGCAAGCTAAACATGGTGACGGAGCCAGATAACTTGTTCACTGTAGACTCATAAACTCATCAGCTGTGGGCTGGTAATATAATTTTCAATATACTTTGCCAGCCCTATAAAACAGCTTTCTGCTTGCAGAGAAATGAAGCCCTGACAAGAAGTGTTTATGACTTAATTTTAGCTGTGTTCTTCATTGTTGCTGTAGTAGTAGCCTGTGTGTGATACATCCTAGTTATCTGCCAGACAGTTACAACTTTGTTGTTGTTGTGTTTGGCAAGCTAAGGACAACATTAGACTTTGCTTAATACCTACCCCACAATCCTATTTCAATGGTGGCCATAGCATATACCTCCATGTTTATGAAGAAATGAATCAAGACACAGTTGTTGGATACCTCATGGCTATGGCTCATACCTTGATGAAACTATCTGATACCTTATCCTTCTAGATAAAGTTCCTATAAAATGATATTGTTAGACGGCTTGAGAATGGAAAAACCTGAGATATGCTACACCTATATCCAGTCGAATGATTATCCTCCTGTTGACTAGTTGTTCTTTATTCTTCTCCACAGTGTACTACAATAACTATTTACCATTCATATTTCAGACTAATAAGGTTACTTCTCTTCAGCCATTACATAACATGACTGTAGCTAAAATTAAAGCTCTACAAAGTAGGAAATTTCTTTTATTCATTGCTAGATCCTCATGGTCTCGAACAGTGCCTGGAACAATAGTATGTACTCAAAAACTACGTGTTGACTAAATAAGCTCAAATATTGACATATTAAATTTACCCTAGTGATTTGGGAACTAATACTACAAATAGTGTAATCATCTCCCAAGAAGGGCATATTCTCCTGAGGTTGACCAGGGGGTTGATGAATTGATGCACATGATATAGTGTCCCACAGTCATTCCAATAACATTCTAAGATCTGTAAAACTATAACTACATATTTGAATTCAAATCCAGGGACAGTTTATTAACCTGGGTAACTCTAGATTCTACTGTACACAAATTTAGAGTTGTGAGATTTCTCTTTATTAATTCTCTTTTTTTTCTTAGCCACATTCTCTAAAAAAGATATCTTTTATTTCATGTCCTGTATGAGTTGTATGTAATGTCTGGCTCTGTCACCATTCCTTTGTATTCTCATTCCATAGCTAACTCTCCTTAAGAAGTGTTGTAATAGCATATATTTCAGTGTTCACAAAAAACACAAAAGCAATGTTCTGAACCAGGTGACTCAATAGATCTTTATGTGTTTTATATATACTTATGTATATTATACACACATGTATTTAATCATCTGTTTCAGAACATTGTTGATTTTGTTTTACCTGATTTTGGAAGCAGGATCCCAAATAAGGACAATACAAAGCAAACTTTTTCATAACTTTTTCATTTCCCTTCTTTTCATATAAGAAGGGAAATCAAGTCTTTAAAATATTACCTCAGTTTCCTCAGGTATGAAATAAAAGGTATGAATGCAGGTAAATTTCAACTTTCTAACTCTAAATTTCTATGCAATTCAGGGACAGTAATATGACAACTTCTATGCTTTTTTTTTGATAAAGTGACAAGAAACCGATTTTACTTTAATCAGTTTATCAGACTTCTTAAATTTTCTTTGTTGGCTTGACTTTTCTAGGAAATTTATCCTATATCCTAGACAACATAATTTTGGTTCATGTTGTATTTGTGACCCAGTTTGTCCTTGTAAGAAGTATGTATAGAATCGAGGTCTGTTGAACTGGTGCATTGTGAAACAATTGGTGGGAAGAAAGTGTATTTTCTTCTGCCACCCTAAAGAATTTCTCTCTCTGATTTGGCCTCAGATAATATGAAAGCACCCACATTCTAGTGAGTACAAATGTATGCAGACCAGTTCAGTTATCTAGCCCTTCAACATAGTCATTTGGAAATCAAAAACGTTAACAGCTAGATTAGATAAGACAACAATATCAAACATTCAGTTGACCATTAATCGTTTTTCCAAAATCAGCTCAATGATGTTGTGTAATAATATTTTAGAGTAAAGCAAAGGTAATGGGTATAAAAATCCATTCATTTACAGATCTATACCTGCAGTCAAACATCCTTCTTGATGGTTCAGAGCTAAAGCCTTCATTCAAATTTTACTAACCAGATATTGTCAACAATAATGAGAGAGTAAATATGTTCTTGGAATACTGAGAAAAGGAATATGGCAGAGTGAGGCAGCAAACTTTGAGCAAAAAAAATGAGAATGTCTGCAGAACAGTGCTGTTCAAGATGAATAGCATAACCGGACTATGATATCAGGCTCAATCACTAAACATAGTCTGCCCGTGACTGTTATGAGCCATTCTTACCCTCAAAGAAATATAAAAGATTTAACTTTGGGTTCTTGAATGAAATCTCTACCATGATTGTGAAAGTAGATCCATTGTGTAGGGAATTTGAGAACAGAAGAAAGCAGAATGTTGCCCTCATTTCTCTAATCAAAGTAGACTTCATAATGATAAGGAAGACTAACAAAGAATTGTAATTAACCCTTTACAATTATGTTCCACTTTACAGTTTGAATTGCAGAGCCCTTTCAAACATATTTTCTTATGCAGTTGTAAAATATGGTTCAAGATTTACTTAAGGGAAAAGTAAGGTCCCATGGTTGCATGCCTGTGAGAAGTGGAGCTGGGACCTCCTAACACCAAGGCTCTTTCTACTGACCAGTGCTACCTATAACATGGAGGTATCCTCTCATGGAAGCAATGGGCCATCTCTAGACCTCAAGGAAATTCAAACACATATGTGTGTGCATATATATATACAACATGTACTGAGCATGGATTATTACCAGGCATGGCTTGGATATTTTCACATTCATACTTCAGGGTTTGCCTTTGTGCTGGATACCTTTTCTTTGCAACTCTGGATCCATTTCCAATCTTTCTCTACCCTTCTTCATTCAGTTTTGCACCTTGGAATGTGATTCTATATGGATTGCCCTGACAGCTCCCTTGCTTTCTGTATTTCAGTTGAATTTGTCCTGTGAAAAATACTCACAGAAGATGAAAGGATGAGAATGAGATCTGGGCATTTAATTTCCTGGCTCATGGAAAGGCTGCCAACCGGCTTGTCTCTTGACCTCAAGGTCTCCACTCACTCTATCTCTTTCCTTTCTTCTGAACTCTAGCAATTGGCCCTCCCCTAGACCCATTAGGGAAAGTAAAAGTGTCTGCTCTTAATAGACCTGAATACTGCATTGCCCCTAGAGGGCCCACTATCTCTTACCCATACCTTTTAAATCTTACCTTTATTAAACTTTCATCAAATGGCACAATTCAAATGGGCCATCTGTTTTTTAATGGTTTCCTGACTGATTCAGTATTATTATTACACTTGGGAAACTGAGTCCCAACAAGTTTTACCATGAAATAACTTGCAGACCTGGAATTCCACCCAGATCTTCTAACTCTAAGCTTATATGCTTACAGTGAGAGCACACCAAGCAATGATTCTGAATGGGAGGCTGACCCATATGTGTGATCACAGCTCTGCACAATAGAGCTTTCTTGAATTGACTTAGAGTTAGAGCAATTCTCAGAAACATACACTGTCATTTATAATGGTTGTATTTTGAAATTTTATAACATGTTTGCACAATAAAGCAATGGCAAAAGTATCTGGAAGAAAATTGGAAAAGATTACATCTAGTCTCTCAACACACCACTCAGTCTTCCCTGAATCACCAGAGTTAGTCTAAAAGGCAAGTCTGATCATGTCACTTTCTATCTAAAAATGCTTTCCATTGACTAATATCTAAACTTCCTAACTGTGCTTTTTAGAGTCCTTTATGTGTTCCCCCATCTCAAATTTTACCATTCCTTTCCATATGCTCTAGTCAAGGGGTTCTCAGCTGGGGGTGACTTTTCCCCCCCTGAAGGGCATTTGGCAACGTCTGGAGACGTTTTTGGTTGTCACAACCAAAGGGAGTGCTGCAGATTCCTAGTGGGTGGAAACCAGGGATACCGCTGGATATCCCACGATACACAGGATAGCCTTTGCAGCCAAGAGTTATCTGGTTCAAAATGTCAGCAGTGTTGCTGTTGACAAACTCTAATCTATTCCAGCCACACCAAATTCCTCCTGAATCTTGAATTTTCTGCATGCTATTAGATTGGTGCAAAAGTAATTGCGATTTTTGCAATTAAAAGCAATGACAAAAACTGCAATTACCTTTGTATCCACCTAATAACTATCATTCACCAGATTCTGTGCTTAATGTATGATTTCATTTCATGCACTTGTGAAAGCTGTGCTTGTACATATGCTGTTTCCTCAGCCAGAGTGCCTTCCCACTTTTCTCTTTGCTCTTTACTCTTATATTCTTGAAACACAGTTTACAGGTCTTCTTCCTAATAATTCTCATCTACACCTTTGTATAGACACCTGAGCTGAATTCTCACATTTTCTTTATTCTTGAAGTATAACAGTTTGCCTGTTTGAGTCTACAACACGCACTTGCTATATTCTCTATTAATGAGAGAGAACATGATGCTATTTGTGCTTTCCCCCAATTTCAGCACAGTATCTGTCACATATTAGGTATTAGTCATTGAATGAGAGAACAAATATGATTGCAAGCAGTTGATAGAGTTCTGAATAATTGTGTTATATTTAATTTTGATAAATTAAGTCATATTTTAAAATTCAGGGGTAAAAATTGCTATTTAAGAAAAGGCTCTATAAACTTTTTGGTAAATCAACATTCTATTAGAAGGTGTACATTTATAAACCAGAGTCTCTCTATTCCATTTTTTTCTCTTTTGAATATTAAAAACATGAAAGAGTACATGCCTGCTTTTCTTAAAGTGAGAAATATCAATCAAAATTGTTGTCATCCCTTTAGAGTTCTCTAGCTTTTGGGGAATGAGAAGCCAATAGGACCATATGTAATGGCAGCACTCCGTGGAGAAGGTAAAGTTAGTTTTCAGCCTTGTCCACAAGAGGGAGGACATCACCCCACATCCATTTTGTTGATTCCCTGCAGGCATTGGGTCTGTTTGGAGCTGGAGATTTATGTTGCTCCTGCTGTTGCAAAATACAGATTTAGAACCTGGCAGGCATTCTTGCATAGATTTGCACGCAGTTTAAGATCAGCCCAGTTTGGGTGGAGGGAAAGCAATCTGAGTATTTTGGAAGCTTTGTTAGAATAAAACACACTTAAGCAGCGTGTGACGCCAATTGCTGCATGAATGAGCAGGAGAGTGTCTTCTTGAAGGTATAAAAAGAGAAAAGGGTGAGGGATGTGATAATTTGGTGGTAATTTGCTTACAAGGTTGACCAGGAGAGTGTCTTCTTTTCAAAGGAGATGGCTTAAGGGCTGGTGGGAGTATAGTGCTAGGAATGAATGTCAGCTTGATATGCTAAAAGCAAAATGAGAGCAGCAAAGTCCACTTCGTGAAGTTACGGAGCTAATTGCTCATAATACTGTATCACTGCCAGTGGGCCTCCTGCATTCACTAGCAATATCACATGAATTGCATACTCTAGTACTTTTGCTTTACTTCTTTCCTGTTACTACCTGCCAGTCTGGCTTTGTCTTTCAAGAGTCTAGGAGATGTAAGTGGTATCACTTACTTGTAGGTGTAGGCAAGAAGATCCTGGTTATCCTTCTCTTCCTACAGTCCATTTTCCTTATAGTTTTCACTTCTCTTTTTGATTAGGACTTTATCACGCCTAAAACAACATATGCATTAGTAACATTAAAGACGTTTGAGCTCTAAATTTTAGTTATTTTCTGTCTCTTCGGATGTTCAGATACACTAATTTGATTAAAGAAAGTGAAGTGGGAAAATGGTAGAAAGGAAGAAAAGTTGCCTGCTAGGGGTTTTCTCTTTCAAGTTAATCAAAAAAGAGCATGCCAACCAAATAATCATTAGCCCAAAGTAAGAAAAGGGGCACAACCCGATGTCATAAGTCTCAAAAATTAGGAGCAAGACAGAGAATTCTGAAGCCAACCCAGGAGGAATGGTCAAGCATGATGACCCTGCTAGCCCCACCTATGTTACTAAGATACAGTATCCACTTGGTAAAAATGCTGAGAATTATTACTAATATCCTTATATATGAAAAGAAACTTAGTATATATTCTTACCTGTTCCCACTGATAACTGAAGAGTAGTGGAAATGGCTATAGGAGAAAAAAATATATGTAATAGAAACAGACAACAGGACTGAGAATCAAAAGAAAAGTCACCAGGAGCTGATGAATTCCCCTCCACTGCCTTGGGATGTTCTTTTTAACCAGGCAGAGTTACTTCTGGAATAGGACACTTAACGAAACTTCAGGAATAAGACCACAGTCCAGATAACTAAATGAAGCTTCCACACAGCCCTGACAGAGCTCTTGATGTCTTCCCTCCATTTCCTGAACATATTCTGCC
Source organism: Macaca nemestrina (assembly GCF_043159975.1). Lineage (NCBI taxonomy): Eukaryota > Metazoa > Chordata > Mammalia > Primates > Cercopithecidae > Macaca > Macaca nemestrina. The sequence goes on along the minus strand of NC_092131.1, from coordinate 29,061,976 downwards.
ATCTCTGAAGCTACAGAAAAAAAGTATATATGACACAAAATATTATACAATTAAACTGTAGCTAATTCGAGGTGGCAAGAAGTCATTGAAACTGTGTCTGAACAATTAGGAACTCAGGACAGATATGACTGAGTGTAAGCAAGGTAAAAGGGAATTACATGGCAATACAAATGCAAAGCAACCGAACAATAAAGTTAAAAATAAAAAAAAAGGAAAAAAGCTTAGAGAAGTCAAACAATTTGATCTAGAGAAAAAGCAAAAGAACAGAAAATATCCCATGAGCTACATTCTGTAGCTCAATTTGCATTATTGAATGGCTTAAGAAAAACTGAATTAATGCCACAAGAAAAAAAGTTATCTGAAAGGAAAAGGGAGATTGTAGACTAAAGGCCAAAAAAAAAAAAAAAAAAAAAAAAAAGCCAAAACAATGTGATCACATAACTTGAAATAATTAGTAACAACAGGGGGTGGAAATGATATGGCTAAAAACTGAAATATTGCCAGAGGGAAAGTGCTGGAGATCATCACACTTAATGCTGACGAAAAAACCAGAGATTAAATTCATCATAGAGAAACAGATATAAAGAAGGCAGATGGTATAATTAGATCCCTGAAAGAGAAAACCTAAGAACTTCAACAAAGAAACTACTCAAAGGTTTCAAACGGGAAATTTTTCTTCATATAAAGAACTGACTCTGTATGCCATAAATAGGTGCACCTATATTATTTACATAATCATTAATTATATACTCACAAAAATAAAAAACCTGGGTAAACTAACTTATTTTTAACTTGATAAATCTACACCCCCCCCAAAAAAATAAAAGACATTACACTAAAATTCAAGCATTTAAGAGATGAAATAAAGTTACTCAGAAATGGAAACGCTTGGTGAGAACAGTGACAGCATTTAAATACACAAGAAATACATGGTACACATTATAAATATAGAACAAAGTATACATGTGTCAGAGGTCCCCCAAACCACCCTCAATCTGCATCATCCTCTAGAAGGACTCATAGGACCCAGAAATTAGAATATTTATGAGTATGGTTTATTACAGCAAAAGTTACAGAGTAAAATCAGCAATGGAAAAAGGCACATGTGGACAAAGTCTGGAGGAAATCAGGCACAGGTTTCCAAGAGTCCTCTCCTAGTTGAATCACAAAGGATGTGCCTAATTTCTCCAGCAATGATGTATGGCAAGACACACGAAGTGTTGTCAACCAGGCAAGCAACCCTGGAGTCCAGTCACATAGGCATACGATGCTTACATGACTGACTTAGTTACCGAGGCTCCAGACCCCCAGAGGGAAAGCAAGTGTTCTTCGTAAATTATATGCTTAGCATAAGCTATCTAGACCAACTGGTACAGTCTGATTCAAGGCCCTAGGCTTGCAAAAACACTCTTATTACTCAGAAATTCCATGAGCTCAATACACAGGAGCTGGTGAAGGGCCAGTCATGCAAATAGGCCTTTCTTGGGAATGCACAGTTTGAACAACTCAGATCTTTGAGTTAACCCTTTCTTACACAATATGTGATCAAAATAGCAAAAAATCATAGATGAAGGAGAAAATGTCAAAGAATAATATTCTCATTTTTCATAGGAAGAAGGCAGTTTTACTGGGTAAATTTGCAGGGGGGAGTTCAAATGATAACACCAGGCTGGGCATGGTGGCTCACAACTGTAATCCCAACACTTTGGGAGGCTGAGGAGGGTGGGTCACCTGAGAGTTCAGGAGTTCAAGACCAGCCTGGCCAACATGGGAAACCCCGTCTCTACTAAAAATACAAAAATTAGCCGGGTGTGGTGGCAGGTGCCTGTAGTTCCAGCTACTCAGGAGGCTGAGGCTCGAGAATTGCTTGAACCTGGGATGCGAAGGTTGCAGTGAGCCAAGATTGCGCCACTGCACTCCCACCTGGGTAACAGAGCGACAGAGCAAGACTGTTTCAAAAAACAAAAAACAGAAACAAATAATAACGCCAATCTTTTTATGTGTTTAATAAGATCTTTTGTAAATTTTAGTGAGTTTTCTTGGAAGGTAGTACCTCATAAAAAAATAGTTGAAATTCGGAGTTTTTTCTTTTGCTAATTCGTGTAATATTAAAGTTTACTTTAATTAAAGTAGCACATACAGATTTTTCTCTAAAGAGTTTGCCTATTTATTCTTCTATTTGCACGTGTGTGTGTGTGTATATATATATATGCATGCACTTAGAAAAGTACGTAGAAATATGCCTCTCTACTGTTAATGATGGTGGCATGATTTGAAAAGCTTAATTTTTTTTCTTTATGTATGTCTACATCTCTTATATTTTAAAATGATGAACATGTACTATTAAAAAAAATAAAATCTCTGGCTGGATGCAGTGACTCACATCTGTAATCCCAGCACTTTGGGAGGCCAAGGCGGGAGAATCACTTGAATCCAGGTGTTAGATAACAGCCTTGGCAACAAGGCGAAACCCTGTCTTTACAAAAACAAACCCAAAAGTAGCCAGGTATGGTGGTGCTCCTGTAGTCCTAGCTACTTGGGAGGCTGAAGTGAGAGAATTATTTGAGCCCAGGAATTCAAGGTTAAGTGAGCTATGATTGTGCCACTGCACTCCAGCCTGTGTAACAGAGCAAGACCCTGTCTCAAAAAAAGAAAAAAGTTCTTAATTTGATATTTGATTTTTCTTTGAAAAGGGAGGAGGATAATGAAAGACTGAGGAAATCATAACTCTGAGACAAGTTTAACATAGACTGGGAAGAGTGGCCTTTATTTTGAAGGGAATTTAAGCATCTTATACATAAAAGAAACATACATTAAAAAAGTGAATACTATGATTTTCTTTCTCCCTAGATTGCTTCTTTACCACAATAATTTTACAAAAGACTTTTTCCATTCTAAGTGTTATCATATAGCTCAATTTTCCAGTGCCAATCCCTTCCTTTATTTGGAGGAGCCTCTGAATGCCAGTGGGGAGGTAGCTTTTCCCCTTACTGGTCAGAAGATGGAAATTTAGAGAGAAGTCATTGATTATGAGATTGAAAAGCAATCACACAATAAGTAAACTATCAGATAGTAAAAACAAAAATTGGTACTAAAATGTGTTTTAAAATGGCACAATGATTAAATAAAATTAATTACTTATAACCTCAAGAAATAGAAATGGGCTTACTATAACAAATACAGATATATACCATTTAGGGCTAAGAAAAATTTTATGAAGAAAGGTATGTGAAATATTTTTAATAGCCAAAAATAGAGGAACTCTGGAATGGGTGGGAAAGGAGCTTAGCAGACCTTCTCTGTGAAACAGTAATTTAGCTGGTGAAAATTATTAAAACACACACACATAAAAGAAGCTAAGACACACATTTAAAAAATTGTCATAAGGACACATAGCAAATGGAAAAACATTGATTCAAGACATCTATTAAATATTGATTAGAAATATGGGAGGTGTGGGGCCGGGCGCGGTGGCTCAAGCCTGTAATCCCAGCACTTTGGGAGGCCGAGACGGGTGGATCACGAGGTCAGGAGATCAAGACCATCCTGGCTAACACGGTGAAACCCCGTCTCTACTAAAAAATACAAAAAACGAGCCGGGCGAGGTGGCAGGCGCCTGTAGTCCCAGCTACTCGGGAGGCTGAGGCAGGAGAATGGCGTAAACCCGGGAGGCGGAGCTTGCAGTGAGCTGAGATCAGGCCACTGCACTCCAGCCTGGGCAATAGAGCGAGACTCCGTCTCAAAAAAAAAAAAAAAAAAAAAAAAAGAATAAAAAGAAATATGGGAGGTGTGACATTTAAACCGTAACCTGCTCCCATCCCCTACCTCACCCCTGCTTCTTGTTTTGGAAGCCAAAAGGACAAGAGCTTCCTTACCTGCCAGTTACCAGTCTAGGGCTACAGTTTAACCCCAGAAGGGGCAGGCTACTGGTGCCTCTCATTTTCCCCAGATCCGTATTGCAGAAGCAGTATTCTGGGTAGGCATAGCCAGGAACATTGGGCTCACTTCTTTTATTCAGCCTCCGTTTATAGGGTATAAGCTCTATCCCAATTGTGGCAGACCAATATTAATGGGTGTCCAATTGCCTCTTCCTCACCTTGCTCGCAGAGCAGAGGTTCCATGCTGGGAAGAGCAAGCTGAAAAGGCCTGAGTCTACCATCTTTCCCAGCTGCCCACTTATACAATGGTAGTATCACTGAGGTGGAAGTGGGTCACTATTTGTTCAACCAACTGGGTTGTAATGGCACAGAAATTCTGCCCAGGGATAGATTCAGACTGTAACAATAAGAGTTTACACTTTGCCTGGAGTCACTGACTGTCTGAAACAGAAGTTAGAGAAGTTCATGGCTAAGGGTTTTCTTAAACAATGGAGATCTCGATGGCAAGCAGCTTATAGAGAGCAGGCAGCTCTATGATACCAGTAGCAATGAGCAAACTGGTAAAGTAGTCAGAAGTTTAGACAGAATCAGGGAATGAGAAAGCCCTGAAGAGCCCTCTGGGGATCACACTTATCCCTGAGGGTCTGGAAAGTTGTACGTATTTGCAAGGCTACACCATTCAGAGGTAATTAGAATAAGACACAGGGCAGATTTAAAAGCATTCTCAAGCCAGACACAGATGCATCATCCAGGAGGAAGAGTCTTATTGGTTCAGAAGGCTTAGACACCATCTCTCAACCAACACTGGCTGAACAATGAGCTACTCTTACCCAGGTGCTGTTCCTAGGAAAACAAACTTAAAAACAAAGTCATTCATTCTTGGTGGTCTGGAAGACTGTGTTTATTCTGAAGGCTGAAACTTCTCAAGAGTGATGGGAGGGTAATTTCTAAGCTAACAGTCCTTGGCTGAACATGAGGCAAGATCATAAACTTCCTCAAAGCAGTCTCTAAGTCACCCATGTCCAACAGACAAAGGGAAAAAATCTGACCAAGGGGGCTTAAGTACAATATTTGATCAATAAGTTACTTATATTGATACAGGGGCAGTACTCACAGGAAGGCAAGCCAAAAGATAGGGGAACCTTTCTGTGGGGGGAGACCAGAGTCGTTTGCTGAGAAAATACAAGTCGCAGAATTATCTCTATCAAATCACTAAATAAATGAACACACAAACAAACAAACAATTAGAAATAAACCTAGAGGTAACAGGGTTAGTGTCTAGACTTGTTGCCATGAATTATCTAAAATGTCCAGCTTTCAACAAAAAATTATGAGAATGCAAATAAACAGGAAGTGTTACCCATACACAGAAATAAATGCAGGCAATAGAAACTGCCTTTGAGCAGGCTTATATATTGGACTTAATAGACAAAGCATATGTTCAAACAACTAAAGGAAATTATGCTTAAAGAATTAAAGGAAAATGAGAACAATTATTCATCAAGTAGATAATAAAATAATAAAAATTGTAATATATATTATATATATCTATTCATCTATCTTCCAATAGAAATTTTAGAGTTGAAAAGCACAAAAACCTAAATGAAAAATTCACTAGAGGAGCTCAATAGTAGATTAGAGTTGGCATAAGATAGAATAATTGTATTAGTCTGTTCTCACACTGGTGATAAAGACATACCCGAGACTGGGTGATTTATAAAGAAAAGAGGTTTAATGAACTCACAATTCCATGTGACTGGGATGCCTCACAATCATGTTGGAAGATGAAAGCCGCCTCTTACGTGGTGGCAGACAAGAGAGAAAATGAGAGCCACACAAAAGGGGTTTCCTCTTATAAAGGCATCAGATCTTGTGAGACTTATTCAGTATGATGAGTAGAATAGGGGGGAAACTGCCCCCATGATTCAATTATCTCCCACCAGGTCCCTTCTACAAGATGTGGGAATTATGACAGCTACAATTCAAGATGAGATTGGAGTAGAAACACAGCTAAACCATATCATTCCACCCTGGCCCCTCTCAGATCTTATGTCCTCACATTTCAAAACCAATCATGCTTTCCCAACAGTCCCCCAGAGTCTTAACTTATTTCAGCATTAACTCAAAAGTCCACAGTCCAAAGTCTCATCTGAGCCAAGGCAAGTCTCTTCTGCCTATGAGCCTATAAAATCAAAAGCAAGTTAGTTACTTCCTAAATACAATCAGGGTACAGGCATTGGGTAAATATAGCCATTCCAAAGGGGAGAAATTGGCCATAACAAAGGGGCTACAGGCTCCATTCAAGTCCTGAATCCAGTAAGTTGGTCATTAAACCTTAAAGTTCCAAAATGATCTCCTTTGACTCTATGTCTCACATCCAGATAATGCCGATGCAAGAGGTGGGTTCCCATGGCCTTGGGCAGCTCCACCCCTGTGGCTTTGCAGGGTACAACTCCCCTCCTGACTGCTTTCATGGGCTAGTTTTGAGTGTGTGTGGCTTTTCTAGGTGCACAGTGCAAGCTGTGGGTGGATTTACCATTCTGAGGTCTGGAGGATGTGGCCTTCTTCTCACAGCTCCACTAGGCAGTGCCCCGGTGGGGACTCTGTGTGGGGACTCACACCCCACATTTCCCTTTGGCACTGCCCTAGCAGAGGCTGTCCATGAGGGCTCTGCCCCTGGAGCCCATCTCTGCCTAGACATCCAGCCATTTCTATACATCCTCTGAAATCTAGGTGGAAAGAAAAGTTAATGAAAATAAATGAATGAAGCCTTGAAGAAATATGGGCACCATTAAGTGTACCAACCTATGTCTAGTAGGACAACCAAAGAACAGAAGAGAGAGAAAGGGACTGAAAAAAATATTAAAATAATTACGGGAGAAAACTTTTCAATTTTAATGAAAAACACTTATTTACACAGACAAGAAGCTCAGTGGATTCTGCATAAAATAAACACAAAAAGATCCACATCCAGACGCATTACAATAAAAATGTTAAAAGCCAAAGATAAAGAGGAAACCTGGAAAGCAGCAAGAGAAAAAAAATGACTCATCATTTACAAGGGCACCACAGTAAGATTAACAGAGCTGACATCTCTTCAGAAACAAAGGAGGCCAAAGGCAATGGGGATGGCATTCAAAGGGCTGAAAGAAAAGTAACTGTCTCCAGTCAAGAATTCTATATCCAGCAAAACTGTGCTTCAAAAATGAAGATAAAATTCACACAGTCCTAGATAAACAAAAACAGAAAATTCATTACTAGCACACTTACCGTACAAGAACTGCTAAAAGAACTTCAGGCTGAAAGAAAGTGACAGCAGACAGTAATTTGAATTTACATAAAAAAAAAGGGCTCTGTAAAGGTAATTAGGTAGGTAATGACAAAACACAGTATAATTATACATTTTTTCTTATCTAATTCTAAAAGCAATCACATAAACAGTATCTATAAAATAGTATTGTAATGCCTATAAGATATAGAATTGTAATATATTTGACAATAAAACATGAATGAAGCTCTACTGGAAAAAGGAAGTGACAGAAGGTGGTAAGTAGAATACACAGGAAGAAATGAAGAGAGTCCAAGATGATAAATAATAAGCTTTGTTTAAAAAGTCTCTATGTATTTGAGCTCTCTTTTTCTTTTCTCTTAGCTTCTTAAAAGAGACATAAGTTGGCTGGGCAGAGTGGCTCATGCCTGTAATTCCAGCACTTTGGGAGGCCGAAGTGGGTGGATCGCGAACTCCTGGAGGTCAGGAGTTCGAGACCAGCCTGGCCAACATGGTGAAACCCTGTCTCTACTAAAAATACAAAAATGTACTGGGCGTGGTAGCAGGCACTTGTAATCCTAGCTACTCGGGAGGCTGTGGTAGGAGAATCTCGAACCAGGAAGGCAGAGGTTTCAGTGAGCTGATATCACACCACTGCACTACAGCCCGGAGGACAAGAGTGAAACTCTGTCTCAAAAAAAGAAAGATATAAGTTTTTATAAAGGAATTATGACAATGTATCATTTGGTTTGTAATATATATAGACACGTGAATAAGAGAACAAAAAGAGTGGAAGGGAAGAGAGCTATATCTATGAGTAAACTTTCTTTGTCTTACTGGAGTTGAATTAGTATAAAGATGAAGTAGATTCTGGTAAATTAACATGTATATTGTAAGCCCTAGAGCAACCAATAAGAAATATCACAAAAACATAGTTAAAATTATTAAAAGAATTAAAATAGTATGCTTGGAAGTATTCACTTAAGACAAAAGGAGATAATAAAAGAGAAAAAGAGGAACAAGATAGAATAACTATTTAAGTACCATTAGGTAGGCATCCCATGATGTGGTCTCTCAATACTCAATAATCTCATTGATTTAAGATTGAATTATGTTTTCTTATTAGGCTCATTTCTTCCCTAAAATTAATATTCTATTCATGGCTCTCCTTGTGTTTAAAATTTTTTAAAAAATTAATATGAATCCATATAACATTTTGTTTCAGTTGACTCCTATATTAAATTTACTGCTTCATCATTCTCCTCTTAAAGATATTACTTATAGAACACATTCACAGAAATGCACAAAGATACACATTGAGATACACACTTTATTTTGTATCGTTAGTTGTTTAACTACATGCTCACCTGATATTTATTCTCTGATGCTACCAATATTGATATAAGGATGCATTAATTTATATGTATGTTCTGGCCCTACACATATCTAGAGGAAAAAAGCAGCCATTGATTTTGAAATGTATTTCAGTGGGATGCATCAAAGCAACCATTTCATGGCTCACTTCATATCCTAATATCTCTTAAAGAAGAGAGTGTTTGTATGTAGAAGTAGGTGCATACTAATGATTAATGGTGCTCACAATTACACAGAGAGCATAGCATATCCATATAGAGCAATATGTTTAGAAATATTTATATATTTATACAATTTTGTATATTTATAATATATGACTTTAATGAATGGCATGTTTGTATATGCGTGCACATACACACACAAGAACTTCTATCATGAAGTGTTATGGACGTGCTTTGGTGCTTGGAAACATGGGTGTGCTCTAGGCATAGCACTATGACAACTTGGCAGGACTGCTAAGTGTACAGCTGGGAGAATCAGACTGCCTGCATGCAACTCCCAGCTCTGCCATTTATTAGACATGTTACTTGATATCTAGAAAATGTGATAGTGCTTCATGGTGTTCTTGAAAATTAAATGACTTCTTAATGCGTATGAAGTCCTAGAAAGCACCAGGCAAATAGTAAATGCTCAATTTTAGGTATCATTCTTGATCTTCTTTTGATTCTACCCTTCCAGGAGATAAAAGATTTGTTTTGTTTTGTTTCATATCTGGATCATGTGTTAAATTTAGATTGCTTCCAACCTAAGAAGAGATCTTCATAACATGTCTTATTGTAATAATGTTTGCAACTGTCACACTTTTATCTGTAATCCCTTTACAGTTTGCAAATTATAATATGCAGCTATTAGCATGTTATGAGTTTTACCTGGGAGATGGCTGATTTTCAGGCATAAGTGCATTTATATTACTTTTCATGGATCTTTTGTGTGGTATCTAAACAGGGTAAGGGTATGATAATAACACAGTATTTTGGGACCCTTCCATGTGGTCTGCCTGACTCTTGTTTCTCCCTGTTTCAATTCTTTCTAGATATGAGGGTAGGGGTGTTTTTCTCTTTTGTTCACTGTTATGTCTATCACCTAGAATTGTGCCTGGCAATCAGTAAGCACAGAAGTATATATTATTGTATCTCATAATCTAAAACCATTTACTTACTTTCCAGTAGATGCCCAAGTTCTTTAATTTTATTCTGGTCTCAAACTACCTTACATAATAACGATTTTAAAAAATACATGTCTGATGCTGTATTAACCTGTTTTCACACTGCTGTCAAGAAATACTTGAGGCCGGGCACGTGGGCTCACGCTTGTAATCCCAGCACTTTGGGAGGCCAAGCTGGGTGGATCAAGAGATCATGAGATTGAGGCCATCCTGACTAACACGGTGAAACCCCGTCTCTACTAAAAATAAAAAAGAAATTAGCTGGGCATGGTGGTGGGCACCTGTTGTAGCTACTTGGGAGGCTGAAGCAGGAGAATGGCATGAACCTGGGAGGCAGAGCTTGTAGTGAGCCGGGATCGCGCCACTGCACTCCAGCCTGGATGACAGAGCGAGACTCCATCTCAAAAAAAGGAAAATAATTACATGAGACTGGTAATTTATAAAGGAAAGAAGTTTAATTGACTCACAGTTCTGCAAGGCTTGGGAGGCCTCAGGAAACTTACAATTGTGATGGAAAGGGAAGCTGGCATCTTTTTCACAAGGTGGCAGGAGAGAAAAGAGCACATGAAGGGAGGAACTGTCAAACACTTACAATACCATCAGATATTGTGAGAACTCATGAGAACAAGATGGGGGAAACCACCCCCATGATCCAATCATCTCCCACTAGGCCCCTCCTTCGACACATGGGGATTATGAAAATTACAATTTGAGATGAGACTTGGGTAGGGACACAGAGCCAAACCACATCAGATGCTTCTGTTAAATTGAATAGTTGGTCATAATCTGAGCATCCTCCTTCTTTCTTTCCTTTGTGTCTGTAGAGATACTACCTGCTCTACCTGTTGAAAATGGTGCCATTGCTTCTTTCATTACAAGCCCTACCCATCCACCAAGACCAGCACAGACTCTATCCTGTTTACCTTAATCGTCTTCCTCCTTCAGCTCCCCTCCTGTGAAAGTTACTTGCTTTATATTTATTTCCTGTGTCATTTAACCACTTGTATGTTCTAGTACAGTTATTTGTGCATTCTATATCTGCCTTTGGAACAGGAACCTTGTCTGTTTCACCATTGTATTCTCCATAGTGCATGTAGGTAGCAAATATTTGACAAAAGCAAATATTTAATGAAGACCCACTCAGTGATACTGAACCCAATGACCAGTTTGCTTCCTAGGAATATGAGTGATATTCTCTTCCTGTGTTTTCTAAAAAGATTTGCCTAGTGAATGTTTAAACAAACTCACATGTCGAACATCATAGTATTTCATAATAGTCCCTGGACTTGGTATCAGATATACTGAGTCAAATCCAGGGAGGCTGTGTGACTTTAGGATGATAACATACCTCTTTAAGAGTCTTGGTTTTCTTGTCTGAAAGTAGGAATAATAGAATCACACTATAGCATTAATTGAGGTAACATATTGTTGGGGAAGGTCTGGAGGGGATCCTAACCAAAGTGCTTAGACTGAGGAAGGTATCAAATAAAAGTGAGTTTTCAGCCAGGCGTAGTGGCTCATGCCTGTAATCCCAGCACTTTGGGAGGCCAAGGTAGGTGGATTGTTTGAGGTCAGGAGTTCAAGACCAGCCTGGCCAACATGGCGAAACCCCATCTCTACAAAATATCCAAAAATCAGCTGGGCATGGTGGCATGTGCCTGTAATCCCAGCTACTCAGTAGGCTGAGGCAGGAGAATTGCTTGAACCAGGGAGGCAGAGGCTGCAGTGAGCCAAGATTGCACTGCACTCCAGACTAGTCAACAGAGTAAGACTCTGTCTCAAAAAAAATAAAAAAATAATAATTGAGTTTTCCTCTTTCCCTATTTGAATAAAATAAAATGAGTTTTTCAAGGGTGTCATTAGCTTTCTGTTATTGTTCTAGCTCTGCTTCTATCAGATATTCTTTGAATGGGCCAAACTCTTACAATGGCTGGACACTGGGGATGTTATGATGCCAGACTATGCTGTTACCTTTCCTTCCTTTAAAAGCTCTCTGGTAAATATCAATTTGTCTGCTCTGGTGGTTATAAACTGCTGCTCTCCTCCTATTCTTCATGGAATAAAGGGATTCTAAGTTTTGCTATATGTACTTGTGTTTTATCTATACCATACAGAATTGCAAAGAATACTATCTGTGGGGGCATTTTCACTTTTTCAAAATATCTTCATATCCATTATTTAATTTGGTATCCTTCACAAGTCTGTGAACCTGGTAGGGCAGGTACCAGTGTCATCATAATCCCCTTACAAATGAGGAAATAGAGCCTCAGAGTTTAAGTGATCTGCCCAGGGTCACATAGATAAAAAGGGGGCAACAACAAGGGTTCATCAAACACAAATCACTAGGCTACAAATCTGGCACCCTCTCTACTCTGCTTAGCCTGAAAGCAAAGGGGTATTTGGCAACTGTAACATCCGTCATCCTAACGATCTTCTCCATTCTTCTTTGGCAGAGGCATCCATCCTGAGTTATGATGGTAGCATGTACATGAAGATCATCATGCCCATGGTCATGCATACTGAGGCAGAGGATGTGTCCTTCCGCTTCATGTCCCAGCGAGCTTATGGGCTGCTGGTGGCTACGACCTCCAGGGACTCTGCCGACACCCTGCGTCTGGAGCTGGATGGGGGGCGTGTCAAGCTCATGGTTAACTTAGGTATCGTATGAAGTACCCTCTGCCACTCTGTTTGGGCTTGTCTTCCCTTTCTTTTCTGATTTTCATTGGTTTGATTGAATTCTTTGTTTGTTTCTTGAAAGTTAGCTGCTCACCTCTTGTTTAATAGACCAAGGATAAACCCAACAGCAACAAACACCTCCTTGTTTCTGCATGAGGTTTTGATGTCAATTTCTGGTTTCTGACAGTGGTGATTTCTTTACTAGATTATTTGTTTTCTAAGTTTCCTTTCTTGGTTTTTTGGAATTGTTTAGCTTTGTGTAAAACACGCTACTTTGGTCCATCTTTTGATCAATCATATTCCCATAAGTCCAACTCCTCCGTCACCACTCAAAACAGTCAAAGCTCAGGACAGGGACAGGGCAGGAAGTGGAGGCAAAATGTGGATGGTGGGGTTGTAGGAAATTAAACTATGTGGGTAGAGTGAGAAGTACATTGTTTCTAGCTCCACAGTTACTATGCAAATGGAGAATTCTGGTGGCCTTGATGACACTGATATCTCCTTTGACTTTCTCCTAGAGGGAGGACAAATCAATTGTTGTTCCCTTGGAAAATAATGCCCTAAGTTGAGAGTCTGTGACACGTGGAAGGAAAATGTGACTCCTGATACCTATACCAATTTTTCTTCTTGAGATTCTTAACCATCACTCAGCATCCCCTTGTGCAAAGATTGTTACCTCGTACTGTCACTCACTAATAACTCTCTTCTCCTCATATAACACATATCTATTTTACCTCAGAGTTGAAAAATTGTGACTTCAAAGTTGTAGCTTTATCGGAATAGGATTTTCTCTTTCGTTGTAATTACCTATAACAAAATCTTTGGAAATTTTCCTTTTTATGGCCTCACATTCTCTTCTGCTATTGACCTTTACTGAATTCTAATTGATATTCTATAGAGATTGGGGTCCTCTTAGTTTTTGGCAAGAAAAAAATAAACCTCTCCATTTCTGCTGTTTCTAATCAGCAGAAAGTCAATACCCAGCATTGATAAGATTAGTGAGATAGCTGGGTCCAAACTTTCTAAGCTAGTGAATTTATTTGGGTATGTAGAATATGTTTGAATATAGCGATACCTTATAAAGATTTCAGTGAAATGGTTTGTCAGAGCCATGGAGAAAAAAATGATGAACAAATGTACCAGATGTGAGATCATATGTAGGCCTAGATGTCCTGGTGGGAAGGTGGGGTTTTTGAATCCATTCCAATCTTATCTACTGTCAGGTTAACTGGACATACTTGGAAAATGCCTACACCATAAACCTAAAATCTCTGGGACACAAAGGACTGTTTTGAGCAGTGACTTCTTTAGTTACGTCTTTTTTTTCTTCTAGTTTGCAGTGTTTACAATACTGTGCCCTTTTTCTTGTCCAACTTCATTTGACTTCTGTTGTCAGTGTGTCTCTTGGTTTTTCTTTTGTTTGTGTATGTGTGTGTTTGGTCATTTTAGGTTATATTTTTTTCTTTTGCTGGATCTTTTTGTGTGCGTGTGTTCCTGAGTTTCCAATCCTCCCTGCCATCAACCATGGTAAATCAAAAGATGGTATTCAACCCTTCAAAGGCCCAAAGCCTGCGGCCCGCATAGCAAACAGCCTTGAGAACAGAGTGTACTGAGCAGCCTACAGAGACTGGCATACCCCTGACCCTACTACCTTCCATCCCTGCAACATCCTCCCCACCTTAAATCAATGTAAGAGTGTGTTACCTAAAACCAATAGCCAGCAGCTGATTATTTCCTTCTCAGAAAAACAACAGAAGAAATAAAAAAAACAGAACCAAATGCCACCCCCTAACTAGCTCACTGAAAAAGATGATGAAGACAATTTTTATCTTTGGATCTATTTCAAAGTCAGAGAGAGACAAACATATGAGAATGATTCAGCCCCACGGGATCCTGAGGGAGTGCACACTGTGTCATTCAACACACATTTTTTCCCTGTTAGATGTTGTCTAGTTGAGATTAGAGTGTCAACTTTGACAGCTCTCACATCTTAGAAGGAAAAACTGGGGTCAGTGGGGGTAGAAATAAAAGGGTATGAGAAATAAGGAAATAAGTGTACAGATTCTCATCCTCTCTCTCACACACACACACATACACCTTGAGTTAGTCATATATCCCATATGCATTCCTAGAAGCATTATTTTTGTATTTTAAACTCTAGCCAAAATCTGGAAGATGTGCTTTTCCGATAGACTTTGCTTTGTTGTTGTTGTTGTTGTTGCAATTTCAATCTAGCTCCTGCTGAGTTGAACCGTCTCAGGCAAAAGAGAAGTAGCCCCTCTGTAGAGGGCATTGTGCTTGTCCAGAAGCCACAGTTAATTTTTCTACCCCAAAGGATATGGTTCATCATAATTACTGGATTGAATTTATTTAACTTTCTTTCCAACCTGACATGGAAAGCTGAACTTAAACTCTTACACTTGTGTAGATGCAGCTCTTCCTATCTATGCCCTGTTGAAAGGTTTTCCTTCTCTCCCCTCCCCAAAATATACCCCTTTGTAAATATTTTCTTTTCTTTGTCATGAATTTATATTTCCTTTTTCTCAGTTATAGAAGAAAATGTCTCCAAGTAGAGTTTGCCTTCGCATGCATTCCACCAAAACTAAAGTCAGATGATCACTCAAGTAGAGTTTGCCTTCGCATGCATTCCACCAAAAGTAAAGTCAGATGATCACTCAAGTGGAGTTTGCCTTCGCATGCATTCCACCAAAACTAAAGTCAGATGATCACTCAAGTAGAGTTTGCCTTTGCATGCATTCCACCAAAACTAAAGTCAGATGATAACTCAAGTGGAGTTTGCCTTCGCATGCATTCCACCAAAACTAATTTCAGATGATCTCTGTGCTCCTTCACTCTATTCAAGTTGTGCCTTTTTTCTAGCCCATGCACTGCACTAATAATATTTTAGTTTATTTCAAATTGATCACACATATGCACTCATAATTTAAAAGCCTAGTATATATTTCCCTGATGTAACATATCTTCCAAATGCCCTCATGATTTAAAAGCCTAGTATATATTTCCCTGATATAACATATCTTCCAAATGTTAAGGAGACTATGGTTTTCCAATGGCTTTGTCTTCTGCAGGCAGCCATATGTGGTGCTAATGGGTAGGAGAAATATCCTATAACTCAGCACAACTTTTAAAAAGTTGAGAGGTTGACTACTGATCAACCATATTTTGATCCTTCAGAATTATAAGCTATAACATTTTATTATTACAGCATATTTAAAGATTTTAAAGACCTTGTCTTATTTTAATCTCATGATCTCATGAGATTAATGATAATCTCTTGATAATTTTGTGAGATATATCAAGCAAGTGTTTTTATGCTTACTTTTACATATGTGTAGCACAGAGAGAAATATATGACTTTTCAAAGCTTACATAAAAAGTTGGAGGCAGCGCTGGAACCAGAACCCATGTCTCTAAACTGCTAGATCAGCCTGGGTTATTTGTTCCCTCCACAGATCAGCACTATGGGTCAATGATGTGTCAGTCTTAATGGCTTCCAATTGTTTTCACGATGGTCACCTTTGAAACACACACAGAAAGAATCTCCATTTTCCTCAGTGCCCAGTTTGAATTGAGCTGCACTAGAGAAAAGACAGTTGATATGGACAAAGCCTTTAAAAGATCCTTAGCAGAGTGCCAGGAGCCCTTCTTCAATGGCAGACTCTGAGGGAGTGGCATGCAGTTTGGTTAATTGCATTTGAATTCTCCAGATGTTCCCTCTCTGGAAATGTGGACTTGCTACTACTGTTTACCATATACATTATTGAAGACACACAGCTCTTAGAAACATTTACCTCTTCCATGCTCCACCCAAAGCTCAACAATGAGATAAACTTTCTTGGCCAGGCGCCTTAATCTGTTATTACAGGCACTTATGCCTGTAATCCCAGCACTTTGGGAGGCCAAGGCAGCGGATCATGAGGTCAGGAGGCCAGCCTGGCCAACATGGTGAAACCTCATCTCTACTAAAATACAAAAATTACCCAGGCGTGGTGGTGCACGCCTGTGATCCCAGCTACTCGGGAGGCTGAGGCAGGAAAATCGCTTGAACACAGGAGGTGGAGGTTGCAGTGAGCTGAGATCTCACCATTGCACTCCAGCCTGGGCAATAGAGTGAGGTTCTGTCTCAAAAAAAAAAAAAAAAAAAGAAAGAAAGAAAAACTTTCTATCATTTACCATAATTAAAAAAAAATTAAAACAGGCAGCATACAAATACGAACACACACACATCAAAAGATATGCCAAGACTTAGGTGGACTTTTTTCAAGCAAAAAGTCTGGCTGCTACCAAAAGTAGATTTAAAGGAAATTGCCCTCCCAACTCAGTTATTTGACTCATGTTTTTTATTAAAACAAAAAAAACGACATATATAAATGTGTATGTGTGTCTATATACACACGTACACACACACACACACACACACATATATACACACACGCACACGTATATATATACACATACACATACACATTCAGTAACAAGAACACCCCCTCAGAGCCTATCAAGAAGGCTCTGGGATAGATTTTCCTTCTCAAACCACTTATTCTTCAGGTAAAATAACAAAGTAATTCTTCACATATTGATGTGAAGTAAACAAACAGTCTGCCATCTTGGAAGCGCCAAGCCCTCACATTGGTTTAAAGACCCCATCCACTTTACATGAAATCATTTGGGTGACCCAGAAAGATGAGCCCAAGCCAGCACCTCTCAGTAGGCCAGCTTCTCATCTAATAGTAAAATCCTCAGCTACACAGAAGCCGAAGACAAAACCCACTTGTTGTTTACAGGCCTTGGGATTGTTGTTTTAGGCTCACTCTTCCTCTCTCATAAGCATGCCCGTACATCAGTTTCCTCTCTCTCTTTAATATGTCAGGAAGGGACATTTCTCCATCTTTGGGTGATGGTAGGTGCAGTCAGTAGCTGAAGCCATCACCTCTTCCTCCCTCCCTGCCCTCCCTCCTTCCAGTCCTCACCAGGGGCATGGCCTCCTCTGTCTGGTGATCGTACCAGTTGCTCCAGGGCTGTTTGCTCCCACTTTTCTGTTGCGGTTGACGACACATGACAAACCTAACTGCACGAAACCAAACCCAGATTTTTCTCAAGAGATGTTCTTCTCGGGAACAAATAAGCATTCTGCCTCCTTCCTCAGGATAACTGGGTGCTATAAATCACTCCTCTCCAGATTTCACTTAGCTTCATTCTCCCCTTTATTCTTGCTCCTTTAAAATGATTCACTTTGGGGAATTCAAATGGTGGCATCATCCTTCACAAGTCCTCTAAAAACCCAATAGTTTTTAGAGGAAGAAGAGTACTTTGTGACTATATTTTCCCCTCTACCTTTCTTCCTTTAAAAAACAAACAAACAAAAAACAAACAAAAAAAAACCCATCATTTTGCTTCTACCTTTTGGGGTACAACAGTAAACAAATCCTTATTGGAATTTTCACCATGGTAAACCAACCTTAGGCTGAACTGGGCAGCTTGGTAACAACTAACCTGAGACCTTTCTCTGACCTTTTCTGCCCAGTCCCCTATTACTGCCCACTGATTCTACTCAAGGACTTCTATGTTGTGTGTCCATGACTCCCAAGCAGAGATTAATACAGTGATAGATATGCTGATCTCTGGCACAGAATTCCTTGTCTGATTACTAGCTCTGGCCAGTTGGTCACTCTTTTCTTCCCTCCCTTTCCCATTTAAAAAAGTGAAACCAAAACCAAAAAATTTTCTCTCCTCAAGATGCAGAATCACAGAGTGAAATACTCAAGATGTCAAAGGTGCCGAGACCTCCTCCACACGTGCCTGTCTTGCCTTCTCCCTGAATGCTGAGGGCACTTGATTCAGTCTGAGCATTCAGGCAGGAAGACAGAGATGGGCTGCTCGAGGGGGTTGATCTGGAAGCCTTTGAATCCTAGCAATCAGATAACCCAATTCATTGTGATAACATCCTACAACTCCTTTGACCCTACACCCGACCCCACCTCTCTAAAATCTGGGATGGGTGTTTGTGCGGTTAGCTGTTTGCAAGTGGCCATTTTATGACAGGAAATGACCAGGTGGTGTTAACCCTTTCCTTACCTCTAAGGAAGATGGCAAGTCTGCCTATGCAAATTTCTATAGCATTTGGGGCCCAACCTAAGGAGAGGGTGGAGGGAGTTTGGTTTTAGAAAAAGAGAAAGGGTTAAATACTTCACTGAGAAACTTCATGGGCAGAGTTTTAAAATGATACAGTGAGTCAGACTGGTGATATATCTTTGGAA
Organism: Macaca nemestrina; assembly: GCF_043159975.1. Taxonomy (NCBI): domain Eukaryota; kingdom Metazoa; phylum Chordata; class Mammalia; order Primates; family Cercopithecidae; genus Macaca; species Macaca nemestrina. The sequence goes on along the minus strand of NC_092131.1, from coordinate 29,043,337 downwards.
TACTAATACAAAAATTGTGTTAATGCTACTTTAAAAATGAATTTTAAGAAAATAAATTATAGGGGAAAATAGAATATAACCTGCATTTGGTGGGGGAATCATTGCCTAATTTTCCAAGTTTAACAAAATTAATATTTCGAAGTCCAGGTTTGAAATACTTTATATAAATGAATAGCTTTTTTTTGAAAAAAAAATAAAAAAAGAAAAAAAAGAAAACATGCTTGGTGTCTACTGTGGATATATATGTATACCAGTATATATCTCTATACATATGTGTATATATATGTGTGTGTGTGTATATATATATGTATCCAACTTTACTAATATACTGTACATATACACCCACCCTTAAACTTGTACATACTGTATATATATAAAATGGCCACATTTCTTACGTGTGTCTGTCCCCGGAAGGGTGGACTGATTGTTTTTGGATGTCTGCAGCTGTTACCTTGAAGGATGCAATTTCATCTTTCATTTATTTTTCCCCATCTAGACTGTATCAGGATAAACTGTAACTCCAGTAAGTTTTCCCTCAAGTTTCATTTTGTTCTTAAAAAAAAAAAAAAAAAAAAAAAACTGACTTTATTTTGTTTACTGTTTTATGAGCTGTTTTTTATTTGAATTATTTTTTTTTTAACAATGGAGTTGGGGGGATCTAGGGCTAAGAAAATGGGGGGCTGGGTGAGGGTGAAGGGCTGAGTATGGTTTGGGGTGTGGTTTCTGAAGTGAGGGCGGGTCCTCTCTTCTTTCCTTGCATTTGCTCTATATGAAGAAAAGAAGGCAAGGGTACATGAATAATGAAATAATGAAAAATCAAGTTGAAATGATGATTTACTGTTTTGGGGAGGTAACTCTGAGAGTGAACAAAAAGCTTTAGGGCAACCAGTATGCACTTCTCCACTACCAAACACTTTAGAAAATAAAAGCATGGTTCTTGACCCACAGGTGGCTACCAACTCTGACATTTCTTTCCTGGTATTTATCACTGTTGGGAACTTCTAGCAGGGTGGGCAGATCACTGCTATTTGTGACAAGGCAACGCTTTAACCAAAGACTTGAGACACACTCTGTCTCTGCAAAAGGAAGAATTGCAGTATTATTTTCACCTTATGCCATTCAGATACCCTAGTTCTTAAACAAGGGTCCTAACAAGGCACAGGATGAAAACTACTCATGTATTTCTTCCTCTTCCTTAGAAGTAAACATTAACTTGAGTCAACATAGAAGGGGAATATGAAGATAAATAGGAAGAATAGGCACAAGAGAAAGAATAGGCCTAGATGATGAAAGGAAAAAAAAGAAGAAATATGCTTTGAGTACTATAGCATATTATATTAAGCTTATTAATACTAACTGCTTTAACAAGCAATCCCAACATTATAATGGCTCAACAAAAGAAAGGTTTATTTCTTGTTCAGTCCAAGTCCAGTGCTAATTGGGCCGTTTTCCCAGACAGCTCTCTTCAAAGAGGTAATTCAGAGATCTAGGATCCTTCCATGAGATGGGTCCACCACCTTGGAGTTCTTTACTTCTGGCTGTATCCGTAGGGAAGAGAGACAGAGACCTTGGCTGGTTGTGCAGTAGGTTTTATTGCCTTGCCTGGAAGTAACAAACATCACTTCTATCTATATTTTGTTTGCTAGACATGACTCCATCCTACATGCAAAGGAAGCTGGGAAATGTAGTTGGCTAGTGCACCCAGAGGAAGAAACACTGGATTAGTTGAATATCTAGTACATGTCATTCTCCATAGTATCTCATCATTTTTTAAATTCTTTCCTCAATAGGGTCTTTCTTTAGGAACAAAAAGGAGAAATCCAACTTTTATATTTGGTTTTCTTGTTGATTCTATCGTAGTAAGTCTTTTATAGGTGCTAAACTTCTTTCTTGGTGGAAGATATAGGCGTGACAAACTAATACAGCCCAATTCTACTTTTTGGGGGGCAAATGTTCCATCTAAGTTAACACAAAAAGAAGAAATTTACAATATCGACAGAAGCAACTGCTTACTAAATAGAGTGCTTTTCCTTGTCTTGGCATCTCTTACAGTTATTTTAAGCAATGCCCTATTTTCTGTGTTTAAATATTTCTAATTAGCCAGAAATTTGCCTGATACTTAGATCATTAAGAGCCTAATTGAAACATCCTTTCTCTCCAAAGCCTGGAGTTTTCAGTTCCTGTTTTTTTGGTTTGTTTGTTTTTTTTAAAGCAATTTTATTGAGATATAATTTTCATACCACTACATTTACCCATCATAAACCTACAGTTCAAAGACTATCATTAAACTTATAAAGTTGTCCAAACATCACCACAATCACATTTTAGAACATTTCCATCATCCCCAAGATTTCCTTTCTGCTCATTTGTAGCTAATCCCTGCTCCTACCCATGGTCCTAGGTAACTATTGGTGTGCTCTGTTCCAATAAATGTGCCTTTTTGGACATTTCATGTCAGTGGAATCAGATAAATTGTTATATAGTCATTTGTGTCTTCTTTAAAAATTTTTAATAGCATTTCTATGGAAATATTTTCTCTTTTCCTTTTACATTGGTTTTCAGAAGCAAATAAGGTGGAAACTCAGCATGAAGGTGGAAAGCCTTGTATCCAAAGCTACATCTAGCATCTTCTAGCTTCAGAGACTTATTTGGAGAACAGGGAACTGAGGCAGTTATTTAATCAGGATGTCAGGATTTGCTTTTGATGCTCTATCCACACTTTCTCAGGAAGTCAATCCCACATACTTCACATGATCAGCCATGGAAAATCATCATAAGACAACTTCCAGGATTATCTCTGCTGGGAAAACAGTGACACAGATGACAGCAGGTTTTCTTAATCTGATAAAATATTTTCTATTTACATCCACCAAAAACAGCATTGAGAGGAAAATATGTCAGCAACGTTATATTCCCAGCTTTGATCACAAAGTATAGAAAGAATATACCTTTCAATTGGAAAGATTTCAATTCAATACTGACATAAACAATCAAGATTAGATTTTGGAAATTATTTTTGAGATTTTCACAATAAACCTTTAATGTACTAAGAACATTAATTTTGTTGGAAATTTAATATCAGAGAAATAATACAGTGCTCACTGGTTGAACAGTGTTTGACTAGAAAAAACAAATGCACGTGGGTCTTTTAAACTAATCTAACACCTTTAGAGCTAAACAATGTAACCATGTATCTAGGGTTAGGTAGAGTCACAAAGCAAATATAGTACATTTTTTTCTGAAGCTAATTTTAATTGTTAATACGGAGTAAAAGTTTAAATTGAAACCAAACTGATATATTATGCAGAAGAATACAAATAAGCATAAATCTTTAAGAAAACATAAGAATTCAAAGACATTTCATTTTTTTGTGTGTGTGTGAATCTTCTCCACTTCCATCCCTGGTATTATTGGCATTTGAGTGGAAAAGTTTGAGAAGACTATGCAATTAAATTTGGAGAGAAAGGGTATATGTGATTCAAATTTCTAAGCCCTTCATCTTATAGACTCCATGCCAGATTTCATAGCTTGACCTGTTACAGGATCTCAAGTTGTCTCTGTGATAGGTGTGCAGGTCCTTACTCTTATCTGATTTTCAACCATGAGAGTATTTGCACCCTGGGTTTGAGAGGGAGGAGGCTTTCCCTCAGCCTTACCTCTTGCTGTTATTTCAGTAGAAGTCATAGGGTACCTTGCTTAATTTTCAAAACAGAACTTCTTTTTTTTTCCCCCTTGAAGGGAAATACTGAATTAAATTTGAATCAAGGTGGATTATAAGTTTGTGAACTTTTTCAGTCATTCTTTTTTAGAATGCCTGTCCTCTGAAAAGTCACTTGGGTAAAATACTGAATGACATCGGCTATTTTTTTTCTCTGTTCATCTGCCATAAAATGTTGTTTGTTCTGGGAAATGGCTATTTCCAAGGCATTCTGTGATACTCTTTAATGGAGACAAGAGCATGAAAAAGAAGGATGATCTTCCAGTATCAAGAGAAAACAATGGGCCATGAGAGAGAACAGTGATCTTGAGGGGAAAAAAAGCAGTTTTCTTCTAGCCTTCTTCCTTTTGACTTCGCTTCCTGGCCCTTTTGTCAGAGACTGTGGCCCAGTTCCATGCCAAGTATTTCCTACCGAGAAGCAAAAACAATTTTCTAATCAGCTGTTCTTTCTCCCTTTCTTAACTTCTCTTTTTTTAATACTTTGTCTTTCCTCATATCTATGATATATTCATTATTATTCATTACAAATCCTACTACCCCTGCTTTCCAAATCCTCCAAGAATACCACACCATAAATTCCTCTCTAGTTACTATCAATAAACCTATATTAGAGAATGTGCAAATCAAGGTCTTTGGATGAATCAAGTTCATTGCTGAATTTTATTCATCTAGCAGGAATGTATTTAAAGACACTTAATAAATATAGTTCTAGCTTAGAATTTATTTTTAAATTGCAAAAGAACAACAGAGTTGGCAGCCATCATGGTGAATTGAACTCCAGGGTGACCTGGAACACTACTAAAGAAAACAGGGCTGGCTGGGTATGGGGGCTCACGCCTGTAATCCCAGCACTTTGGGAGGCCGAGGCAGGTGGATTATGAGGTCAAGAGATCGAGACCATCCTGGCCAACATGGTGAAACCCTATCTCTATTAAAAATACAAAAATTAGCCGGGTGTGGTGGTGCACACCTGTAGTCCCAGCTACTCGGGAGGCCGAGGCAGGAGAATCGCTTGAACCAGGGAGGCAGAGGTTGCAGTGTACCGAGATTGCACCACTGCACTGCAGCCTGGCGACCGAGCGAGACTCCATCTCAAAAAAAAAAAAAAAAAAAAAAAAAAAAAAAAAAAAAAAAAAACAAAAACAGAAAGAACCAGGGCTGTTTTCTGGGGAATTTCTGGAGGAAATGACCCATTCCTATGGCTCTAGTTCCATAAGGCTGGCAGTAACCTAAGAGACATGCAGTTCTGAAAACAGGTATGAACTGCTCATTGGTGTCATGAGTGTGCAAGTGAAAGTATGGAAAATGACTTTTTGTCTTTGACCTTGTCTGATTGTGCCTCTGCCCTGTGCTTTCCTAGTCACTATTTATTCTATCCCTTTCAAGCCATGTGCAGTATGAATGAATATTATAGAGAACTAATAATAATTAAATATATGTATAGCTTGAATGAATGTAGTAAACACATATTAATGAATTTCAACTTTTTCTTTCCTTTTCTATCTCTCTTTCCTCTCAAACGCTAATTCTTCTGTGTCGTGACCATCTTCATTATCTTTCTAAAATGGAGTGTATATGTGGCATGGGAATTGTGAGTTTGTGTATATGCCTGATTATTTAGGTATATGTAACAATGCCTCTCTCACTAATTACTTTGAACCTGAAGACTCACTAATTTATCTGTGACAAGGTTTATTTTTTCTTCTTAGACACAGAGGAGAAAGGAAATAGACTGCTGTACAAAAATATATTGATCTTAAGACACTCAAGTGCCACAGTAGATTATCTGTGTCAGAGAATAGCTTTGATGATCTAGTCTATTCCCTATATATGCTGATATCTTTGATTCATCATAG